>NC_136484.1:40206147-40583647 GCF_053919585.1 Euprymna scolopes | reverse complement strand
TTATAGATTTATTGTTCTATCGATTTTTATATATCATAAAGTTGCGATTTCAAAAATAAAAGAAAATATATCCATATGACTTAGGTGCCTCAGCTTGAATTGAGACCAAAATCAAAACCAAAACTTATGAATACACACACACACACACACACACACACACACACACACATATATATATATATATATATATATATATATATATAACTTGACTTCCTTCAGACATAATCGAAACCGAAACCAAAACTTATGAAGAACTCTTGGTAAAATTATTTATAAAAAAAAATAGATGACGTAGGTGTCACCAGTTATAATCGAAACCAAAATCAAAACTTATGGTAAAATTATTTATTACAAAAAATGGAAGTCTATAACAATTAAACGACTCGGATGTAAGCGTGACACAGAAAATAAATAAATAACACACACACACTATCGTATTAATATATAGATATTATATTGGACCCAATGATGTAGACAGTTAAAAAAATTAAATGACTTGTGCACCACCACCAAGAATTGAAACCAAAACGTTTAGGTTACGATTTGCTTTTTCCTGTCCATGAAGATATGTTTGCTGCAAGGGTAAAAATTCAAACAGGAACCAATAGCTATTACGTTATGCATGCACATTTGTAATGCCGTTGTTTGACCTTCACCTGGCAAATTCCATTTTTTTAATTTTTCACTCTTGCACTGATTTCCCCCGGCTAAAATCGAAATATAAAGTTTTGCATAGGTTCGAATACCTTGTATATTAAGTTTCATGTCTACACCAAAAACTGACAGAGGAGTTTGGTAGGCAACATTTTTTAAACAAATATATATACGCATACATAAATATATATAGAAAGAGGTTTGTGTTTACTATAACGTTTTTACATAAATATTATGCAAGTATGAATCATGTAGAATATCTGCATGAATTCAGTTACCCATACTCTTAATATATAAACGGCTAGTTGTCTGTCTGCCTGTCTGTCGGCCTGTCTCTCTATCTCCATATTTTCAAACTCTATCTCCACCGAAACTAAAAGTCGCAGACCGGCGCTAGGGGCCTCCTCAAATGATTGAATTTTTTTTATGGGTCGGTTAAAAGTTTTTAACGGGTCAAAATTGTGTAAAAATTGAAAAACTCGTTATACATTTTGTACATTCATCTTAGTTTATTTTTAATTTTTAATTTTTAATCAGTTCATATGTTCTACGTTGGTACAGTAGTAACGTCACCAGCTTTGAATGCTACAGTTTCGGTTTCGATTCTAGCTGATGGCACCTAAATACTTTTTTTTTTTTACTTTTGAAATCTCGGCTCTATAATAATATATACGAAATCTGGACAAATTAAAATATCGTATTTAAGCGTATTTTATGCCTGGGCAAAGTCCCCGCCTCTCCGTTAACTAAAGATGATTATCCCATAAGAAAACCGAAAAAAGTAATAGGGAAATAATGAAAATGAATGTTTAAAAGAATATGCAAATTAGCTAGATCTTTTGTAGATAAATGCAATTTCACGATCCAAAGTTGTTTTTTCTTTTTAAATAAATAGAAAAAAAGGGGTTTTAATATGAATAGCAATACACAAAATATATATATATATATATATATATATATATATATATATATATATATATATATATATATATATATATATATATATATATATATATATAAATGGACGGGACATAACTCTTTATAAATTATGCGAAATTGTTTCCCTTGAAAACTAGTTTTTTTTTTTTTTTTTTTTTTTTTTAATGTGAAGAAGACCTAGCGCTTTGTATAAGTCAGGGATCATCTTTAAAAAATACATGCTATCTCTTACGCCCCCTCCTCCCTACACAGAACACATACATTTATTAACGACTTTTAAGCAGCATTGACTGGCTCTCATTTTTGCAAACGAAGAAATACGCTGGCCTTAATTTTTATCTCTTATTGTTGTGATGATGATTTACACTAGGTACGTGCAAAATGAATGCAGATTCTCAAAATGTACAAACATTTTGAGCCCTCACTTTATTTTAAAAATTCAACAAAAAATCAGGAAATTAACCTATTTTAATGAAATATTTCAGTATTTATCAAATAATGATCACGAAATATAATGAACTCATTATTTTTATTTGAATCTTAGTGGAAATGTATTATTTTGTTTAAACAAAAAACACATTTACTAAAGTTATGGTTTTCAGTCGTATTTTTTTTTTTTTTTTTTTCATAAAAAACAAAAACATCATAAATTGTAACAATAAAAAAGAAAAATGAACTTTTTCAGGAACATTACGAAAAAAGCCCCTAAAAGTAATGAATTCGATATAACTCAAAGAAAAATTAATTTTCGAACTACCGATATTATCATTGAATCAAGCATTGTTTATTTAATATTTTCACACAATTTCAAAAGATAATTCCTTTATTTTTTAGATTATATTTTTCGCATAGTTTTTATATGGAAGATTCTAAATATAATTTTCCTAGCTTGAATAAACGTGTAATTTTCAGCGTAACATAATTTTTATATAATCTTGAAAAATAAAAAAAAATTGAAAGATTTTTAAAGCATGAACATAAAAAAATAATCAAATTAAAAAAATGGTAAAAATTATACAAACTTTTACAATAGGAATGTACGGATGCTCAGTTGGGGGAGGGGGCAGCACTTCCAAGCTCCCTCCAACTACCTGACGTAATTTTCAGACAGTTTTTTTTTTGTTTTTGTTTTTTTTACTTTCTGACATTTTTGGACTTCCTTAGAACCCATTCTTAACCAACTTCTTCGTTTTTGTTTGTATGAAGCCAGAATCTCTCGCTTTTGTACAAACAAGGTGTTTTTTTTTTGTTTTTTTTTTTAAATTTAATTCAATATCTTAGGACTGCTCTAATTTTATTTTTCTTAATTAATTTTTATTTTCTAATTATCTTTGAAACGGACTTTATATAACTTTTTTTTTTTTTTGCACGTGTACACATATTTTTTCCCCTCTTCTGGAAATTAACTTTAGGCTTTAATCTTTTAAATAAAATCAAAAAGTAGTCGGAAACTTACAAAAAAATTATGATAACCCGACTTTCAAAACTATGTCTCCCTGTCAGTTCTCCGCCATTAATGTCCGTACCTAATATAACTAGAATTTTACGTTCAAAGACTACATTAAGTTAAAAATGCCTATAGTGGACACAAATGAAGCATGACTGGAGAAGAGAACTGAGTGGTATACATGCATGATGCTATAAGCTTATAGTATGCCTACGGGAGAGGAACGGCGAAGGTCGGTTTATATGTGGCTCTAGGTAGGCAGCTGACTACAATATTTCGGCTTCCAGTACAACAAACAAGTTCTTTTTTTTTTCTTTTTTTTTTTTTACACAGTGATCACCAGCCACCACTTATCAAGGCCCGGAAGCCACTCAGGGATAAGGGTTATTGCAAGTACATTACGTTAGTGTTCTTATAAACCGTCCTCGTAAATAATCTAATTCCATCAAATTTCCACTACTAACAATTACTACTAATCCTCGAGTAGTCTCTGGCCTTTATATGTGGTGACCATTTTGTAAAAAAACAAAAAAGAAAAAGGTATTTTTCCTGATTAAAACAATCTAATGGAGAGACATGTTTTTTTTTTAAATATTATTGAATAAACATGGAAATTATTTTCTATGTTAAAATGTTTTTTTTTGTAAGTAAGGCAACTTTTTTTTGTTATTTTTAATTTTTATTTATTTATTTATTTATTTTATTTTATTTTTATTTTTTTTTGCAGAAAGGAAATGCCTTTATTGCAAGTAATTTTGAAAGGAAAACCAGCTTTAAAACTGTCTGGCAGTTCATTGCATCCTGTTGAAAAGGTAAGTTGTACTTTGTTTTGGGAAAGATCTTTTGTTGCATTTATTTTTATTTATTTATTTATTTTTTTTAGATTACAGATACCAGCAAAGAAAAGATCAAGAAGATAAACACTTGGTCGTGATAACATCAGAGACGTTCAAAGATGTATCTTCTCTATATGGAGAAGCAATCCTTTTTTTTTTTATCTTTCTTCAGAAAGATCATGTCAAAAACGCCCCCCTCCTAATACACACACACACTTAATCTGATTAAATAAACACTTTGTGTGTGTTCCATAACC
Organism: Euprymna scolopes; assembly: GCF_053919585.1. Taxonomy (NCBI): domain Eukaryota; kingdom Metazoa; phylum Mollusca; class Cephalopoda; order Sepiida; family Sepiolidae; genus Euprymna; species Euprymna scolopes. Next base: position 40,579,514 of record NC_136484.1, on the reverse strand, counting down.
TAAAATATTAATTTGCTTTGAAAAAAAAAATCATTTAACCATAATCTATACATCTATCAAAATGAAATTGTGTGTGTGTGTGTGTGCGCATTTCCCTACCAAACTACTCTGTCAATTTTAAGTCTACGGACTCGAAATTTGACATAAAGGGTATTGAGATTTGGAAAAATCTTTTAAATCGATTTTCGTCCAGAAATTTGGTTTTTAAGGGGTCAAAGTTCAATGATTGGACCATTGAAAACTCTACCAAACTCCCCCGCTAATTTTGGGTCTAAACACTTGAAATTTTAAATGTAGGTTACTTGGACATGGATCAAACTTTTAAATTTGATTTGAGCCAAAAGCAGTAAATGTTAAGGGGACAAAATTGGGGTCAAAGTTTTAAAAAATTATCCTCTGCGGTCTCTACCACATTACTCAGATAATTTTTGGTCTAAACATTTGAAATTTTACATAAAGTGTATTCAGACATAGGGCATGCTTTTTAATCGGTTTTTGGCCGAAAATTTGGCTGCCAAAAGATTTGACTTTTGCCATCTCTAGCAAACTATTCAGCCAATTTTTGGTTCAAAGATTAGAAATTGTACATAAAGGATATTCAGACATGCAGCAAGCTTTTTAATCAGTTAAGAGAATTTGGCTGCCAAGAGGTCAAAGTTGAAAGAGTTGACCTTTGCAGACTCTACCAAACTCCTCCGCCAATTTTGGGTGTAAACACTTGAAATTTTAGATGTAGGTTACCTTGACATAAGTCAGACTTTTTAATATATATATATATATATATATATATATATATATATATATATATATATATATATATATATATATACAAATGCATATAAAGTTATAAAGAGTACATAGGGCCTGAGCAAAGCCAGGCTGAACTGCTAGTATTTCAATAAATTAAAAATCATACCTTGTTTTCTGATCGACGTTGTGCATGTGTGTTGTTGTTGTTGTTATCCCCCCCACCCCCACGGATTGGGAAGAATTTCAGTAGATGCAATAAAAATGCCATCTTTGTACATTAATTATTCATTTAATCAATTCTTTTCTTTTCTTTTCTTTTCTTTTCTTTTCTTTAATTCTATCCCAAGCAAAACATATTGCCAGTAAAACATAACGGATTACTGCAAATTAGAGGCCTTTGCTGCATCTTCTATGTATTTATGATAAACAAGAAAGAATTGCTGTTTTCTGGGTCAGAATCCATCCATCTAATATTGTTGGTTAGTGATTAGTTGTTGACCTTTTCTTTTTAGCTCCTCACATCAAGTAGCTTCATGCCTTGTCTGGAACGATTTCCACAAAAAAAATTGTTCCAATTCATGTCACCTGTGAATGTTAGGTCAGGGAGTTTGAATGTTAAGAGTCGCAGTTAGGAAAAAGATTACTTATAATTGTTGAAGGAAAGGAACTTTGTCTTAGTAGCATTAAATGTTACCATCTATTTACGTCCCCCATTTTACTACAATACAAGCAAAATCTTCTGTTCTACACTCAACTTCCTTTGAGCTCATTAGAACTAAGCCTGTCTTTACGACTCACATTACACATCCATCCAATCATTCTCATATCATTTCTTTCCATGCAACACATGTCCTTAACTGTCACTGGATAGGTTTCACTGGTTATCCTCTCTCAAACTACCAATACTTTCACTGCACTTGTGTGTTGTGTTCCTCCAAAGACCAAGGCTAATTCCTTTAACTCAAACAAATGCCATTAGACATGTTTTCTTAATATAATTATTCCATGTCTTCAAAGAACGCGTTCTTAAACGAATAAGGTTTATTTAGTCAAATGCTCGTTTTATAGCTGAAAGAATAATTATTATAGGTTTCTGTTCGTATGCCTTATCTCAGCTCGGACTTTCACCAAGACTCACTATTTTCGGTTGATCTGAAAAAAGATGACATCGTATCTTCATCTGCTGATGATGATTATCACAACTTAGCAGAATCAGTCCATTAATCCATTGTTTTTTTTTTTTTTACATAGACGTCACCACTTATCAAGGCCGATAGGCCACTCAAGGATAAGGGTTAAAGAGTGTAGAGTAGTCAAAAGGATAATATAGTAATCGATAGTAATGGAAGTTCGGTAAATTTGTTAACGTAAGTGGAACGGCTCATCAGAAACTTGTTCACGTTGGACTTGAAGACAACCATATTATAGAAAGCTGGAAAGCAGGAAAATGGAAGACAATTCCACAGGCGTGCAGTTCTAAGAAAGAAGCTTTGATCATGGAATCTATGTTTAGGTTTAGGTACAGATAAAGAGTGGGGAAAATTATTGATAATGTTTTCAGCTAGTCTAGTGTTTCTTGTGAAAGTTTGGCAAGGGGGGACCATAGATTGAAGCTCAGTTGAACACTTTCCATGAAAATAACGATAAAGCAGAGACAAACTCGCAACATCTCTTCTGTGAGACAGAGGTTGCAGCGAAGAGAAAAGGACATCTCCAACCAGGCCACGAAGTCTATTTTGAACCCTATCAAGGCAGGACAAGTCTTTTCTAGCAGCTCCTGCCCATATGTGGCAACAGTACTCCATCCTTGGACATATCTGGCTTTTATATAGATAGAGAATTGCATCAGCAGTGAGATATCTACTGGATTGATAGAAGGATCCGACCATTTTTCCAGCGGCCTTGGCAACAGATTTGATGTACGTATTCCATTTAAGATCAGGAGTAAAGGTCAAGCCCAGAAGCCTGTCAAAACTTGAGGCCTCCCCAAGACGAGAGCCATTCATTTCAATTGATGCCAGATGGGGATCAGAGCGTTGATGATGTAAAAATAGAAGCTTGGTTTTAGATGCATTAAAAGTAACCAGCCACTCCTTTCCCCATTGTACAACGTGATCAAGATCAGAGGAGAGAGAATCGGAGAGAACTTGGTCGTTTACTGTCTTAGATGTGCTACCATAGATGGTAGTGTCATCAGCAAAAATGTCTACGAATGATGTAAGGATGTGATTTGGAAGATCATTAATGTAGATCAGGAAAAGAGTTGGGCCCAAGATCGACCCCTGAGGGACTCCAGCATTTATACTGTGAGCTTCTGATTTTTGCCCATCAACTACTACTCTTATGAACCTATCAGAGAAAAATGATTTAATAAACTGAGAAGACATTTCCAGCAATACCATAGCTGGAGATCTTGAAACGTATCCTGTTTTTCAACACATATATATATATATATATATATATATATATATATATATATATATATATATATATATATATATATATTTGAAATTGGTATATTAAAGTAGCAATTTTTCATTCAAGCAAACATTATTAAATGCAACGGAGACACTTTGCTTTATGATTCTTTTCTTAATTTTTCGATTATATATATATTTTTTTTCGATTATATATATATTTTTTTTTCGATTATATATATATATATATATATATATATATATATTCAAGCAAAAATGCAACGGAGAAACTTTGTGTTATGATTCTTTTTTTTTTTAATTCTTCGATTTTCCGTATAATCTTTTTTGCATCAAAATCAAAAATATTAATAAAAGTTCCATAGTTATTGCTGTTACGAGCACTTTCGATTCGTCCACGAATCATCATCAGGTGTTGAAGTAAATGATGATTCGTGGGCGAATCAAAAGTGCTCGTGACAATAACAACTATGGAACTTTTATTAATATTTTTTAATTTGTTACAAAAAAGATTATACGGAAAATCGAAAAATTAAAAAAAAAAGAATCAAAAAGCAAAGTGTCTCCGTTGCATTTAATAATATTTGCTTGAATAAGACTATTTTTAAGATTGGATTTTTTCGATTTTTGATACTTATCAGATGAATTTCTGTAAAAAAAACATATCGAAGAACACTGCCAGACATATAAATTACCTTTGTGTGCAATTCTTTGAACTTTTTGTACCAACAATTGTGTATATTTGTTATATTTTTATTCTGTTTCATATATTTTATTTTCTGTATTTTGTACCTTTATTGAACTTGGTTTCGTATATTTTGGGTTTGTACGAAACTACCCTTAATTTAAATAAAAAGGCAATGCTAGTACCCTGAAAATGACGTCATTGGTTCCAGTGCAAAATCTGCCTCTTTGAATTCAGCTTCCAAGGAAAGTGGACGTGTGCTCCATTGCCTGCTATGGACGAGGATTCTCGAGCCTTTCTTCGAGAAGTACAAACTGGCAAAAAAAAAAAAAAAAAAAAAAATCCAGTCACAATGAGTCAAATACTTCCTTAAACTTTTATACAGTATGCCCATATTTTGAAGGAAAAAAATTTGGAGTAATTTCAAAGCCTTTAAACTGACAAAAAAGCAAATGTACTGTCGATCTTGTGATTACGTTTCTTAAAATTTATTAAATTTATTGTGAGCATGATTTAGGACGTACACTTACTTAATTTTCTTAACAACTGTAGTCATTCGTTGTGAAGACTTTTACAATTTGTAAGCCAGTTTGTTGTTTTGTGCTATTTTTTTTAGATGGCGTTTTATTTTTATTTTTTGTTTATTTTATTTACAATAAGTTGCAAAGGAAAACTCTGCAACTTAATTTAAACTTGCAGAACCCGCTAACCGCTGCCCAACCTCAACCTCTTCATGTTATGAACGGCTTTCGGAATAGACATGAATGGTTTAGTAAGAATGTTGAGCAACCCCAAGCCGCCAAAAAAAAAAAAAGAAATTTTTTTTAAATGGCAGCGAGGGGAAAACAAAAAAAAATCAGATGCAGTAGGCAGCCTGGGTGGAGAGAGATGAAAAAAAGTAGTAGGCGGGCAGGCTCAAACTTGTAAAGCAAAGGGGGGGGGTTAAAAGAAGCCATCCATTTAGCCGTCGCGACCACGGCGATTTATGGTCGCAGGTGGTCGAAATAAGATTAGTTATCGCAAGGCGTATGATGACTTTGGAGAGGAATCAAGAGAGAGAGAGAGAGAGAGAGAGAGAGAGAGAGAGAGAGAGAGAGAGAGAGAGAGAGAGTGTAAGTTTTGACGGACTAAATTTGTTGCAATTTCAATAAAGGAAAACAGGAAATACTTTATCGGACAGTTTTAAATTTGGAAATCCACCCCTCCCAAAAAGAAAATGTGGCTTATTATTTTTTGTGTTGTTACGTAGTTTTTAATGCATTTTAGTTGATAAAAGAAAACGAGCGGTTCACAGAAATATTTTTATGTTTTCCGTCTCGTTTGTTTAGTTGTTGGGGTGGGTTATAAGGTTTAATCAACTATAGAACGTGTACAGTTTGATACGTGTTTCTGCAGTTTAAGTAACTTGTTCCGTAAGTAATGCGCTAACATTTACCGTTTAATATTTTAAAATAAATTCTGTGTTTACATTGGGGGGGGGGGAGAGCATAAAAAGAAAAACACTTGAAGCTGTGGTAATGTTGACTAGTTACTTAGCGGAATCCGCAACTAAAAATAGTTTGCCTCAAAGTTGTATTAAGAAGGAGAAATTTATTTAAGAACGAAAACATGGAATCTTATCCCCCCCCCCAAAAAAATGAAACAAAACTTCTTCCGTGTATTTACACAATTTTTTTTTGCAATACGTGGTTTTAATTATTTCACTTTTCACCACAACAAAAAATAAAGTAGAAAAATAATTTGTAATAAAATAAATTAGGTGTATTCAAAATGATGAAAAATAACAATTCACCGTTTTGGTGAGATCTGTTAAGAGAAGCCAACAAACAAAAAAGTGACAAAGTCAAGATACTCTTCTACCTACTCGGATGTTTTGTGTTTTTTTTTTTTTTTTTTTTTACACAGTGATCACCACTTATCAAGGCCCGGAAGCCACTCAGGGATAAGGGTTATTGCAAGTACATTACGTTAGTGTGGAGATTTGATGGAGTGTTTACTTAAGGGGGCGGTTCATTAGGAATTTGTTAACATTAGACTTGAAGACATCCAAGTTGTAGTCCGGAGGGAAGCAGGCAGACGGAACAGAGTTCCACAGGCGTGCAGTTCTAAGAAAGAAGCTTTGTTCATGGAATCCGCGTTTTGATTTAGGCACAGATATAGAGTGGGGGAAATTTTTCACAGTGGATTCAGCTAGACGGGTGTTTTTCATGAAAGATTGGCGAGGGGGGACCAGGGATTGGAGTTCAGACGAGCACCTGCCATGAAAATAACAATAAAATAAGGATAGGCTCGCAACGTCTCTTCTGTGGGAGAGGGGTTGCAGAGTAGAGAAAAGGGCATCCCCCACTAAACCACGAAGTCTATTTTGTACTCTGTCAAGGCATGATAGGCTGGTTTTGGCAGCTCCTGCCCAGATATGGCAACAGTATTCCATCCTTGGACGTACTTGGCTTTTATATAGATAGAGAATTGCATCAGTAGTGAGATATCTTCTGGAGCGGTAGAAGGATCCCACCATCTTTCCAGCGACCTTGGCAACAGACTTGATGTACGTGTTCCATTTAAGATCAGGAGTAAAGGTCAAACCCAGAAGCTTGTCAAAACACGGGGCCTCACCCAGACGAGAGCCATCCATCACAATTGATGCCAGCTGGGGATCAGAGCGTTGATGATGTAAGGATAGGAGTTTGGTTTTGGATGCATTAAAGGTAACTAGCCACTTCTTCCCCCACTGAACCACGCGCTCGAGATCAGAGGAGAGAGAATCAGAGAGAACTTTGTCGTTTACAGCCTTTGATGAGTTACCGTGGATGGTCGTGTCATCAGCATAGATGTCAACGAATGATTTAAGTATGTGTTTAGGGAGGTCATTGATGTATTTTTATGTATTTTAATGCTTTTATTTGGTACATCAATGGTTACCACTTATAAAATTTATAACCTTATGACATGTAACAGTTACACTGCTTGATATCCGGAAAACTACTTATTTGCGAAATGTGATATTCGTTTTCAGCATAGTCGAAAACATTTTAAAGTCGTTAAGTTGGAAACCAAGTAAGATTTTACAAATATCGACAACTATTTTTGCCTGTTTGTTGGTTTTGCGTTGGTCTACCACAATGATTAAATACCCCCTCCTAAAAATTACCCCCTCCCAAGTGGCCATAAATTGGGTGCTCGTTTCACATTAAATTAATATAGAAAAGTGATCCCTCCACCTTTTAAAACTATAATTTCTTCATATCTTAGAAGTTTGTATCCTGTAATTTTAAACGTTAATGTCATTTTCAGCGCCCCTGAATAGTAATAATTTTAAAGACTGCACCTAAAAAAAATAAATAAAAATAAATAAATAAATAAATAAAAATAAAGCAAAAATAAACAAATAAAAATACACCCAAAAACAAACAAAAAGAAAACACCCAAAAAACGAATGGAGCTTTTTTGTTTCATTTCGATAATAAAAAACAAATTAAAAGGAAAAGAAAAAACAAATAAAACTGTTTTAATTTGATCATAAAAAAAATGAGAAAAATGGAAAAAAAATCACGAAATGTTATCCGTATTTATCGCAAGACGTATGATACCCTAGACGAGGAGGGAGGGAGAGTATGTGTGACGAGCTAAATTCGTTGTGTTTTCAATAATGAAAATAAGGAAACACATTATCTGACATTTATAAATATGGAATCCCCCCGCCTCCCTCTACAAAAAAAAAAAAAAAGAAATGTGGATCGTATTTTTTTGTGTTGTTGCATAGTTTTGAATGCTTTCTAGTTGATTAAAAAAAGAATAAAGTTATCCCGAGCAGTTCACAAAAACACTTTCATGTTTTCCTTCTTCTTTCTTTTTTTTTTTTTTTTTTTTGAGGTGGGGGTGGAGTAGGGGTTATTGCATTATAGAACTTGTATAGTGTAATAGATATTTCTGCAGTTTAATTAACCTTTAGTTCCGTGAGTAGTGTACTGACATTTACGGTTTTAACATTTCACATAAATTGTGTGTTTACATCTAGTTTGTGGGGGTTACGACAGGGAGAGACCCCCCCCAAAAAAAAAACCAAAAAAAACAATAGAAGGTGGTGCGAATCATAACGATTGTATCCCTGTGCAAAATCTGCATTAAAATGTAGATTTATGGACGCTGAATATGGTAGTATTTAATTGTATTTCTCTAGCGGTAAGCGAGGACAATAATTTTAAGTTTTCAAAGGGTTCGTTTAATACCGGGATTAGTTTTATTCTAGAATAGGAGAATGTCATGTATCATCCAATCAGAAAGGCAGAAACATGTCTGGGAAGACTTTATTATTTCTTGTTTCGAGGAATGGAAGGTGAATGCTATGTCTATGAGTTTATGGATTAGTTATGAAAGTGGGGGTCTCAATATAAGTACTTTGTGTGTAAATTTATGCGGTGTAGAATGGGGACAGTGAAAGGACTTAGTAATTAGGGGGAAAATTTGGAACTACTTCGTCTCTAGGTGATTGTGATGGCGATGATGTTACTCCTAGAATTAAAAAAGTTTTATTATAACGAATGAATGTGTCTAAAATGTCGTTCTATTGTAATGTTGTGACCCTTTCGCTGTGATCATAGTTTAGTATCTGTGTTAACTGTGGCAGGCATGGCCAAGGGTCAAAACAGTATTATTATTATTATTATTATTATTATTATTATTATTATTATTATTATTATTATTATTAATTTTTATTGATTCGAGCGACAGCGGGTCGCTGGATCGATTATTATGATTAGAAAAATAAACAATTAGATTGGGTGATTAACAGCTGAAATAATAAACAACTACAAAAAGAATGTGATTTTAGAAAATACAGGTAAACATAATTTTTGGTTTGCATAAACAAATAACTAGATTGATGTTACGTCAGCTGTTGGTCTTAGACACGTGATGAGATGTAGATTTGGGGAGAGTTTAGTCAGTTGTTAACTGAACATCAGAGAGAACAGACAACTCAAGGGAGCGGCGTTTTCTCAGGCATCCAAGATGTGAAGACGTTGTAATCTCTGAAGATGCCGGCTGGAATCATGAAAATAAATGATCGTATATAATTCACGTATGTGTTGTGTTATTTATGGCTGTTAAAAAGAACTGTTTGTCTATAACTGTTTCGATACGTCCACGTCAATCGTTTCCTGTTAGAACTGTTGCATAAATGTTAAAATATACACACTAGACGATCAACTAAATGATCCGACTATATACATACACGCATTTACACATACATGAATATACAGATAACATATAAAACCCACTATTCAATATGTACGTCATTCTGGAACATATTCATATGCACACACACAACGTAACACTATAGTTACATAAGATAGTAGCTAATTGTGTAGACATAATACATTTGTATGTAGCACCTGTTGTTGTAAACCTGTATTTTGGTCTAAAGGGTAAAAACTGCGACGTTTTTATTCTATATAGGATAAAATCTCGTCTTCCTTTTAAAACAAAATCTCTTTCTATTTCATTCGTTTACCCCCCCTCCTCCACCCCCACCTTTTATTTAATTTTTTTTTTTTTGTGCAAGCTATTCGTTTCATGTCAAGTTTATCTGAAAGAGGATAAATTTCCGACACAATTTGCAAAAAGATAGGCTCAGCCGTTTCGGAATCTATAAGGAAGGAACTCACTCGCGCGCACCACACAAACACACACACAAAGTGACTTTTATATAATAGTAGATATAGAGATTTGTAAAGTCTTTTAGAATCTGATTAAGAGAATTAAAAAAAAAAGTGACAAATACTTGATAATTCTTTACTAAAAAGTGTTCGTTTCTTCATTCAGGCCAATAAAATGTCAGGTTTTATGACGGAAGAGTTGAATCTGCCAACCGCTCCTCCCGTAACACGAACAGGAACTGAAATATCCGAAGTCTTCACCTCTGCTGTTCCAGTACCAGCAACTTTGCCACTAAAGCCTGCACTGCTACCTTGTGTGGGGAACGTGAGATCTCTGTCCCTTAATGAGAAAAAGAAAAAAATGACAAAATATAAAGTGACCTTGAAGAAATCAAAAGACAATTGTAAGTATTATTCATTAAAAAAATGTTTTCAGGCATTCAGTGCTATCTAAAATAAATTATTTACAAAAAAAATGTAAGAAAAAGTTGTTTGAATCTGTTGCAATTGAATTCTGTAGATCCACACACAAAGGTTACGATAAACCACGTAAAAAAAAAAAATAAATAATAAAAAAAAAATAATAATAATAACAATAAAAAATTCTTAAAAATGTTACGTGAAAGACAGTTCAAAAATAATCATGAAATTTACAACAAAAAATACAATGAAATAATACATCGTAAAAATGTAAATATGATTTTTTTCTGTGACTTCAAATGCGAGCAGTAATTGACACTTTCTACACTGATGACTGCGAAAGCATGAAATACTACTGTCTGTAAGTATAAAAATAATTATATATATATATATATATATATTAGTATTATATATATATATATATATATATATATATATATACTACTGTCTGTAAGTATAAAAATAATTGTGTATATATATATATATATATATATATATATATATATACAGATATATATTAGAGTGGCAAAATTTTAATATAATAAAGAAAAAATGGACCATATTTAGGAGATGTTTAATCGACTAAAATACGAATAAAGTAAAGAGGGAAAGAAACAAAACGGGAAAATTATATATATGTATATATAATTGAATAAAATAAACAAGTTGATTAAAAGAGATTCGGTCCTGGATATGACCTTAAACTATATCCGATGGTAGGGCCCCAACTTGCGGGCTTTTGGGAGTGTGGAACCACTCCTTGATTGCCATTGCTCCCAGGTCCACTCTGATCTGGAATGGTAGTACCTTACAGGTACTACCATTCTATGGGTTTAATAGAAACTGACTTTATATATATATATATATATATATATATATATATATATATATATATATATATATATATATATATATATTGTTCGGACATGTTTTCCCTCACATATACACACCCACATGTACGCACGCACACACACGAACGCATATACACATCCTCATACACTCACATTCACATGCATACACACACACACGCTAACGTACACACATGTACGCACACATGGGAAACGTCACTTCCCCTGAAAGGAATTCTAGACATGCGCAGTCAGAACACTCACTCCGATATAAAAGTCCACAATACCATTCAACTTCCTCTTTTCTTCCCTTTTTGCCTGGGTTCATCAACCAGGCAAGTTCGGCATCCATAGCTCTTGGCTTGAAGACTTTTCCACGTGGACGAGTGCTATCATGAACGCACGGTTTTGCTGAGGCAAACAGTCCCTTTCTATTTCCCTTTCTACGTGCGGGACGGCTATTTCTTGTCCTCGACTTCATTCCTTTCCTTTCCACGCATGTAGTCGTCAACGCCTGAATGAACACGTGTTTCACCTAAACCATTTTATTTCCGACAGAAAATAAACAACATGTTTATTTTATCCAGCAATTGAGTTTTTGTTTCCTTCATTCCATTCGTTTCATTATTTTCTTTTGTAGCGAGTTAGGGTATTTATATCCTCGTCCGCAACAATATATATTCTATCAAAAACTTTTTCTTCAAAATCATTGGATTCGGCATTAAATAACCTAACAAGGGTTGATATGCCGTAAAACAAAAACAACAACAATAAAAGAGATTCACGGGGTGTAATTATTAAAATCCGAACTTATTTATTTTATTCAATTGTATATATATATATATATAATTTTTCTGCTTTGTTTCTTATTTATTTTATTCAATTGTATATACATACATATATAATTTTTCTGCTTTTTTTCTCTTTCCCTCTTTATTTTATTTGTATTTTAATCGATTAAGCATCTCAATATGGTCCATTTTTTCTTTATTTTATATATATAGTAGCAGGGGTGCCGGGCGTTGATCGGGTGTTTGGAGGTGTATGCTGTGCAAAAAAAGCAAAAAAACAAAAAAAATGGTTAATTTTTTAAAACTTTGACCCCTATTATGACCCCTTAAAATTTATAGTTTCGGGCTCAAATCACTTTATTAAGTTAGATCCATGTTCAAGGAACCTATATCTAAAATTTCAAGTGTCTAGACCCAAAATTGTCGGAGGAGTTTGGTAGAGTTCTTAAAGGTCAAATCGTTGAAATTTGACCCCTTAATAGCCAAATTTCTGGCTGACACCCGTCACATCGATTTTCCCAAATCTCAGTACCCGGTATTTCAAATTTCGAGTCTATAGACTAAAAATTGACAGAGTTATTGCGTAGGGAAATGTACACAGACAGACAGACACACAGACACACAGACAGACAGACACGTTCACTTTTATATATATATATATATATATATATATATATATATATATATTTGTGTATGTGTGTGTGTGTGCGTTAATGATGGGACGATTCCAATATTTTTCCGATTCTGATAAAACTTATGATTCTTTATTTAATTTCCGATTTCAGTCTTGTACTATAGAGTTTTTATTTTTTCCAATTACTATAAAAACACATGTTAAATGTGCAGATATTTTCTTAAGTGAGAGTAATCTATCGATTTTAGTTTTACTGGTAGTTTATAAATCAATAAATATTCGTTATTTTAACACTACTACCAGCAGTGGAAGATTTTACTTTAAACAAAATCAGATAAAAAAGACATTAAAAGAATCGTTTTTTTTTTTTTTGCATCGGAAAATAGGCACTAATATTCCGATTCCAATACCTGTAAAATTTCCGATTTTTCCTATTCCCAATTCTGATTCTGAATAATCGTCCCAACAAATATATATATATATATATATATATATATATATATATATATATATATATATATATATATATATATATATATATATTTACGAGCAAACAGTTAATAAAAATGTTAAAAAAACACTTTGAAATGAGTTAAAAACATATTTAATCTGAAAAGGAAACACTAGATAAGTGGATAGTCCTTAGTCCTAAACTCCGCGGATTAAGGACTATCCACTTATCTAGTGCTTCCTTTTCAGATTAAATATGTTTTTAACTCATTTCAAAGTGTTTTTTAACATGTTTTATTAACTGTTTGCTCGTATTATAAGCTCTATTTCCTATTTGGTTTTATCGAGCTTTTACATCTGGCTGAGATAACTTTATAAATATTAATTCTTTAATATTTATAATATACTTTAATTTTACCATCTTGGATCATTTTGGTAAATGTAATTGTAATTTTTATTTTATATATATATATATATATATATATATATATATATATATATATATATATATATAAAGAGAGGAAGATTTGAAGTTGAGCATGTTGTAATTCCAAGGGAAGCCATCTTGTGACAACATGTTTTATGGGTGATAAGTTCTTGGAAAATTGAAATTCTATATAAAAGAATGTAAAAGAATGATTATTTTTCTTCTATTTTTCCAGTGGAATCCAGTATTCCAGACACAAAGACAGAGACCACGAAAATGGAGAGTGAATCACAAGAAATTGTTTCAGAAAGAATGCAAGAAAAAAGGATGCAATCTTTGGAGATGGAAGAGGTAAATTAATCTTTGAAAAATATATACGCCCGCCCCTCCTCTCCGTTTGTTTTTTTGTTTTTTAATTTTCAATTAAGCACCATTGGAGCACAAAGAGGAGCTGTTACTATCATAGTATGGTGGCAAGAGTTAGGAGAAGATGGAGTAAGTTTAAGGAATTCTATCATCACTAACCAGCAGAGCATTATTGCTGTCGACTAAGGAAAAAGTTTATTAGATATGTATACACACTAATGATATATGGAAGTGAAATCTAACCAGTGAGGGTTGAGGACATGCCTTGCATGGAGAGAATGATGTTATTGGGGTGTAAAGTGAGTTTTAATGACATAATAATCTCAGCTAAAGATGAAATCTAGGCCGTAAATGGCGATTTGTGCTGAACAGAAGACTTTGTTGGTTTGGTCACATTGAAAGATCCATTGAGTGCTCACGTTAATAAGTGCTCACGTTAATAAGTGCAGAACAGTTGAGATAGCAGGGCCAGTTGACAGGGGAAGCCCAGTCAAAACATGAGAGGCAGGGATAAGGATTGATTTGAGAAAAGGATAAATAAAGACTTGACTAGAAGTTTGTTTGGAAATCGATTTTTAAAAATCATCCAAGAGATTTTAGGGTGTAAATCAGACACGTGATGATGACAATGATGATGATGACAGTGATGATGATGACGACGACGATGATGATGATGATGATGATGACGACGACGACGACGACAATGACGATGATGATGACAACGAAAATAACGATGATGATGACGATGATTATGACGATTATGACAACGATGATAATTATGATGATGTCGATGATGATAGAGAAGAAGAAGAAGAAGAAGAAGAAGAAGAAGAAGAGCCAAATGTTCAGATATATAAAAAAAAGTAATTGTTTTTCTATGTACATATATTAAATGATCCACTTAGTATATTTATCAACCAGATTTTGTACATTTTATAAGGAAAAAGTTTTAAACTGTGTAGAATATTGTGTAGTGAGTTGTGTGGAAAACGTCATTGGATCGATGTTTCAGAATGATGCTCCATGCTCTCTCGCACTCTTTCCCGCTTTTCATTTGTGATGACGTTTCGAGGTCTGCTAGCTCACGGAGGATCAAATACAGCTCCTTGGTTTTCAAATCAGTGCACAATGTTTCGAATTGTGTTGTGACTTGGGCTATCTCTTACATAAAAATGCTGTCGATAAGCTCTTTGAGTCAAAATAATTAATCTTTGATTTTGGTAAAACAATTTCCCAACTTGCGTACATTGTTCAATGCTATACGTATCCATGATTAATTTCCAAAATATTATCTGTAAAATATCTGAAATAGAGAAAAACAAATAATCATTCATGGTAACATGACAATGATTTTCAACCCTTCAGTGATTTTTCAACACCCTGTAGTTTCTTCCCTCGGACTGCTAGACTTTGAAATTCCCACTCCGTTTCCTGCTCCCCTGACTTTACCAACCTGCAGAAGATTGAATGTGAACACTAACAAACATTTCGCTGTTCAACTCCCCACAGACCCCTTTTAGACACAATCCTAAATAACAGTCACTGAGATTGAAGTGCCAACATGTCTTGTTTGGGCGAAAAAGATTAAAAATAAATAAATAAATAATAAATAAAAGGTGTTCAAATATTGACGTTGCGATTTCAGAAATTTATTTTGGAGAAAAGCTTTCAAGGGAAGTTATTACTTAATTCATTTGTAAGAGTTGTTTCCCCTGAAAATCTTGCCTCATACAAAGAGAAATTTCCTTTGAAACTAATAGAAAATATGTCGGCTATATGTCGGAGATTGCGTAATCACGTGTGCATACATCCTTACAGGGGCATTCATTATTTCTTTTTGAGATTGGTAAGATGAAAACAATTTCAAAATAAGATATAATAGCTAACATCACTCAATATTGAGCCATTGTATCTCAGTCAGACAAATTTCTGCAAGTCCAGAGTTCAACCGAATTTAAAAACTGAAATAAAGAAAATCCCCATGATGTGCGTACCGACACGGAACGAAAATGTCATATATCAAAAATCCATGCAAATTGATCAAGTGGTTTCTTTTTAACAAAGAAAATTAATTTTTATGAGTACGCGATAATGTTGTGTCTTGATCTTCTATATTTAATAAATAAAGTGGGACAACTTAATTCGAACTACTGAGATCAAAATAAGTCTTGTAAGTGCTACGATTTACTATTAAACTCGTTAAAATCGTCAAAAAATGAATTTCTTTATATAAAATAAACACTTGATCAATTTACGTGATTTTTGGAATATGACATTTCGTTCTGCATACTTTTAAATTAGATTAAATTCTGGGGCAGTTCGGAAGATGAACTCGTTTTTCTAAGGGGGAATAACTGTATTTCACTAAGAATTGCACGAAAAATGATTTTTTTTCTCAACTTTATTTAATGTAATAAAATTTGTATAATATTAATAACAAAAAAAAAATGTTTAAAATCCAACGATATTGCAATTTTTCTTAAACAAAACATTCAAGTAATTGTAAAAAAAAAAGTTGTTTTTTTTCGACTATTTAGTAAAATAGATTTACCTCCCTTAGAACAACGAGTTAAGCTTCTGAATTGCCAACTCTGGACTTGTGCCGACAAATTATATTTAGTTTTGGAATTTTTGTTTTTTAATGTTTTTTTTTGGAATAGGACTGATAATTTATATTATTTTTATCATTAAGACATGATGGACGAATATTATCATCTTGGATTTTATTTTCACTATGTTTCGGCCGAGTTCGATATTAAAAATCCCAAGTGCACCTGAAGAAGGTTGCCCGTTCGGCTTACTCTTTCCTTCTCCTCTCCTTTTCATTTCTATTCCCTCGAATATTTTATTCATTTTCTTTCTTCACCATATAATCATACTCACACACTGGTTCCCGTTAGCTCACCAAAGTTAAGCATCGTTGAGCCTGGTAAGTATTAAAATGGTCGACCATTTGGGAATACCAGGTGCTGTGTGGGCTGACTTAGGTGAGGTGTGGTTGTGTAACCTTTGCTTCACAATTACATGCATATGCATTCTTACATAGGGTATCCATTGTCTCTTGAGATAGAATAGAAGCCAGTATACACTTGTTGGCGTGATTCTTGATAAAATCCCAAAGACATTAACGTTTCTAAAAATGATCATACCAAGGTTAGGGACCACATCACAAACTCATTAGAACAATAGAGCACATATCTCCGCTCTGTCAAGACTCAGTACCTTACAGTAATGATTAGGGCTGTGACAACAGCATATTTTTTTCATTGTTTTGACTCTTGAATATATATTAGTTAACATCTTATATGTTTTATATAGATGGATGTGGTTTTCGGTTGATTAAGTGTGCCTAACTGTCAGAAGAATGAAAAAAGAATATTCTGTTATGACAGCCCTAGTAATGATAGAAATTACTAAATTCAAGAAATTAAATAAATTCATTAATTAAGAAATAAAAATTAAAAAAAATACCTTTGTGTTATTGTTCCTATTTACAATGCCTCCCCACGGGACAGAGTTAGACACCAGGGTCGTTTTTTAATGTGGAGAAAAGGAACAGAAATAAAAATTGTCTCAGTCGTGAAGGATTTCTCCTCCACTGACAGAGAACAAGAAATTGAAGTGGAGCATCTGAAGAACAGATACTACCTTTGATGTATTTATTTGCTTCCCCACTGAGCAAATTAGGCACAAGGTCGATTTTTAAAGTGAGGAGTGAAGGGGACATGGGGACCAACTCCCCGGGGAGTAGAGGAGCTGGATAGTAACAATTGGTATGAAAGGTTGCCCCTACATTGACCAAGGTCTTATATGTGGGGTTTCCCCCACATATGGTCTTTGCTTGCAGTATCTGCCGGAACAGATGGTATTTATTTGATCCCCCACCGAGCAAATTAGGCACAAGGCCGATTTTTAATGTGAGGAGTGAAGGGGAAATGGGGACGAACTCCCCGAGGAGTAGGGGAGCTGGATAGTGACAATTGGTATGAAGGGTTGCCCCTACATTGACCAAGGTCTTATATGTGAGGCTGCCCTTACATATGGTTTTTGCTTGTAGTATCTGCCGGAACAGATACTACACTTTGTTCTTAGCCAAAAGGACAAGTAGTTTATTTTTTGTGTTATTGTTATTTACATCGTTACATTTCCCTAAACAGGGGGGGGGGTGAGATAGTTATGTGAACTAATTTCGCCTTCAAACCCTGTAAATTATTATGTTAGCGGGTACAAAAACAAAAATACTTCTTTTTTTCCTTTGTTTTTGTTCTCGTGTAGTTGTTGTCTCCCTGATTCTACTTTCCAAAACGGACATAAACAAAGTTTCTTTTTTACTTTTTTTATAAAGTTTAACTTATTTCAAACTGATATAAATTACTGCACAATAAAAAATAATCAAATTCAAGCCAAAATCAATTTTTTTTTATTTCGATTTATTTAATCAAGTAAAAATTCCAGTTTTTACTTGATTCCTAAATTTAAAAAGTTATTCTAGCAAATTACCTAACAATTTAATAAATAAAAATAACATGAAAATCGAATTTAACTTGACAATATTATGAAAAAAAAAAAGCTTTTAAAATTCAGTAATCAAGTAAAAAATGGAATTTTTACTTAATGAAATAATTCGAAATAAAAAAATGATTTTTGTTTTCATTTATCTATTTTTTTATTTATTTTTTTTTTGCTTTGCAATAATTTTTATCAGTTTGAAATAGATTAAATTCAAACAACAAAAAACAACAAAAAACAACAAAAACAACCTTGTTTATGTCCGTTTTGATAAAAAAAAAAAAAAAAAAAAAGTTCACTGATGTCAGCCCACTACTACGAATTTGGGATAGAGGCAGGCATGTGAGCGAGAAAAAGTGAGAATAGAATCAAGAATGTAAGAACTTTTATTTTATTTTTTGCTTTAAAAATTAAACACAGCCAGAATCTCCATAATGGATATTGAAAAATACCCAGGGAAAGATCGGTACTCTGGGCAAAGCAATCATTCGGTTCGTGTGTTTTTATCTCCACACCGTATCCCTTTTGGGGAGAACTGGATATTCCTCATATTAAAAACGCACAAGATATCTAACTATTCCCTCGTGGGGAGGTAAGTAGGCACGATTGAAACAACAACTCAAATTTGATAACCATATCAGAATTAATTTTGTGAAGTAACTCAAATTATTTCCCTTGAAACGTAGTTTTCGAAATATATAGTCATAGTAATTACAAAGAAAAACGGGCAGGATTGGAGTTTAGGTGGCGATTAATCTCGAACCCAAAACAACCCAAACCAAAAACGAAAGGGACACAAATCTCGATTCACCGGTTTTTATCCATGGAAACAGTGATCATATCGTTCAGTTTACAAATAAGCTGAACTTATTTTTCAAAATTAAATAATATAAACAGAATCTTTTTCTTTTATTGTAAATATTATAAATTTCTTTTAATATTGACCTATTTTAATATTAGTCTTTTTCTTTATTTTTTAATTTTTAATTCAATTTTAGTGATACTTTGTTTACGCCGTTGACGTCGCGCAAAAAGACCCCGCTGGAAATGAAAAACAATATAAACAGATTTTTTTGAATAAAAAACGAAACAATTTTTATTAACATTGTAAACATATAGAAATAAAACTTTTGATGATTTAAAAAATTTTTAAACAATACGAACAGAACTGTTTCGGTAGTTTTGGTGGAGGGGTGTTTTGCAACTATTCTGTATGTCGGAATTTATCTTCCTTCCTGATAAATTTGACGCTAAAGTAACTAACCTGAAAAAAAAAAAAAAAAACAGCATGAAACAAAAGAGGGGGAGGGGGTAAAGAATAAAATATAAAGGTCTTGATTTGAAACGAAAAAGAGATTTTATTTACAATAATAAGTTGCAAATTTTTCCCTTTGCGGGCATTAAACTTATGAAACGCTAAAGTAACATATTATGAAAAAAACAACAACACTGGTTCTTATAAAGATGTGTGTATCCATTAACGAATTCAATAATAATATTCAAAATAGTATCTCCTAATCACACTCGCATATGAAACAAATTTTAGGACCGTACTCCCAAATTGAAAGCCAGTCAGGCACGTGCCCTTTTCTTTTTTTTGTGTAAAGTCCTTTTAGAATTTTCTCTCCCCCCATGCTTGCGTGCAAACCGTAGACACACAGATGAATTTCATAAGCAAGGCCACGTCGCTTGTCCGGATTCTTTTTTTTTACCGGGTTTTCTTCTTTGTAGGAGATTCCAAAGTTCCTTGTCATGTAAAAAAAAGGTATTTTCTTTAAAATAATTTCACTCCTTCTAAAATACGTGCAAAACCGTAGTCACGTAAATAGTTTCCAGAAGTATGTCTCATCACATTTCCGGGTATTAATTTCTTGCCGAGTTTTCTTTGAAGCAGGCTCGTCAAAATTCCATTTTCAGCGCCAGGCAATGAACAACACGTTCAATCTCCACGTCAGCAGAATTTCAAAAGAGAAAGAATCTCGCGCTGGGCTCGTGATGTCATCACAGAGCTAGCATTTTCCTTTTCTCAAATTAAAGGGAGTTTCGTACAAATCCAAAATATACGAAACTGAAAATCATAAAGGATACAAAATACAAAAAATCATATATAAGAACCAGATAAACAAAAATAAATGTAAACAAGGGGGTATGCACCATTATTGGTACAAAAAAAATTCCAACACTCTCCCCCAACAGGAAATGGCAGTCAACCCACAGTTGGATGACACCTGTAAAATTTACAATACAAAAAAAATTTTTTTTTTTTTTATATATACATATACCACACAATGTATGGCCAGAAGAACTCCAGGAAACAAATATCAGAACAAAAAATCAGAAAAATTCAAATAGGCTTATTCTATAAAAATTCACATGAAAATCTTCATGTTTTAGGTTTGAACAGAGAAGTACCAAACCAGATTCACACATTTAAACTAATACTACGATGCTAGGTGCAACAGAAGTTTGAACAGAGAATATTTTGCCAGATAATTTACTACATACATATAAAGGAGTATAAAGGCTTGAGGAGTTCACATAATTTACCATCCAACCTCCTCATCCCTATATTATCTCTGGTGAACACCAAAATATCTCAGCTCCCTGAGACCATAACCCCTTCCTTCACTCCGTTGACTTTGCGCAAAAAAAAAAACAAAACAAAAAAAAAAAAACGCTGGAAATGATAAAAAAACAAACAAAAAAAAAAACAATATAAACAGATTTTTATTTACATTGTAAACATATAGAAATAGAACCTTTGATTATTTAAAAAAAAAAAATTTAAACAATACGGACAGAATTGTTCTTGCACTTTTGGTGAGGGTGAAAAACACCCTCACCAAAAGTACCAGAACAAGTATTAGTATTGTTTAAAAATTTTTAAATTATCGAAAGTTCTATTTCTATATGTTTACAATGTAAATAAAAATTGTTTCGTTTTTATTTAAAAAATCTGTTTATATTGTTTTTTTTTTTTGTTTTTTTTGTTGTTTTTTTTCCCCCAGCGGGTTTCATCATCTCAAAAATATACGTTCATCATATCAAGTAGAGAGTATTCTTGCGTTAATTCAGTATAATCAGGGGAGATAATTTGAATATGGTCCAAGGGAGATTACTCCTGGTAAATCGGAGCCAACACTCTTAAAGGGGAAAATATATCTTTTTTTAATTACAATTTTCTATTTATAAAATCTGAGTTTGAAATTTTAATTTGTTCGCTTGAGCCTGTGTTTCATTTACCTTAGTCCAACTTTATTATTATCAGGCCCAGCATGCTGTTAGGATCTTGGTGCAGGAAGCGAAAGTCTTGAGTGAAGAGGAAATCCGGCCATCTAGTGTGAAGATAAATACAAAGAAAAAGGGATCACCCACTGAAAGTTTGGAAGAAATGCAAACAGGTAAGTAATGTAATGGTTGCCTGTACTTGAAAAGTAAAGATAACAGACATAAATATATATATATATATATATATATATATATATATATATATATATATATATATATATATATATATAAATAAACTGATTTTTAATTTAATTAAAATTTGATTTTTAAATTATAAATCACATTACTTAATATATATATATATATATATATATATATATATATATATATATATATATATATATATATATATATATATATATATATATATATATATATATATATA
The DNA here is from genome assembly GCF_053919585.1 of Euprymna scolopes. NCBI lineage: Eukaryota > Metazoa > Mollusca > Cephalopoda > Sepiida > Sepiolidae > Euprymna > Euprymna scolopes. Next base: position 40,557,869 of record NC_136484.1, on the reverse strand, counting down.
TAAATTTGAAATCTCAAGTGTGAGAGCTCGAGGTGAAGCAGAGCACATGTAAGAATTAAAAGAAAAAAAAAACAGCATAAATTTAGCTCAATCTCATTGTAAATTTATATCAACCACTTTGGCCTTCTTAAATGAGGAGAGCTAGTCAGGTTAGCATCCGAATTAAAAGGACTTATTTAAGGACACTTTCAGACATATATAGTACATTTGTGTAAAATTTAAAAAAAAAATTGGCTCAGCCATTTCAAAGTCCATTGGAAACAAACTCACACACAGGCAAAATGCCTTATATATATATATATATATATATATATATATATATATATATATATATATATATATACTTTAAAGTATTGAAATTAGATTACAGGTTGGTGAATCTAGTGGTTTCAAGTTTTATAAAATACTGGAAGGAAATATTCATATAAGACAATCCCAGCCAAATAAAATTGCTCAATAGACTAGACAAAGCATATATATATATATATATATATATATATATATATATATATATATATATATATATATATATGTGTGTGTGTGTGTGTATATATATATATATATATATAGATAGATAGATAGATAGATTTTGGGGTTGTTGGATATGGTGGAGAGTGAACATCTTACTTAAGAGTGCCCAAGGCATTGTAATGACTTCTCCAAATAGGGTTAATAAAGTTAGCTTTGTAGTGTAAGGCAGTTTTATCCAATGCTTGTAATGTGATGCTTAGAATGATGTATAAATAAAATATGACCGATATTATAACCACAGAATACATTACTTTCACAAATACAATCTATAAAAACGTGTTGTCTGAGTCCTAGATAGAAAAGATGTGTGTTGATGGTAAATATGACTTAAATTTTTGTTGGTTGTGGTGTTCTAGGAGTTTGGCCAACTATTTTTTTTTTTTTTTTACATAGACATCACCACTTATCAAGGCCTTGAGGCCACTTGAGGATAGGGGTTAAAGAGTGTACAGTAGAAATTGGACAATATAGTAATCGTTAGTAATGGAAATTCGGTAAATTTGTTAACTTATATGGAATGGCTCATCAAAAACTTGTTTACATTAGACTTGAAGACAACCATATTGTAGTCAGCTGGAAAGCAGGAAAACGGAAGACAATTCCATAGGCGTGCAGTTCTAATAAAGAAGCTTTGCTCATGGAATCTATGTTTAGGTTTAGGTACAGATAAAGAGTGGGGGAAATTATTGATAGTGATTTCTGCTAGACGTGTGTTTCTTGTGAAAGTTTGGTGAGGGAAGACCATAGATCGAATCTCAGACGAGCACTTGACATGAAAATAATTTTTGTTATAAAATGCTGTTATCAGCAAAGTTTAATATGTCTGCTATAAGAGTTTCTAAAAGCCATGCCAAGTTAACAGTAAGATGCACCGCGTCTGTCAATCTTGAAAAAACATCCGGAGAAGAGAGATAGGATGAATATATTCTCTCTACATCGGGAGGAATAAGTTCCAAGGACATTACTCAGATATCAATTCAATATTGTTGATACTCTATGTAGTGGATTCGTCGGGAAAGGTGAAAGTAGGAAAACACGATGACTGGTGAGAATATGAAGAATACGAAGAACATTGATATCCAGAACAGGGTTAGTGATACAGGAAGATTAATAAGTTCGTGGGGATTCATCTCTGTAAGACATCCAGATAGCTCTCATTGAGCGATCTATACTTGCTGCTTATATGGCTAATGGAAAATTCCATCTTAGTGATTATAAGGGTATGTATGTTCCCACAACAATATGCTAGATATTCTTCTGCTTATTTAGAATTAAACTTAATTTAAAAAAAAATAAATTCCAGAAAAATCTATGATATACATACTTATAACAGAACAAATATTCCAAAAATCACGTAAATTGATCAAGTATTTTCTTTTACTAAGAAAATCAAATTCTATGAGGAAGCAAGACGACATCTGAGAGTCACCATTCTTTTTTTTTTAATTCCAAAGCGATAACTCAATTCGACTACCGAGATTTTGCGAAAACTTTTTAATTGCTAAAAATCATAAATTTAGATTTTCTTAGTTAAAAAAATACACTTGATAAATTTATGTGATTTTTGGAATAAGACATCTTTGTACCGTGATGAGAACATAGATCATAAACATTTTTCTGTATTTTTTGTTTTCTCAATTAAGTGTAATTCTATAAAAGCACTGATATTCTATTTGATTTTATACTAGGTCTACTTGGATCGCTAATTTCAAAAGGATGCATCTTAAGAAAGTCAGGAATTACACGGGCGGGAACATTGTGAAAATAATTATCAAGATAAGAATGGTTGTCTGAATAATCCGAATCATCACTCTCCATCAAAAAAAAATGTTGAAACCTAAAATATCCATGAAATACATAAATTGAGTCATCGTTTGTCTTGTTTTAGCTTTTAAACATTTTGTTCTCTTTTAGGTTCTGCTCCAAGATCTGTTGACGAAATAATCGACTCTCTTTGGCAGCAAGTGCAAAGCGAAACGTGAGTAAATAATGATTTTGTTTGCTTCCCGTTTACTCTTTGCATTATTCTGAATATTTGCTATAAGCGGAGAATCATTGTACTCCTATCATGAAACTGCACTTTTTTTAAAGAATTTGAAATATAAAAATTCTCCAAAATTACCAGCATCAAATAACCCAAAAAAGTTTGGTATGCCATAGAACAAGACAACTAAACCAAACTGACTGAGGTTTCTCAATTCATTTAATTTTGTATAAGAATTTAAAAACGAAGTCTTGTTGCCATATTTTTATTTTTATTTTTATTTTTTTACATAGGCATAACCACTTATCAAGGCCAGAGACCACACAAGGATAAGGCTTAAAGGGTGTACAGTAGACAATTGGACAATATAGTAATCGTTAGTAGTGGAAATTCGGTAAATTTGTTAACTTAAGTGGAACGGCTCAAGAACTTGTTTACGTTGGACTTGAAGATAACCATATTGTAGTCAGCTGGAAAGCAGGAAAACAGAAGACAATTCCACAGGCGTGCAATTCAAAGAAAGAAGCTTTGTTCATGGAATCTACGTTTAGGTTTAAGCACAGATAAAGAGTGGGGGGAATTATTGATAGTGTTTTCAGCTAGACGAATGTTTATTGTGAAAGTTTGTCGAGGGGGGACTATAGATTGAAGCTCAGTCGAGCACTTGCCATGACATTAACGATACATCAGAGACAAACTCGCAATATCTCTTCTGTGAGATAGAGGAGAGTCCTCTTAGAGTAATCTTTATTGACATTTTTAACCAACAATGTTTATCTACAACATCTTTACTACAGAAAAGACTCTTTTGCTATTTACATTAAAGGACTGTGCTTTAATCTCTGGTGACTCCTTGTAAGACATTCATAACAAGAACTTCTCTTACTACAATTGCAATGAACTTTCATTTCTTCCTCCAGCATCAAATGTATTTTCAATGAATAGAGATTACTTTCAAGAACATCTCATCCGGGGAACATTTTGCCATGTGGCTTCCCTGAGGCTTAAAATATGGTTATCTTTAAATCGATAAAAACTGGTCATTAACGATCCTAATATGTTATTAAATTTGATTAATTCTATTCATTATTCGCAATCCTTTCATGATATACTACATCATTCAACTGACAACCCATCCATTTCATTCCTTTGAATGGCTTGTAGCTTTAATAATTAGTAATTCATTTGTTAAAAAAATATTTAGAAATGATTGCTTACTAGCAGGACCCGTGTACCGGCTCTACCTGGTGGAAGTATGCCCCCACCCTACCTGTCTAAAAAAACCCAATTAAACTATGTTTGTTTGTGGGAGCAAGTGCTGGCCCAATAAAGTAGTGGGCACTGGCGCCGATAGTCAAAATGAATGTACCGTGTCAAACTAACAATGTTAGTATCTATAAACCCATTTTTAACATGGGGATTTGATTATGTGATGTAATTAATCTGTGCTTTCATCTAAAAGTAGGGTAGTGTGGCCTATTAGGTAGCAGTTGTTACTGTCTGTCTCTAATGTGTAATGTAAATAAAAGAATGAATTAAAATGTTTTAAACCAATGCATTTCATATGTATTTATGTATATAAGATTTTAGCTTCCAAATAATAAAGTCAATTTTGTTATGATTTAAAAAAAAAAAAAATAAAAAAAAAAACGTAATTTTAATGAAAGAAATATGTTGCAGAAATAACATTGTTAGCAAACAAAAAAAAAGATAGTTTTCATTCGTGAAATAAACTCCCATAATTTTTATTTCAGCATAATAGTATAAAAACACAAATATTTGGGAGCTAACATCCTCAATATAGCCAGCTTCTCTCTATAGCATTAATAAAAGTTAATGTTAATTAAATTTAATGTTGATAAAAGTTAATGCAAAAAAAGTTAAATTGGTTATTTCTCGCTGCCTTTCACATTCGCTTTTATTTTCGTTCAATAAAGTTCCGTAATTTTTTTTTCGGCATAATAATAAAAAAGAAACACAAATATTTCGGAGCTCACCTGTTTAAGTTAGTCCAGACGTAACATCTTAATATAGCTGTAATGTCTATACAGCATTACCAAAGGTAATATTCAAGGTTAAAAAAAGTTAAATTGGTTATTTCTCACCGTCTATCATATTTACCTTAATCTGATGACATTTAAAGTTTTTTAGGATAATCTGTAATCAAATAATGCATTTAAAATGGTCGCTGACAAATAGTGTTGCCATTAGCCAAACAACGCACGCATGTTTGGTTGGCCATCGTTTTATTTGTTTGTCTTTTTTCTTAGGAGAAATCTAATACATAAGTGACTATATGTCTGTCTGTCTGTCTCCATATTTTCAAACGCTATCCCCTCCCAAGCTAAAAGTCACAGAGTGGTGCTAGGAACCTCAAATGATTGGATTTTTTATGGATCATTCTTTCATGAGTTTTTAGCCGGTTAAAATAGTTTTTAAGGGGTCAAAATTTAAATAATCATTATAAATTTTGTACATTCATCTTAGTTTATTTTTAATTTTTAATCAGTTCATATGTGTGACACGGTACAGTAGTAACGTCACCAGCTTTGATTGCTACAGTTTTGGTTTCGATTCTAACTAATGGCACCCAAATACTTATTTTTTTCTTTTAAAATCACGACTCTAAAATAATATATATGAAATCTGGACAAATTGAAATATCATATTTAAGCGTATTTTACTGCCCCTGCTAGTCTTAATATTAAAGACACATATATTTGGGAGCTAAACTCTTCAATATATATATATATATATATATATATATATATATATATATATGTAATGCGTCGATTTAAAACAGTAGTAATGTACATGTGTGTTTAATGGTATAAAAATTGATTGCAAGGGCTTTGTAGTTATTTAGTTATATTGGTGAAGAGATCATCGTCATCGACGTTGTTGAGAATGACGATGTCGACAATGACGACGAAAGAGATTCTCATAGTGGATAGTATATTTTAAACTTTTAGTGGATCGTATGTCTTAAACTTTGTAAAAGAAAGCAAGTAAACTGGTTATTGAGCGTTCATTTAATGATTTTCTCTATCTTGTATTTTTCGATCTTACATGACTGTAATGACCTATGGATTTAATGAAGTTGACGCCGGGCACATTAATATGTCTCTAAGTGACGCCATATTTTAATGGTAATAAGCATACATTTATAAATCAAAGAAATGAATTCTGTAATATGAGAATTTTCAGAGCTCAGCCAATCAGAATGGACGGACTTTGGTTAGAGAGCCTTTATTATTTATGATTTAGAAGTTAGAAAGATTATGTTATGTATATGTATGCATTGAACCAGATACGGTCAGTGTAATCACAGATTCTGTGGAACATGTAGAAATTGTATTAGTGGTAGGACTAAATAATTAGAGAGAAAAGTAAGGACTCCTTTCTCTAAAGATGTTGCGATTGTGATAGTGTTGCTCGTAGGATGCAATGTAGCATTTTAATATGACTGAATGTGTATAAAATGGTGTTTGGAAACTACATAAGATAGTGGCTATTAGGTTAAATGTATTGAATTTGTTGTTGCAAACCTACAATACTTTGGGCCAGAGGGGATTTCTGCTATCATTTTATTATATATAGAGATAATTGTTACATAAGTCATTTATTTTTATATCTTTTAAAGTGTTCTGATATCAGTATGTATTGGTTGGATAAGTATGTTAATTTCTTTATTTCTTTTTCATGTTGTTAAGACCAAAGTTGTCTTTTAGAAAAGTCTCAGCAGAAATGTACTACAGGGTTTTTTTTTTTACATAGGCATCACCACTTATCAAGGCCAAGAGGCCACACGAGGATAAGGCTTAAAGAGTGTACAGTAGAAATTGGACAATATAGTAATCGTTAGTAATGGAAATTCGGTAAATTTGTTAACAAGTGGAACGGCACATCAAGAACTTGTTTATGTTAGACTTGAAGACAACCATATTGTAGTTAGCTGGAAAGCAGCAAAACAGAAGACAATTCCACAGGCGCGCAGCTCTAAGAAAGAAGCTTTGTTCATGGAATCTACGTTTAGGTTTAGGCACAGATAACAAGTGGGGGGGAATTATTGATAGTGTTTTCAGGTAGATGTGTGTTTCTTGTGAAAGTTAGGCGAGGGGGGACCATAGACTGAAGCTCCGTCGAACACTTTCCATGAAAATAACAATACAGCAAAGACAAACTCGCAACATCTCTTCTGTTAGATAGAGGTTGCAGGGAAGAGAAAAGGACATCTCCTACAAGGCTACAAAGTCTATTTTGAACTCTATCAAGGCAGGACAAGTCCTTTCTAGCAGCTCCTGCCCAGATGTGGCAACAGTATTCCATCCTTGGACGTACCTGGCTCTTATATGGATAGAGAATAGCATCAGCAGTGAGATATCTACTGGATCGATAGAAGGATACCACCATTTTTCCAACAGCCTTGGCAACAGATTTGATGTACGTGTTCCATTTAAGATCAGGAGTAAAGTTCAAGCCTAGAAGCTTGTCAAAACTTGAGGCCTGCTCAAGACGAGAGCCATCCATTTCAATTGATGCCAGATGGGGATTAGAACGTTGATGATGTAAAGTAAGAAGCTTGATTTTAGATGCATTAAAAGTACCTGGCCACTCCTTTCCCCATTGTACCACATACTTAAGATCAGAGGAGAGAGAATCTGAGAGAACTTATTCGTTTACTGTCTTAGATGTGCTACCATAGATGGTAGTGTCATCAGCATAAATGTCTACAAATGATGTAAGGATGTGATTTGAAAGATCATTAATGTAAATCAGGAAAAGAATTGGGCCCAGGTTGGACCCCTGAGGGACTCCAGCATTAATACTGTGAGCTTCTGATTTTTGCCCATCAACTACTACTCTTATGAGCCTATCAGAAAGAAATTATTTAATAATTGAGAAGACATTTCCAGCTATACCATAGCTAGAGATCTTGTGAAGAAAACTTTTATGCCATACCCTTTCAAAGACCTTAGATATGTCAAGAGTAATTGCCCTAGAAAGGTTGCTTCCGCTGAGAGATTCACTAACCCTATGAGATATAACTATAAGCACATCTGCTGTAGATCTAGCAGAACGGAAACCATATTGTGTGCCACTAAGAAGGTTATTTTGCTGAGATGGTTGATTACTTCTCTATTTAACACAGATTCCAGCAACTTACTCATGACGCATAGGAGACTTATTGGCCTGTATTGAGAGAGGGATGGGCGATCACCTGAATTCTTAAATACAGGGCATACTGATGAGATTTTCCAGGGTGATGGGAAGCAATTCTCTTTTAGACAAGGTGTAAACAGTTTTGTAAGTATGAGCGCTAGTTCTGGTTGAAGTTTTTTGAGTACTATAATTGGAATACTGTTAGGGCTGGTTGCTTTATTGGAATCAATGTTTTTGATTAGCTTGGCAACATCATGTACAGATATATGTATATAACATAGCATGTTTTCTAATACAGGAGGAAATATTGGGGGTTGGCGGCCTTGGTCGCAAAAGGTAGAATTAGCTGCAAAGTTCTTGGCAAAGAGTTTGGCTTTGTCTGATGCTGATGAGATTACCTCAGGTTCATTGATGATAGTTGGGATGGAGCACACGCTTCTGTTCAGGATTCTGTTTCCAATTTGCCAAAACTGGTGGGAACCAAGCCACTGCTCAGCTACTTTGGACTTGATGGACTGAGCATACAACTCTCTTACGTTCTTTATTACTTTCTTACAATGGTTGCTGGCAGTCCTGAAAGCGGCTTTAGTTTCCATTCATCTATTATGTTGGAAGCAGTGGAAAAAGTGATTTCTCTGCACAATGGCAGCAGCACATTCTGGAGAGAACCATGGCTGGCTGTTAGGTTTTTGCTGGAACTTTTTTGAGAGTATGAAACGGTCTATACCATTCCGTCAGGTCTGATACTATAGAGGACACTTCCTTTTTAAACATGGAATGCAGAGGTAGATCCGATATGAATATTCGGAAGCTATCCCAGTCAGCCATAGTGTATTGATATACTGTACGATGGAGAGGTACGTCTGGGGACTTATTACATTTCAGTTTTATCTTAATTGATACAATAAAGTGGTCGGAAGATCCAAGAGGAGACAGAACAGAAACTGAACACAGTTCAGGGCAAGTTGTGAGAAAGAGGTCTAGTAGGCTCGCATACTGGCTGTCATTGTCAGGCACACGGGTGGGTTCGTGAACAATCTGAGTGAGGTCATAAGCAATGGAGAAATCATGACAGAACTTCCCCTCATCATCGGTCTTGTTTGAGTGGGTCAACCATTCCACATTGTGAACATTGAAGTCTCCACATACGTGAATGTTAGCTGAAGGATAAGCAGATAGGACTTGGTCAATTTTCTCAGATATGCTTTTAAAGATAGTAACTCTGCTGTTATGGGGGCAATAGAGAGTAAATATTTATATAGAGAGGGTTTGTGCTACTCTCCTATGGCCCTGAACAACAAGCATTATTATTATGTAAATATTAATTTACTTGTCTGTACGTCCAGTGTCACAAAAAAAAAAACATCATCACAAACAAATTAATGAGAAACGAATTACCTCCTTTTATAGTCGCTCTTTATCAGTTAACAATCATTAAAACCATTTCCTCTAAAAAAAACATAGCTGTTTGTTTACGGGTTTAAATTGTCTATTTGATTTTATAATTAAAAAAAGTCATGTTGAGAGGGGACTATAAGTTGTTTTGCTGCTTCTGCACTTATTGATCTGCACTATTTTTTAAATAGTATTTTCATGGTATCTGTTTTTATTAAATTGTAAGGTTAAAATACAGAATAGGTACTAAATACCCTCCCTTCCCCATGTTAAGAATGGTTTTCTAAATAATAATGTTATTATTTCAACATGGATCAATAAGTGCATTAGTACTGTTTTTTTATTACAGTTTCTTTTTAAAATTAAAAAAAATGTGCAAGTGAATTGATATTTGTTCCTTTATTATTTATATATAAGAAATTATTCAGAAAAAGAAACAAAAAAAAAACAATGTGTTGTGTGTTGAATTTTCATTATTTTTTTAATCAATTCTTTTTAGCTTTAAAAGGTTAAAAAAGAATTTGCTAAAAGAAATTGATTTAAATTCGTCGTTATTTGTTTTATTTTATGTTTTATTCATTTTATTTATAACGAGTTTTAAAAGTTTTCAACTACCGTGGAATTTCCACAGGTTCTGCTAGTTGTAACTAATTTGGTACATCTTACAGATTATTTTGTACTGTATGCTGTCAAGGATTTCTTTTTTAGCACTTTACACAACTAGGCCAAAAGCCACTTGAGGATAAGTGTCAATAAATTGTTGTATGACATACAATAAGGATTGAAAATTATCAATGGAATAAACAAAATTTGGTACTTATCCAGTATACGATCCAATCTCCAACAATTTACATCATCATCTTCTAGCAGGTTACATTAGAAGCCAGAAGATGCTGAAGGGAAGACTACACGACGATTGATTTAAAATGCGCTCCCCCCCCCCCTCTTACTCATGTTAATGCCATTCTATTCAGAAAGACATTTTAACACGGGGAAATTGGAGAAGGATTTCACGTTGGCATAACGTGTTGAAAGTCAATTTTTGTTAAAAAAATTTTTTCCTGATTTAATAAATTTCATGTTTACATTGAAACTTGTTGTCTTCTGACATCTGATTGGATAAACCTGCTCAAGATGACAGCATGAAGTTGCCGAAAATTGTGTTGTAAACTGGGTAAGTACCCAAAATTTGATTATTAAACAGGACAGCTTGACAACTACAAATATGTAGACATTGGACTTGAAGAGAACCATGTTGTAATCTACAGGGGTGATCTTGAAAAGAAACTGTTTATGGAAATTCTGTTTGGTTTAAAGGGAAGAAAAGAAAATTCTTTGCAGTAGTGTTTAAAGTGTTTGAAGACGAGTTCCTGCTGGGAATGTTTTACAGGAAGGAACCAAAAATTGGAGCTCGGTCGAGCATATTCGGTGGAAATGACAATATAATGGAGAAAGACTAGCAATGTCTATTCTTTTTTCATTGCAAGTAGTTCTCTCAATCATGCTAAAACCTTCTGTCAATACACACCATGTTACAGCAGTGCAAGGTTCGCTAGGCAGGTCATGCATGCTGCATGCCTGATTCAAGCTCCCAAAACAGCTCCAAAGGAAAAAGACCTACAGGAGGACTGCGGAAACGGTTAAAGCACAAACAGTTCGGTTTGTATTCGAACTCATGGGAAAAACTAACTGAAGATAGGTGTTCCTAGCATGCCGCAACTCACAAAGGGGCTACAATTGTTGAATTTACACACAAGGAAGAATGTAAGAGGAAATGTGACATTAGAAAAAACAGAGCAGTCAGCACATCTGCTACAGAATTATCCCACAGTTCTCCAACATGCGAGAAATACGTCAGAGCTCAAATCGGTCTAACAGCCATCTTCAAACCCACAGAACAATGGCATGATCTCAGTTATTTTTGTAAGCGATGGACAAGCATTAGTCTTCTTAATCATGAACACATTGTTTTTTATCATCTGTAAGCAAAATGGCACCCTTTTTCAACACATGCTCATGTAACATATGATATCTTCAAGCCCTTTGCTATGTCATGTAACTTCAATTTACAATTGACCCAATCGACTTTGTTGACTTTTTAATGTTTTCTGGGACAACTGTCGAATTTTGTCTGATCCTTTGTAACTGTATGACTGCATTTAAAATCAACATCCGCAGCTCTGTAATACTAATAATCCGATTTAGTTCAAATTTTGACACTATTTGAACGTTAGTACTTTATAAAAATTGTATGGATTATTTATTAGTAGTGCTGTCTATATGTCAGCCTTATTGTGTTAATATCTTTAGTAAAGTACTCATTTTAAAAATTTTTTGACATCGGACATTTTCTTCAACAAGATTAATTGATTTATTGAGATTATATGGACAAGGATATTCTTTTAAATGCTATAAATAATGATGGCTTAAAATTGATTACCCATGCGATGAAGTATGAAAATACCATAATAGGAAATTATTGTGGAAAACACGGATCAGAGAGAAGTTAAAAATGAGATCAGAACTTACATATGCATATAATAATCTGGCTTTGTATGCATACAGCTGCGTGCATATGTATGTATGTATGTATGTATGTATGTATGTATATATGTATATATGTATGTATGTATGTATGCATATGTTCTATATGTACTTATGTTTATATGTTATTGTTGTGGCCCTGGAAGGGTCACTAAGGAAAATGTGGGGCATGAATGTGAGTTAGAAAACCTAAAATATATTGAAGCAAAAGACAGCAGATACAAAGAGTAGTAAGTACCACCAAGATGGCGGACTATGAAAGTACACTGATCACTCCAAGAGTCGTAACTCTCCATCTATAATATCTATAATATAAAGCTGAATGTGTGTGCATGTGTGTGTGTGTGTGTGTGTGTGTGTGTGTGTGTGTGTGTGTGGGTCTGGTCACGAATAGGCTCCTATATGGTTGACTATTTTAAAAAACTGATTACATATAATGATAGAAGATGTATCAAGACACAGGAATGGGTATGTTTGATCTGGCAAAACGGTGGTTCATTAAAATTGTGGGGTCTGCATTTGCACCTGGTTCATAAAGTATGGAAATAAAAAATTTAAAAATTAAAAAAAAACCTTTACAAGTGTTTTTGATATAGATGTACATAAGAATACTTTGATAAGTATGTTTTAACTTAAATAGGGATGGTATAATAAAATTGTGGGGTTTGCATTCGCGCCTGGCCTCCATAGAATGGAGATAGGCACAAACTTAAATAAAGACTTTTCATATATATCTGCGTAAGTATACTTTGATAATTATGTTTAAGTTTAAAGAAATATGGTATAATAAAATTATGGGGTGTTCGTTCGCACCTAACCTCCATAGAATGGAAATATACCACAAAGTTTAACAAGGTTTTTTAATATAGATCCACAGAATATTGTGATAAATGCTTCAGTGTGAACAGGTATGGTATAATAAATTATGGGGTTTATCTATTTTATTTTTACTTTCATCATATTTTGCTTTGGTTTCGATACCCCCAAATTCGAAGCTATCTCTTTACAACCCTTCCTTTTCATAACCTATCATACTTTCATAAATCCAAGTCCATTTTCTGTAGGCTGTTTTTGAACCCAGTCAACGACGGGTACTTTTGCTAGTATATATATATAAAAGCGAAAATGTGTGTGTGTGTGTGTGTGTGTGTGTGCATTTCTTTTGTATGTCCGGCAAAGGCTTTTGTAGGGGAGGCGCTCTGGGAGGAGGTCACTAATTCTTACAACTTTTTATATACTTTCTTAATTATAATTTTTCCAATTTAGATGTCGTCTAAACCTTTTATTTCAGCAACTTTTATGTTACAAAATTTGATTCATGTGATTTCATTTCTCTATGGCGTCATGTTTGACCTAAAAAACCACACGTTGACGTTCATTTAACCATCTGCTTTTTAAATGTTTAAATTCAGCAATTAGCTCTTCCCTTCCCTCTTAGCATCGTGGTAAGTTATCGTGCTATTCGCCTCAAGGCTTTGGGTTCGAGCCTACCTCCCTACCAAAACTTTTTTTTTCTTTTACACTTACAAATACCGGGGCAACGCCTGGCACCCCTTCTAGTAAATTTATACAATTCAGATGAGTTCATCTTTAGTGCATGGGTGAATCCCCTACAACAGGAATTAATAATGTATTTTATTTGTAAAATATGTAATGCTGTCTATTTAACTGTTTTATTTTTGGAGTTAGGAATTTATAATGTATAATATAAATCTTGCCTAGCTATTTAAATGTATGTATGTATGTATGTATGTATGTATGTATGTACGTCTAAAACTTTCGACAGAGGCAAGGGATTTTCACAAGATTGGTACCGTTTTAAAGCTTGATCTTTCGGACGACAAATATTGAAAAATTGGCTAAAAACATTCCTTCCCCCTTAGCTGGGTACTTTTCTACAGGGAAGGGTCACTTTTTTGCTGTATTTTCGACAGTCATCCCCCTCTTTTTGATTGATTAGCCTTAATTTAAACCTTCGCCACTCCGATTTGGCGATGGACGCAACGCCAAAGACGTCAGATTTTTCTTTTCACATTCTTTTTCCTTCTTGATGGTACGGGTTCGAACCTGCTTGCCTAGTATCATTTTTTTCTTCTTTTTTTTTTTTTTGCTCAACAAACACCTGAGCAACGCCGGGCACCGTCAGGTTAGTAATTAATATTTGTCAAAAATCTATCTAAAAGGAAAACACTCAATTATTTTTGTATTGCTACAATTTTATATAATTCAGTATCATTAAGAAAAGGTGCAGCTCAATTTCTTTTAGATTAAATACAAAACAATTACTTTTACACTACGGTAGTACGTTATTATTTCAGTAATAATGTTGCATAGCCGTTGGGAATCTTTGGAACCCAACCATATCAAATCTATCTAAACTCTAAACAATTGAACACTAACCAATTAATCAATAACCATTTGAGCTCACTATCAATTAAAATCTATTTGAACTCTCTCATTTGAACAACCATAGTCACATATTCTGAACACTGATATACAAACTCAGTTATCTGGACTATAACCATTTTGATCTCTCGATTTAAATCTGACCATTACGTCTTTGAATAGTTCAACTTTGATGTATTGTTCAGTTTATAAAAAAAATAGTTTTTGAAAATTCCATTAAATACTATTGTTTTACTTTTGCAGGATTTCCGATTCTGACCGTCGAATCCAGGAAATCATGAACCGTGTTATGTCCCGAGGAATGGTACAGAAAAATGAAGAATTACATGAAAAATCTGGTGAAAAAGAACTTTCAGGTGATTTCATACTATACAAGAGGCGTTCCAAAATTAATGTCTCCTATTTTTTTTATACTACCCAAATGGATCAGAGGGGATTACCAATCCTATTGTTATAATGACTTAACTTATGAATTCATGAACTTTAAAAAAAAAATTTTTTTTATTACATTTTCACCCCAAACAAGGCACATTGCCACTTTGATGTAGGGGGCTACTATCAGGGGCAGCAACTACTAGAGCACTATGTTGGGATTTGGGCAGCAAGATGTCGGTTCACGTTACACTTGAACTTCTGCATGTCAGTACAGTTAGGGAAGCAGGGACCTGGAATGGAATTCCAGAGTCTAGTGGTTCTGAGGAAGAAACTGCTGGAGTAGAAAGATCTTTTACATCTAGGGATCTCTACTGTGTGGAGGTGGGATTTAGCTGCCTGTCAGGTTTGTCGAGGGTGTCTACATCGTGGGGGCACAAGTGTCTGCAGTTTGTCAGAGCATTCACCATTAAAATACTTGTAGAACAGGCAGAGGGATGTAACGTGAAAGTTTTATCTCTCTGTCACAAACGTTGATGGTTTGGAACTCTAAGAAAGCAATCCCTATGTGCAAAAATGCATTAAAAATGGTGGTGACTATGTAGAAAAATAAATTCTCGTTTTATTAGTACCAAATCTCAAGTTTATACAATTAGCAGCAACAGTTTGAGTAAGGCAGTTGATTCAAGCAAGTTAGAGACGAGGTAACTTGGGACAGCATTGCAGCTGTTAGTGTAAGTTACATGTAACAAACCCATTTTCAATGATTGTAACCAATAAAAAAAAAGTTGTGCAATTCATTATAGCGTTACACTTACTTTCCTATATTCAACGAATGTTATATAATCTTGGTTGTATTTTGCAAAACGTTGTGTGTCCGTGGTGTCAAACTGGGCGCCAGTTATAGCTAGAAATGGAATGTGAATGAGAAGGACTGCAACAAGTGTAAGACAGTATTAAGATAATATTGAATAGGAAACAAGAAGGAAAAGAGTTGTCTGCCCTTATTTTTAAACGGTCCGACTGTTAAACTCTTGAGTTTGAATGTACATTTAAATAAAACTTAAAATACGATTTTTACAGCTCAGTTCAGTTTGCCTCATGCATGTATGAATTTTGTCTGCTAAATATTGCACTCAATTTGGTTATTTCATTATTATTTTGACTTTAAAACATGTTTATGTTGATTATTAATTTTTTCCTTCCACCCCCACCACCACTCTGTATTGTTATCCACATTTGTTTTTTTTTTTACAGTTTTTCATCCATAATGTTCACATGGTCGACACATTCTAGATTTAAACAGCTTAGAAAAATAGAGGGAGAATGGGGGGGGGACGAAACGGGAAGAAAAAAGAGTTATCTGTCCCTTAATTTAAATTTCTGCACGTTGGTATAGTTAGGAAACAGGAAGCAGGAAGGGAATTCCAAAGTTTAACAGAGTCAGGAGCTTGTTAAAGACCTATTAGATTAGACCTTTTATTTTTTTTTACTCTTTTCAAGAGAGAGAGAGGCTAGTAGTTTGTGCACCAGCCCCAATGTAACAACAATACTCCATGCATGAACGAATGGTAGCTTTGTAGAGATATAGTGGTCTGACAGGTGTGAGATGATGATAAAATGTTTTGGCAAGGGAGTGCTTCAATTTTCACTTGCTGCAGTCGAAAGAAAGAGATACAGAAGACACACAATACTGAAATAAGAAAAAAATATATATACAGTGTATCACCATGACATTCCCACCACCATGCATGCAAATTGGTGTGAATAGCTGTCACCCTAGGAGGAAGCCTCTTCTGAAGACAATACACAAGAAAGCCCGCAAACAGTTTGCTGGAGACATGTCAACAAAGCACATAGATTACTGGAACCATGCCTTATAGTCTGATGAGACGAAATTTAATTTGCTTGGTTCTGATGGCCTTAAGCATGTGTGGCAGCAATCAGGTGAGGAGTACAAAGATAAGTGTGTCATGCCTACAGTCAAGCATGGTTGTGAGAATGTCATGGTCCGGGGCTGCATGAAAGCTGCAGGTATTGGAGAGTTACATTTCATTGAGGGAAACATGAACTCCAACATGTACACTCAAATACTGCAGCAGAGCATGATTCTCTCCCTCCAGAAATAGGTCCGCAGAGCAGTGTTCAAGCATGACAATGACCCAAAACACACATCCAAGACAACCACTACTTTACTGAAGAGGCTGAGGGTAAAGGTGATGGACTGGACAAGCATGTCTCCAGACTTGAAACCAATAAAACATCTTTGGGGCATCCTCAAACAGAAAGTGGAGGTGCGCAAAGTCCGAAATATCCGCCAGCTCCGCGACATCATAATTGAAGAGTGGAAGAGTATTCCAGTGGTTACATGTGAAGCTCTGGTGAACTCCATGCCCAGGAGAGTAAAGGCAGTTTTGGATAATGACGGTGGCCACACAAAATATTGAAAGTTGACATGTTCATTTTGAGGGCAAAATAAATTAACTCTGTTATATATGCTGCAGACTGTCCACTTTTTATTGTATCAAAAAATATTTTTTTCAGTGTTGTCCCATGAAGAGATATACTTAAATATTTGAAGAAATGTGAGGGGTGTACTCACTTTTGTGATGCACTGTATATATTGAATCATTAAATTGAACAATAATGAAGAAAAATAAAAAACAATATCATAAATATATTAAATCATTTAATTGAACAATAATAAAGAAAAATAAAAAACAATATCATAAAATATATTAAATCATTAAATTAAACAATAATAAAGAAAAATAAAAAACAATATCATAAAATATATTGAATCATTAAATTGAACAATAATAAAGAAAAATAAAAAACAATATCATAAATATATTAAATCATTTAATTGAACAATAATAAAGAAAAATAAAAAACAATATCATAAAATATATTAAATCATTAAATTTAACAATAATAAAGAAAAATAAAAAACAATACCATAAATATATTAAATCATTAAATTGAACAATAATAAAGAAAAATAAAAAACAATATCATAAATATATTAAATCATTAAATTGAACAATAATAAAGAAAAGTAAAAAACAATACCATAAATATATTGAATCATCAAATTGAACAATAATAAAGAAAAATAAAAAACAATATCATAAATATATTAAATCATTAAATTGAACAATAATAAAGAAAAGTAAAAAACAATACCATAGATATATTGAATCATCAAATTGAACAATAATAAAGAAAAGTAAAAAAACAATATCATAAAATATATTAAATCATTAAATTGAACAATAATAAAGAAAAATAAAAAACAATATCATAAATATATTAAATCATTAAATTGAACAATAATAAAGAAAAATAAAAAACAATACCATAAATATATTAAATCATTAAATTGAACAATAATAAAGAAAAATAAAAAACAATATCATAAATATATTAAATCATTAAATTTAACAATAATAAAGAAAAATAAAAAACAATATCATAAAATATATTGAATCATTAAATTGAACAATAATAAAGAAAAATAAAAAACAATATCATAAAATATATTAAATCATTAAATTTAACAATAATGAAGAAAAATAAAAAACAATATCATAAATATATTAAATCATTAAATTGAACAATAATAAAGAAAAATAAAAAACAATATCATAAATATATTAAATCATTAAATTGAACAATAATAAAGAAAAATAAAAAACAATATCATAAATATATTAAATCATTAAATTGAACAATAATAAAGAAAAATAAAAAACAATATCATAAATATATTGAATCATTAAATTGAACAATAATAAAGAAAAATAAAAAACAATATCATAAATATATTAAATCATTAAACTGAACAATAATAAAGAAAAATAAAAAACAATATCATAAATATATTGAATCATTAAATTGAACAATAATAAAGAAAAATAAAAAACAATATCATAAAATATATTGAATCATTAAATTGAACAATAATAAAGAAAAATAAAAAACAATATCATAAATATATTAAATCATTAAATTGAACAATAATAAAGAAAAATAAAAAAAATATCATAAATATATTAAATCATTAAATTGAACAATAATAAAGAAAAATAAAAAACAATATCATAAATATATTAAATCATTAAATTGAACAATAATAAAGAAAAATAAAAAACAATATCATAAAATATATTAAATCATTAAATTGAACAATAATAAAGAAAAATAAAAAAACAATATCATAAAATATATTAAATCATTAAATTGGACAATAATAAAGAAAAGTAAAAAAACAATATCATAAATATATTAAATCATTAAATTGAACAATAATAAAGAAAAGTAGAAAAAACAATATCATAAAATATATTAAATCATTAAATTGAACAGTAATAAAGAAAAATAAAAAACAATATCATAAAATATATTGAATCATTAAATTGAACAATAATAAAGAAATGTAAAAAAAATATCATAAATATATTAAATCATTAAATTGAACAATAATAAAGAAAAATAAAAACAATATCATAAATATATTGAATCATTAAATTGAACAATAATAAAGAAATGTAAAAAAATATCATAAATATATTAAATCATTAAATTGAACAATAATAAATAAAAATAAAAATACAATATCATAAAATATATTAAATCATTAAATTGAACAATAATAAAGAAAAGACCTTGCAAAACTAATTATATTTGCGGCTTTAGAAATTCAACTATAAATTTCTTTTATATCCAAGAAAAGGACGGCCCGCTTAATGTTCTAAAACAGATAGTCGCATATAAATAAAAATACAATATCATAAAATATATTAAATCATTAAATTGAACAATAATAAAGAAAAGACCTTGCAAAACTAATTATATTTGCGGCTTTAGAAATTCAACTATAAATTTCTTTTATATCCAAGAAAAGGACGGCCCGCTTAATGTTCTAAAACAGATAGTCGCATAGTTAGGAAGTAAAAGAGACAAATAGGGTGTCTGCTGATTGGTTAAGGAGAATCAGCTCTTTTTTTTTTTGAATAGTAGCGGTGGGCAAGAAGAGAATTATTTTATAGGGAAAGAGATGTAAAAATGGGGCAAACATTTTTTGTATAACAACAATACTTTATGCATGAGCGAATAGTGGCTATGTAAATGTATAGGGGTCTGACAGGTGAGAGAAGTTTTCTTGTCCAATGAAGGAAGCCCACCTTAATAGCAACAGCCTTTTTTTCTTTAGGGGCACTAGCAACCATTATGTGACCCCCCCCTCCTGTGAGAATACCAACAAGTTATATTGATTCATATGAATTTACTTTTTACTATAATTTCATTTTTACATAGCATTTTTCTTGGTCTATCACACTTCAGTTTGAAATCGCACTTTCGCTCTAAAACATCTTAATATGTTTGTCCTTCCACTTGTGGTTTTAATTCTGAAATATTTATCCCAGCGAATGGAATAAAAAGAAATCAAGAAACAAAAACAGCACATTAAAATCTCGTTAAGAACATAACAGCCACGAAAAGCATTCTAATCTGATAAAAGATTAGACTAATCTTATTTGTCATTAATTTCTTAAATATAAAAAAAAGAAACGTGTGTAAAATCGTAGCAGGAAGGCTTAACTCTCCACCAACTTCACCAAGCTTCAAGTATTAAGTGTGAAAAAAAAAAAAAAAAAATGATGAGCCGCCACCTGTCTGAAACAATTTTTAAAACGAAAATAATCCTTTTGATAATACATGTAAAAAGTTCTCACATTCTGTTAATGCTAATGAGTCAGAGGCTTTCAAAGAGCAGGCACTTTCAAGGCAGATCATGAAATTTTTATTGCTTGTTCAACATATGCCAACTTTTTGTTTATTGGCTTTGTTTTTGTGTGATTAATACTGTTTATTCCTTGTTTGATGTGTGCTTTGCTGCATTACCTGTTACTCTTTTATTTGCATTGTTTGCAATGTGTCTGTAATTGCGTGTACCCTGCTATCACCTATGATGATTATGATGATGATGATGATGATGATGATGATGATGATGATGTTTGTCCATCGCTTGCGAAGATGACCATGATCATACAATTGTTCTGTGAGTTTGAAGATTGCTTGTAAAACCAATTCTAGCTCTGAAGTATTTCTCCCACATTAGACAACTGTGGGATAATTCTGTATCAAAGGTATTGATTGCTCTGTCTTTTCTAATGTCACGTTTTCTCTTTCACTGTTCATTGCGTGTAGATTCAGCAATTGTAGCCCCTTTGTGAGTTGCAGCACGCTAGGAACATCCGTCTTGGGTTAGTTTTCCCCATGAGTTAGAATACAAACTGAAGAGTTTAAGATTGTCCTTGAGCAGTTTCCCACTATCCAATGCTGTCAGGTTGAAAGCCATTTGTAGTGATAGACATTTTCCAGTGAAGATGCTGGCTTTACTCTTTTTCAAGATGTGTGTTATTTTTTAAGTTTCTTTCTTTTGAACTACTTACTCTAGAGAGTCTTGGAAATCTAGTCTGACCTACTGTTGTGTCTGCATAAATAATTAACAAGAACACAGAAAGTAAAGGTATACAATAATATATTAGGAAGAAAAGTTATATACATATTTACATGTCTTCAGATATACTTCAGTTGGAGATATTCCGGCATGTGGCGTGTTGCATGTCTTACTGGAGGCAACATAGGCGTCTTGCCTATTTGGCGGTCGTTGCCAAACTCTTCTGGTATTGGTGATTGATACATTTATATATCTCACTCACCCACCTATGTTAATTAGTGAGCATCTCCACAACACCTATGGCCCCATCGGTGGGGCATTAGAATATGCTGACTGCCCCCCTGCAGAGGGTAAAAGTCCCTCAATGGGGGTCCTGGATATGACCTTAAACTATATCCAGTGGTGAGGCCCCAGCTTGTGGGCTTTGGGGAGTGTGGAGCCAACCTTTAATTACCATTGCTCCCAGGTCCACTCTGACCTGGAGTGGTAGTACCTGTTAGGGTCCCAACTATGGGTTGAATAGAAACCGACGTGAAAACAGCAAATATATTCTATTAAAAACATTTTTCTTCAAAATCTTTGGATTTGGCATTAAATAACCCGAAAAGGGTTGATATGCCGTAAAACAAAAACAATCAACCAACCAACCACAATACCTACTATTTTACTCCTAACCAAGATAGAGATTGATTTATACCTCAAGTTATTAATACAAATAATACAAGTTTAATCTAGTCTCCTCATTATGCTTTCGTTATATATAAGCTATTTGGTATTCGTGTAGATTAACGACCTTTAAACTACCACATTCCAGGTGAAAACCTTATTATGTACTTACATGCCAGGTTGAAAATAGTATAAATTCAAAAAATGATGAAAAATTGTCCAGTACCAAAATAATTATAAGTAAAAATAAAATTTACCAAGTTTATCAAGCTTTATTGTATGTTTTATAGTTGAAGAATTTTGCCCAGGCAACGCCGGGACACAGGTCCTTCAAGTAAATGATAAAATAACAAAAAGATGATGTAATCTATTAAAACAGAGAACTTAGACAACCCGTGGCACAAAGGGTCTTGGCTTGTTTATGAAGATAGTGACTGTATATATGTACTAAATGAACCGTCTTATTAAATATTAAATTTCTGTTAACGTTGCTTTGTTGATAGCAACTTTTCTTATTGATTATGTTGTTGTATATTCTGTTACCTTTCTAGGAAGACCAGAGCATTTTGGGGGAGGAATGAAATGGTATATCTTCCAGTAAGGAACTATCAGACAGAATAAACTTCTTTCTTAGAACTGCACGCCTATGGAACTCTCTGCCGCTTGCCTGTTTCCCTCCTGACTTCAACTTGGATGTCTTCAAGTCCAACATAAACAAATTCCTGATGAACCGCCCCCTTAAGCAATGACACTTTATCAAATCTCCAATACTAACTAGTACTACGATACTATCCCATTTGTTACTGTACACACAATAACCCTTATCCCCGAGTGGCTTCTGGGCTTTGATAAGTGGTGACCTCCATGTAAAAAAAACCCACATACACACACACAATGGGATGTTCATTTTCTACCAAAATAGAAATTATAGACAGAAAGATGACTCGAAGAAGCAGAATATATATCAGGCAACAATGATATTCAAAGTAGATCTAGTATAGGAGTTAATATAATATGGAACCATTTATTATATAAAAAGCAAAATGGCCGTGCGAATCGTGGGGAAGAGAATAAATACCAAGACAGAAAGCAAGAAGCTTAACTGGCCCCAGGCCAGGTTTTAAAGCAACGTTCATTTCTGTGCATGCGTGGTGACTCCTTTGATTCTTAACTTGATTACCAATGCATTGAATTCACTATTCTCTTTGGTCTAATGCTTAGCGAGGAAGACTAATTACCCTAGGTTTTCGAGTTTGATCCGACCTCTCTCTCTATCTTTTTTTAAAAATTTTTTCCATTAATTAAATTACAGGCGTCCAAAAGTTAAGGAATGCGGAAATTAATACAAAATGTCAACTCCGAATATTCGAAAAAAGCTACCTATGCAAGAAGATTAGCTTATTTGTGACCATTATGATGAAAAAAAGTCCATATGGGAGATTGCTAAAATATTGAAAAGGTCCGAAAGCGTTGTTTTTTGGGTTATTGAAAATAGAAAAAGAGGTTTACCATTGACTGAAAAGAAAAAATCGGGCCAATCCCGAATAACAACTAAGAAGGAGGACAGAAAAATCACTCGATCATCTCGTTCAGATCGCTTTAATAATGCGGCTTTGATATCCTGGGAGTTTACCTCCGAAACTGGACAAAAAATTTCTTGACAAACGATCTCACAAAGATTAAATGAAGTTAGATTATTTTCAAGAAGTCCATGCTCAAGGCCTTTCTTGTGCATTTCTATTAAAAATAAAAAGCCAGATTGTTATTCACTGAAAAACATTTGTTTTGGGGAGAAAAAAAAATGGGAAAAAATTCATTTTAGTGATGAATCTAAATTCACTCTTTTCAGATCAGACAAAAGACCATATGTCAGAAGAAAAAATGGAGAAAGATTGTCCCCTAAGTGCGTTAAAAGTACAGTAAAATTTGGAGGCGGCAGTATAATAGTATGAGGCATGATATCTTCAAAAGGAACTAGCCCCCTTGTGACGATTCATGGAAAAGTAAATGCCCAAATGTACAGAGAATTGATTAGAGAACATGTGGTTCCTAACCTTTCTGATTCTGATATTTTTATGCAAGACAACGCAACGTGCCATAAAGCAAAAATAGTTTTAGAAGAGCTAAATAGATCCAATATTTTCTTTATAGATTGGCTAGCTCAGAACCTCAACCTGAATCCAATCGAAAATGTTTGGAAAATTATTGGTGATAAGATCACAGAACCCCCACCCTACCCAAATCTTGATGATTTATAGGAATGTATAAAAAAAATCCTGGAATTATATCTCACCTGTAACATGTGAACGATTGGTCCTGTCTTGCTGCAAAAGATGCCATACTGTGGTTTAAACAAGGGTTTTTTTCACTAAATACTGAAAAGATTCTTTATTTTTTTCATTAATAATTTCCCCCGTTCCTTAACTTTTGGACGCCTGTAATTTAATTAAATTTATTTATATGTAAAAAAAACTAATATGTATTCAAAATCAAAATTAAAAAATTTTCTTGTTTATTTAATTCACCAAAATTATTTTTCTTTTTCCATAAAGTTAGAAGGTATTCCAAAAAAATGATCGACTGTTCCTTAACTTTTAGACGCTACTGTATAAGTTGACTTGGGTTTAAGTTGTACGAAATGGCTTCATTTAATCCTGTTAAAACTCAGCTTGTGTCTTTCAGTCATGAGCGTTTTTCTTCATGAGATTCTCTTGAGGAAAAATCGACTCTGAAACTTCTTGGTCTTTGTTTCTCATCCAATCTTTCTTGAAATATATATATTAGACCCATTGCTCTTTCTGCTTGTTGTAAAATACGTTCTCTATATCGTTCTAAACACTTGCTCACACCTGAAACTATTCTAGAAATCTTGTATATTCTGTGTACAGAATATTATTGTCACTTTCTCACACTTGAGACTATTCTCTATCCCTACAAATCTACTATTAGATCATGTATGGAGTATTGTTGTCAAATATACACTGGTCATTTAATATTGTAGGATTAAGATGGATGTCAATCTGCCCTATTTGAGAGTTCTTGATGAGGTGCAGAAACGTATATGCAATTTAATTTTATTCCCTGCAACCTCTCTTTCCCAGACGTAATGTTGCTAGTCTCAGTCTTTTCTACAAATACTATTATGGTACATATTCTCCGGAATTATCTGGTCTTTCCCTGCTTCTTTTGTTCTAGCTCGTTTGACTCATTGGTCTAGTGGTCTTCATCAATTCACTGTTTTGATAACTTTTTTGTAATACAGCATCTTATTCCATTGATAACTTTTTTTTTGTAATACAGCATCTTATTCCAGTAGATTTTTTCACAGAATCGTAAGTTTGTAGAACTCTGTCCTTACAGACTTTCCCCCCCCTTACTTTTACCCTTGATTTTTTTCAAAACTAAGGTTAGTAGGTATCTCTGTATTTGCTATAATCATCTTACTTTCTTGTTAGCTTCTTAGATTAACTGGCTTCATGCCTTGTCTGGCGCAATTTCTCTCTCTCTCTCTCTCTCTCTCTCTCTACACACACACACACACACATATATATATATATATATATATATATATATATATATATATATATAAAACAATAAGAATGGAAAATGAAGTCACAAAAACTATATATTGGTAAATATAGAATGGTTCATTTATTCAATAAGGGTATACACATATTTAGTTGGGGGATAGAGGGGACTCTTTATGTCAAAGCATTTCGAAGCCTACTGCTTCACATCAGAAGAGTAGAGAAGATGCTACGTAACATAATTGGGATGCGACGTCCTGATGAATCCCACGCTAGATGTCACATCCTCTACCTACATATGAAAATTGGTAAGCATAACTTAAATATTGAGGCAGTTAATCGAATTTAAAATCTATTAGCTTCGTTTTGGACACCCTGTATATATATATATATATATATATATATATATATATATATATATATATATATAGTTTTCCTCAAATCAAGTTTTTTATCCTTCATTGAAAATTTATATTTTTCATCTGCATTTCTGTTTTCTGGTATTTTCATCACAATAAATTGTCAGCATAGACCTTAGGATTTTCTTTAAGATGCTATGTTATAGAATATAAACAATGCATGTTACAAAATATTAACAAGTTATGATAAAAAAATATAAACAATACATGTTATAATATATTTACAAGTTATGTTACAGAATATTAACAAGCTTTGTTACAAAATATTAACAAGTTATGTTATAAATATTAACAAGTTATGTTACAGAATATTAACAAGTTATGTTACAAAATATCAACTAGTTACGTTTCAAAATAACAAGTTATGATACAGAATATTAACAAACTATGTTACAAAATATTAACAAGATGTGTTACAGAATATTAACAAGCTATGTTACAGAATATTAACAAGTTATCTTACAGAATATTAACAAACTATGTTATAAATATTAACCAGTTATGTATCAAAATATTAACAAGCTATGTTATAAAATATTAACAAACTATGTTATAAAATATTAACAAGTTATGTTACAGAATATTAACAAGCTATGTTATAAAATATGAACAAGTTATATTACAAAATATTAACAAGTTATGTTTCAAAATAATAAGTTATGTTACAAAATATTAACCAGATGTGTTACAAAATATTAACCAGATGTGTTACAAAATATTAAAAAGTTATGTTACAAAATATTAACAAGCTATATCACAAAATATTAACAAGTTATGTTTCAAAATAACAAGTTGTGTTACAGAATATTAACAAGTTATGTTACAAAATATTAAAAAATCTATGTTACAAAATATTAAGATATGTTACAAAGTATTAACATGTTATAAAATATTAACAAACTATGCGCTGCTACAGAAGTATATGTCCAGCATCATTGCACCAAATGTGGAAAACAAAGAGAACCAAATGAACTTTTCTCATTCTTTTAAAGAAACTGTCAAAATTGAGAAGTCTTTCTTTTAAGATTGTACAGTTACCTCCCTTGCAAGCATGACTTCATATTTTATTATCTTTACTGGTATTAGAAATATTTTCATTTTGAGAAAGAAAATATAATAAGATTGATGAAAAATGTTCTATATAATATCTTACTACTGAATTTTCGACCATTGCCCATTAGATTCTAAATCAATGTTCAGCTGTATGATAAGGTGAAGTATATGGAAACAAATAGAAATCAGAATCGAGACAGTTGATATATAAGCAGGTGAGATGTTCTATTGCACTTATATGGGCAAATCCGGCCTGTAGATTTTTATTGATTGCTAATCTATGAGTAAAACATGATAGTGTATAAATATTGCTTTATTCAATTAAGATGTTTTATGAAATGTGGACGCCAGTTAAAAAACTTGACGCATATTTTTTGATTCCTCAATAGTTAGAAAAATGTAAGAAATTTTGAAAGGGAATGAAGCAAGCATATTTTCTGGAAAGTTGCATCAAGACTTGGTCTATGTGGTTAGCAGAACGGATTAGTATAAGGTTATAGTTTAAAAGCTATAATGGACAGTGGAACCAGGAAAATTGATTTTACTTTATTATATGGATGATTTTCACACAGAGACTCTTCAGAAAAGCTGTGTTCGAATTTGGTGTGGAATACACATTAACTCACTGTATTATTAAAGAGATTATCGAGGGATTAACTTTTTCAAACTAACAAAAAATGCTTGGAGAATTTTTTTTTAATCAATTTTCCGTGTTGTTTTTTTTTTAAAGGATATTAATACAAGTAAAGTAACGATGGAAGCAAGCCATAATGTTTATAAGATACTTGCAACTCATAATTCACAATTACAAATGAATGGATGAATAATTTAATAAAAATCATAAGAGTCCAAAGAAGAATTATCAGCCTATAGTATAACCGAACGAAATATTGTCTATGTAAACAGATCTCTCGTGCACGTGTCGATCATTGTCTCTACATCTTTCATTGCTCTTCTCAGTTGTAATAGTAGTAGCAGCAGCAACTGTAGAGTTTCGTTTGTTTCTCTCTTTCTATTTTTTTAAAACCTGTCATTGTAATCGTTCTTTCCTATATAATAACTCTGGTGCGATCAGATCAGGCTGTTTGAAGATATTGCCTTCCTAGCCTAAAATGCACAAAAATTGATGTTATTAAAACAATAACATCAGTTTTTGTGCATTCCTTTACTTTCTCAAAACTCAACCATGTTCTGCAAAGTTCCCCCTTTCAATAAAACAGTTTTCCCCTACAAAACAACCAAACCAATAAATGAATATTTGAAGATATAATGAACTTAAAACGTAAAAAGCTTTGACCAAAACGACTGGATTCGGCATTAAATAATCCGGAAAGTATTGATATGCCATAAAATGAATCAACCGAATCATTTTTGCTATGGGTTTTAATAACATTTTAGTTTTCTGACATTATATTAGCATTTTAGAGCATTGATATACAATATAAACTTGGTCACCTATTCCTGGTAGACGAGAGAGAAAGAAGAGACCTCCAAAAATACGTCTTTTTCTTTCACAGACAAAAACTCAAGAGAATTTATTACTCTTCTCCTCCTTACATATTCCGCTTTTCTACACCACTTTCGCTGTTTTCTAAGTAACTAGCAGCTTGCCCGGAATTGCCCGGTCATAAAATACGCTTAAATATAATATTTTGATTAATGCAGATTTCGTATTTATCCTTTTATTATATAGTAATGATTTAAAAAGTTAAAAACAAAAAAAAACTTGTGCGCCACCAACGAGAATCGAAATCAAAACGTTTAGCTTACGATTTACTTTTTCCTTTGACGTTAATGCCTGATCTATGAAGACATGTTTGCTGCAATGCTAAAAATTAAAACATGAACCAATAGCTACTACGTTACACATGCCTATTTGTAATGCCGTCGTTTGACCTTAACCAGGCAAATTCCATTTTTTTTTCATTTTCACACTTTTGCACCGATTTTCCCTGGCTAAACCCCAAATATAAAGTTTTGCATGGGTTCAAAATACTTTATATATGAAGTTTCATGTCTGTAGACCAAAAACTCACAGAGGAGTTTGGTAGGCAAAATTTTTTAAACAAATGTATATACACATACATAAATATATATAGAAAGAGGTTTGTGTTCACTATAACCTTCTTATGTAAATATTATGCAAGTATAAATCATGTAGAATATCTGCATGAATAAAATTACATGTAATACTTTACTAAAGATGATCATTCCATAAGAAAAACGGAAAAAATAATTGGGAATTAATTAAAATGAATGTTTAAAACAATATGCAAATTAGCTAGATCTTTTGCAGATGAATGCAATTCCAGGACCCATATATAAGAAAGTTGTATTTTCTTTTTTTGAATGAATAGAAAAAAAAATGGTTTTTAATACGAATATCAATACACAAAAAAATAAATTATAGGAGTATAGATGACACTTTCATTATTCTACAAGCTAGTATCACTACCAAAAACATTTCAGACAATAAATAAAAGTTATGTATTTCTCCAGATAAAGTGTCGTACTGTGTCTGTCTATGTAACAGTTATCAATGATTGAATTTCAAGCAAAATCAGTGACATATTTTGAACCAATAGTTTGTTGAATGGCTGTTCTAGTTAGATTTAATGAATAACTGTTTTTTTTTCTATTATAGTTATCATTGTTTTAATCAGATGTATAGAAAACTGAATATTTTGATCGGAAAAGAACTCTGACAATGGATAAGAGTTTTCCTATAATTAGTGTGAAATTTTATTATTTTATTGATTAATCCACGTAAAAATTTCATAAAAACGAAAGCAATTAATGTGTGTGTGTGTGTGTGTGTGTGTGTGTGTGTGTGTGTGTGTGTATACATACATATATCTCTACTATTATATAAAAGGAACTTTTTTTGTGTGTGTGTGTGTGTGTGTGAGTCCCCTATAGATCCGGAAACGGTTAGGCCGATTTTATTAAAAAATTTAACATGAAAGTATTTGATTTGTCTGGGAGTGTTCTTACGTAGGTTTTGTATTGGAATGCGTCCGATAAGTATCAAAAATCGATAATGGAAAAAATTCGATTAAAGAAGGAAGTTCGATTTTGAACAAAGTTAACACTTTTATACAACCTAGCGTCACAATTGCTAAACCAAGCTGAACTCAAAATAACCGATAGTTGCCAAATACTCGGCAGCAAGTCCGTACCTAAACATGTTTGCTTGAATACAACTGAGTTTTCATTTTTTCTGATTCCATGGATAATCTGGGCAATATTTTTTGTTTCGACTGGCAGGTTGTATATTATGACACAAAGTGATAGCTTTTTGGCCATTTGCTCAAGCGCTTTCGAGTGATGAATTCGTCAGGAGTTGTTGTTGAGGCTTAGTAAGTGTATTTATAATAAATTGGTTAATTTACTCTATTCATTTGTTTATTATTATTTTTCATTTTAATTGTCTAGTTTGTTTGTTGGGGAGGAGGAGTAAATATGGGGTGTAGGTTAGGGTTGATTTTTTTTAATTTTCTTTTACTACTACTACTACTACTACTACTACTATTATATGAATATATATATATATATATTTATATATTTATGTATATTATTTATATTGTCTTTAATTTACAGAAACTATTGGCTTGTAAACTTAATTTTACTTATTGATTATATTGATAATATTAATTTCAAACATGCATGACAGAGGCTGCTTTCTTAGAGTCTCACACCATCAATATCTGCAACAGAGAGATGAAATTTCAGGTCATGAATATATAAGTTCAATCATCTAACAATGAAATTTGAAATCCCTTCTGATCTATTCAAGTTAAAAAAAAAAAAATGGAGGTATTACTTTTGGAACTCCCCTCATAACATTTTTTTTTCTTTCATTAGATGCATCTGATATATCCTCTCAAAAGCAAGAGATGGCAGAAGAAACAGAAGAAGAAAAAACTGAGGGAAGAAAAGAAACATTTGTTGTGCAAGAACAAAGTAAGTAAAAAAAAACCCTGCATATTTATTATCACAAAAGTTATTTTAATCGGCATCATCATATTCGGTTTTATATGTTTTGTTTTACATACTGACATGTGTTGGACGGTTTTTAGACATCGACTATCTCTGGCCAGTCATATTTATTCCTCTTCCTCTCAAATCAATCTGTATCACTTCTTATTATATTTTCTTTGCCCTTTCTCTGTCAACTGACCCTGCTACCTCAACTGGTTTATATCTACTAAACCAAGCACTCTCAAAGTATGGCATAATCACGTTGATTGACACACCGGTTCTTGCCAGATCACCGAAGTTAAGCTACGCTGAGCCTGACCAGTACCAGATGGATGAGTATTTGGGAAGGCTATGCTGTGGCTGCAAAATCAAAGCTGGAGTTGCCTCTCCAGATGCAGACCTGGGTGGGTGATAAGGAGACCTAGGTTTTCCCAGTTACCAAAGTCCGATGGAAAAGCAAACCAATACAGTCAGAGTCAGTGCAGCTGCAGGAGTTGCCAAGAAGGTGTTGCAGTGCTTCATCATCGGATTTTTTTTTTTTGTCGGGGTTTACTCTTTTGACAAAAATAATGGAGATCCTCATCAGTTATAATAGTATAAAAACAAAACTTTAATCCTATCTTAATCTTCTTCAAAGTTTGTATTTAAGACTCGCTTTAATGTCTATATACTTCTTGACTGTAACCTTACACCACATACATACTTCATTTATAAGCATGCCTCATATCATTGTACCATTATTGCTCTTCATGCAATGCATGTCCTCAATTCTCACTAGTTTGGTTTCAATTCTTTATATGATCACACTGTCTATATAATAGTACTGAGGCGATTAATCGTAATTGAGAATTGGAAAAATTGGAATATTTGAGGGTATTGGAATCGATATCGGAATTGAAAAAATTTGTACCGATTTTCCAATGCCAAAACGATTCTTTTAATTGTCTTTTTTATCTGATTTTGCTGAATGCAAAATCTTCCATTGCTGGTAACAATGATAAAATAATAAATGTTTATTGATTTTAAATTACCAGTGAAGCTAAAAGCGATAGATTGTCTCCCACAAGTATATTTTAACTTTTAGGAAAATATCTGCACAGTTAACATATGTGTTTCTACAGTAATCAGAGAAAAAATACAACTATATAGTTAAATATTTAGAGATTTATAAAGAATTGGAACCGGAATCGGTAATTGTATCGGAATCAGGAATTTAGTATGGAATTGGTAATTGTATCAGAACTGGGAAAAATACTGGAATCGTCCCATCACTACTACATATGCATGATAGACTCTGCTGGTTAGTAATAGCAGAAGTCCTATGAATTTATTCCATCAACTCATCACACTAGCATGTGTGCAGAACAAGACACTGCAATGGTAAGGCCATGTTGAAAAAAAAAGGTGAGAGTTCTTGAATTAGCAGGTGCAGAACAGTTGAGACGTTCCTATCAATTTCTATTGCCTCATACTTCTTGTGAATAAACAGGTTATCATCTCTCAAGCTTCTTGTAATTCCATTACACTTACTCTGTACCACAAAAAATGGTTACTGCAATCTGAGCAGAGAAAAGTTACTCTTTCTGTTGGCTTTCCAACGCTATAGCTTACTGATCACTATTTTGGTTTCAGTAGAATTCACTCTCAGACATTCACTTTCTATAGCTTGCCTCCAAATCTTTAAAGTAACAATTTGGCCTTCTATTGTTTTACAACCAAGCACTAAATCATCACATAAAGTGGATAATTCAATATATATTCAAGCATAAGCAACAGTTCATAGAAGTATAAATATTATTAAGAAAACAATAAAAGGATTTTTTAAAACCTTTTTCTTTTTCTTTAATTGCATTTTCACACTAAACAAGGAGCAGTGCCACTTTGATGAAAGGGGCTACTATTTCGGACATAATTTACAGGGATAGTATGTGGCGACTTAAGCAGCAAGATGTCTGTTTACATTACAATTGAACGTCTGCATGTCAGTACAGTCGGGGAAGCAGGAATCCGTAAGGGAATTCCAAAGTCTTGGGAAGAAACTATTAGAGTAGAAGGCTTTCTGGCATCTAGGAATCTCTTTTGTGTAAGGGTGGGATTTTGTTGTTTGTCAGGTTTGTCAGGGGTATTTACATCAAGGAGGTATAAGGGCTTGAAGTTCGTCAGAGCATCTATCATTAAAATACTTGTAAAACAGGCAGAGGGATGCAACATCTCGTCAATAGGACTAAGGCTGAAGCCTAACTGACAGTTCGGAACCTATTAGGTTGGCGACTCTTTTGAACCCTGTCTAAGAGAGAGAGAGACTAGTAGCAGATGCACTAGCCCAAATGTGACAACAATACTCCATACATGGGCGAATGGTGGCCTTGTAGAGGTACAGGATACATTCAGGCATAAGTAATTTTCTAGCATGGTAGAGAGAGCCCACCTTCCTCGCAGCAGCTGCGGCAATGCTCTTGATGTATCTGTTCCAATTCATGTTCCCTGTGAACGTAAGCCAAGGAGTTTGAACAAAGTACTTTCAGGTAATGTATCATTAGCCATAGCTATTTATGATTGAGAAGATTTCTTGTAATTATTAAAGGAAACAAGCGTAGTCTTGGCAGCATTGAATGTGACCATCCATTTTTGTCCCCATTCCACTGTAGAAGTCTTCCTCTAGAGTTTCCACTATTGCCTTGGATATGTGTTCATTCATTTTCCCCTCGTGCCTGTTATAGAGCATGGTGTCATCAGCAAATATACCCATCTCAGAGAAATTGTATCAGGGAGGTCATTTATGAATATCAAAAATAATAATGGTCCAAGGATCGACCCCTGAGGTACACCTGCATTTATATCATACTGTTTTGTCATACAACCATCGATGACAACCTGGATTCTTCTCTTATTTAAGCAGGATTCAATTATGTTAAGTATTCGTCCAGTAATATCATATGATCTGATTCTCCTGAGAAGACCATTGTGCCATACATATCAAAAGCCTTAGATATATCTAGAGCTATTGTCCTACTTTCCCTTGCTTTTTCCAGTGCATGGTGTATATGTTCGGAGATTACAGTTAGGATATCTGCAGTAGATCGGGCTTGCCTAAATCCATATTACTGAACAGACAGAAGTTTAGCAATTGTAAAGTGGTAGACTAGAGCTTGATTAATTTGAGCGAAAAGAGGGAGGAGGCTAATGGAATGATAATTTAATAGGTCAGTTCTTTCGCCAGAATTCTTGTGAATTGGTACCACAGAAGCAGTTTTCCAGCAGTCAGGAAAGCAAGATTCGTTAAGGCATTTATAGAAAAGTTTAGAGAAGATTGGAGCAACCTCAGTGGAGCATTTTTTTAATGGTACAGCCGAGATGAGATTAGATTAGGTCCATATGTTTTGGAGATGTTTAGGTTTTTATCATGAACTCGAGAAGGGATAATTTTGAGATAATCTAGTGTGGTTTCTGTCTGCAAAGGAAAATCAAGGAGGGGGTGGTTTGCTGGGCTCAATGGAGAGTTTGAGGCAAACCGACGGGCAAGCATGTTCGTCTTCTCAGGTGCCGTGCAAACAACCTCATGATTGTTGGATAGTGGGAGATGTTATTTATTACACTATTGTAGATTTTCCAGAAATCATGAGTTCCTCATTTCTGTGTTTCAAGGCGTCTTATGGTGGTTTCGGTATATTGTCCATAGATTACTGACATTATTAGTCAGATTAGATGACGTTAAATTTGAACTCAACCCCAGATCAAAAGTTTCAAACTCAAATCCAACTCCAACTGTTCTCTTCTCTCTGCACTTTCCACACTGACGCCCAAAATAAAGAAGACGGCTCTTTTATAGAGAGACCCAACCACATCTCATTTGCATACCCCCTCCGCCCCCTCTCGTCACATCACGTGATCATCAGTCCCTAAATACCAGGGGGCGGCCATTTTTATTTTCTCTTTTTTCTCTTTCCTAACATGAGCCGCACGATGCATGAGGTAAGATTGTTGACTTTTAACCACAGTTTTATAAGTAAAACAAAATAAAATAAAAAATAAATCTTTGTTTACATCCAAAATATGAGCGATTTTCATCAAGGTTGAAGACGATTATTAACTGTATTATCGTTTTAAAATCAACAAAAAAAGCTACATATATTTATACATATATAATGCAAGAAAAAATAAATAGAAATTGTTGAAATTTCTTTTGTACCAACAAGTGTGCATCTCCAATGTATACATTTATTGTATTTTTATTCTGGTTCTTATATTTGATTTTCTGTATTTTGTACCCTTTATTGAACGTAGTTTTGTATATTTAGGGTTTATACAAAACTTCCTTTAATTTGAATAAAAGGGCAATGCTAGCTCTCTAATAATGACGTCGCTGGTTCCAGCACAAAAATCGGGCTCTTTTGGATTCCGGCAGTGAAGAGATTGGACACGTTTCATTGCCTGATGTTAACGAGGATTTCCCTAAGCCTTTTCTTCAAAGAAGTATAACCCGGCAAAAGAATACCCGGTCGCAACGAGGCGAACTTCTGCAAACTTTATTTATGCAGCAACGGTACGTGCATATTTTGAAGGAGAGTAATTTCAAAAAATTTAAATTGAGAAAAAACGCACATTTGCTGTCTGCCATCAACTTTGTGAATACATTTCTTAAAATTTATTGTATTTGAGAAAGTGATTAGGGAGTACTCCTATTTGAATTTTTTAATATTGTATTCGTTCGTTGATACAACATTTTCAATATAAGAACCAGCGTTTTTTTTTTTTTTATTATATTTTGTTACCTGGTGTTCTTTGTTTTTGTATTTTAATGCCTGCAAAGGGAAAACTTTGCAACATTTTGTAAATAAAATCTCTTCTTCATTAAAACAAGACTTTTTTATTTTATTCTTTACCCCGCCCCCTTTTTATTTCATCCTTTTTTTTTTTTTTTGCAGGCTAGTAGTTTCACGTCGAATTTATCTGAAAGAGGATAAATTTCTGACAAAATATAGATAAATTCATTTGTCAGTTCAATTAGGAAAACAAGAAAGATAGAGACATTTTTATCCCATAGCATTTTGTGGCCTAATAAGATATTTAATGCCTTTCAAATCTTTAATAATAAGATACTAGACTACCCGTGACCCGTTGGGTCAGTATGTTATATTAGCTATAGAGTTCATGTATGAGCATGACACTTGTGACGTAAAGAAAATAGTTTTTTTTTTGACATAACAGAAACATTTCTATGAAAGTATATTAAAATGAAAAATCACAGACGGTCACTCAAACATGAAAAAAAAAATCTTCCCTATTCATGTAAAGTTACCTATTTTTCCGAATAATCGCCCCCAAAATCGAAAATTAAACATGATTTTTCTACGAATCGAATGCCAACGAAATTCATTTAGCAGCAAAAATGCACATGAACCTACCGATGAGAAATATAAGAATGAAAAACCGATATTGGAATCCTTCAACCAAGTTATAGAAACTTAAAATCAAAAAAAAAAAATAAGTAATTAATAAAACCTGAAGCGAAAATATAAAACCTAAAATAAAATATAATAAAACTAATATTGAAACAGATTAGTAAATGTGTCAACAAATTCACTGTTCCCACACAACTAATTTGTATCTAGAAATGTAAACAAAAAATAAACAAAGAAGGAAGGAAGGAAGGAAGGAAGGAAAAGGGATGGATAGAGAGTAGTAGTAATAGTAATCTTGGCTTTACTACAATTGTTCTTAAGTTTGTCAACGGGTTAAAGTTTTTTAGTTGTAAGAAAATAACGACAGTATAGTTGTAATAAAGAATAGTCGCAAAATACCCCCACTCTTCCCATGTTAAATAATAATTTCGAAATAATAACGTTAATATTTCAGTGCGCAGGTCAAAATCTGCAAAAGAAGCGATTTGTGTTTATTTGTTTACGTTGTTATTGGTTAATGTTTATGCGGGCATGCACAAGCAGATGTTGTAAACTGGAAAGTGGGTTACATCACTCGTTAAAAGGTCATTTGAGTTTTCTAATTATATAGATTTAATGCCTTTCAAATCTTTAATAATAATAAGATATCTTATGCCTTTCAAATCTTTATCCATTTTATATCCTTCAAATTTTTGTTAATCTCTCTAACCACTTAATCTTTCAAACCCTCTGCCTCTAAAATTTTTAATAACCTATTTATTAATGTAAACATCCCTTAAATAAATAACCTTTATTTGTTTTCCTATTAGCATCAGACACTTAATCGGTATTACCCTCATCCTAATCTCTTCTAAAATATATATCTAACCCTAACCCTGACTCTAACCCCCTTTCTTTAGATGGTCCTATTTGAATTAATTTTATTATCTCAATTTTAATAAGTAAATATGATTTGGGTTATATATATATTATTCCTTATTGGAATTTTTTATTTTTGAGATGAGCATTGTATGTTAATTTTATTTTATTTCGGACTATTAGTCTCATCTTATCTTTTTATTGGTGCACAACGTTTCGGCCAACTTCCTCTGGCCTTCGTCAGGTGGTAACCGCGACGGATAGGAACTTCGAATCTCCTAACTGCATTCTCAGCCATCACTGCCATCCGTAGTTGTTGTCGTCTCACCACATTTTTGACCAATTACCTCTGGCACGCTTTGGGTGGGATTGAAACCGCTATCTTCAGACAATGTTCATCTGGAACCGTAGAGATTCAACGTCTCTATCAACTGCGCCACGGGCCCCGAAGGGCGATCAAAGTTGGATTCTTTGATCTTATAAATCCACATTTATTTATTATCTGATCTTCCATAGTCGGGTCCGTACCGATTGGTATATATATATATATATTATTCCTTATTGGAATTTTTTATTTTTGAGATGAGCATTGTATGTTAATTTTATTTTATTTCGGACTATTAGTCTCATCTTATCTTTTTATTGGTGCACAACGTTTCGGCCAACTTCCTCTGGCCTCGTCAGGTGGTAACTGCGACAGATAGGAACTTCGAATCTCCTAACTGCATGTTCCCCTCCCATAGGTATACTATAAGCTTATAGCATCATGCTCAATTCCCTTCTCCTTAAGTTAATTTCCAAAAGGAAAAATATATTTGTAATAAACTTTGTGAAAAAAAAGTTATAATGAAAAATGTTTTCACAGCGACATTTGAAAACTGACAAGTTCAGCTAAATTTTGAAGTTAAATAAATTCACTGTAAAAATAGCTTTAAAGATAAATATTAGTTTTCTTGGTCTATTGCAAAAATAATTAGTAAAGTCCTAAGATATTGAATTAAATAATAATAATAATAATAATAATAATAATAATAATAATAAACCGATGTTTTACAAAAAATAGTTTAATTAGCCCTCAAAAGCGAGAGATTCCGGCTTTGCTCAAACAAAACAAACGAAGCCCAAAAATGTCAGAAAGTTAAAAGGCCGTCTGAAAATGATATAAAGCAGTTGGAGGGAGGTAGGGAGTGGTTATTTTTTTCCCCCAGTTGTGTATCCATACTTTTCTATCGTGAACGTTTGTATAATTATTACTATTTTTTACTTTAAGAATTTTTCTGTGTTCCATTATGTTACACTGAAGATTACGCATTTATTCATACGAGGAAGATATTAGAAACTTGCATATGAAAATTACGTTAAAAATGTAATCTAAAGAAAGGGAGAAAATATTATTTGAATATTAAATAAACAATGCTTAATTTAAATGATGATATCGGTGGTGCAAGAATTTTTTTCTTCGAGTTATAATGAATTCATGATTACGGAATTTAAGGCCTTTTGTAAATTTCCTGAAAAAAATTCTTTTTCTTTTTTTTATTGTTACGATTTACGATGCTTTATTTTCATAAAAAAACTAAATTCATTCATTTTTTTTTTACTGTTGAAAACCATAATCGTAAAGGTATTTTCTTTAAAGAAAACAATAAATTTCCACTAATATTCAAATAAAAATAATGGGTCCATTCTGTTATCATTATTTCATAAGTTATATTTTATTCTCTCAGAAGTTATTGCTCTGCCCTCTCTATCCTTCCATAACCCCCCCCCCCCCCCACCGAGCCTAAACTTAATGCTTTTAGATGATAGAAAAACACGCCATGTCCATATTGCCATTAATCCAACACCTCCCATTATCATCTAAAAATCCATTTCAAGCTATTTAGACCTAGCAATGTGACTACTCCCCTATTCCTCACACTAACCCCTTTTCATCCCTCTCTTCTATCCTACTCCCATATCCTAATCTTAAACGTCACTTTCCCAACCTCTCCTCTGATAGCCCTAGCGCTCACCAAAAAAACAAAACAAAAAACAAATAAACCCCTCACTTTCTCTACCATTATCCCCATCCTTTCACTGATAATAATAATTTCATGCCCATATACTTTCTCTAGCCTAAACTTCTTTTCCATTTGTTTGTTTATTTAATTGTTATTTTGTCCTTTTATCTAGCATATCTTGCTAGTATTTCTTGTAATGTTTTCATTATTCTTGGCGATATTGGTTTTAAATATTTATGCTGTCACATTTTCAAATAGTTTCTGTCCTTTATGACAAAAAGACATTGAATCCACTAACGGCTGGCACGAAACTCAAATGCTGATGCTCTGCTCGGTAAATATGGCACGAATAAAAAAGGCACCGAAAAAAAAAACGACACGGTAAAAATGGCACCGGCCAAAATAGCAAAAGTCAATAACTCGGTAAAAATGGCACTTTTACAGCAAAGAATTAGGACCGTTCGAGAAATGCGAGCTAAGCTGCTATTCCCCTACTTTAAAATAAGTGTATGTCCTTTTGTTTTAGTTTGGGAAATATTTAGTTAAGTTTAAATGTTGTAAAAACACCAAAAAGAAAAATAATTATGACGTTTTATTTAATAAGTATTTTATAATAAATATTTATCCCTATATATATATATATATATATATATATATATATATATATATATATATATATAAAATGAAATCATTTTTCCCCTATGATTTTGACCTTAATAAGATTAAAAATCATGAGATTTCATGCAAATGTAATATGCACAAACTACAGCACAATATCTGAGGTTTGTTATTGGCATATCACCTCTCTACTTCCTTGATAATCGTAGATTCCTATATTTTTTGTGTTGAGAGTTCCCTGCCAATATCGGTTAAAATCACTGGAGGTAGTAAAACCTTTTCTCTGTAATTAATTCCGCCTTCCCCTGCCACCCATTTATGCCGTTGCGTGATCGTTCACAAGGGACAGTTACGAACGCCGGTTTCGGTTTTCTGTACTTCGTAGTTGCTTAAAAAACTGGAATGGAATTTCACCATGCCTTTCCGTTCTATGCTGCCTATTGGATGCAACCAACCACGGAATTAACGGATAGTGACATTCCCACAAACATTAATTCTTATCCCATGCTTACTTTTATGTTGCTTAATTACGATTTTTTTCCCCAACATTTTTACGCTAAAAAAAAAAAGATCCTTTCCATTTCTTTTTTTTTATAAAATTAACATTTAAAACATCATTTCCGTTTTATTTCGTTTTGTATTTGCTTAAAAAAACTGGAATGGAATTTTAACGTTCCTTTTCGTTCTATGCTTTCTACTGTGTGTAGCGCACCAAGGACTTAACCAAAACAAAGGGTTATTTATGTCATTTTTCTATTTTTTTGCTTTTCACTTTGTTTTTTTTTTGTTTTTGTTTTGTGAGAACAGTATTCGATGAATCCAAATAATATTAATAACCAAACCTCATCTCAAAAATTCACAAACGTAATTGGCTGAAACGTTGTAAATATAACAACCAAGATAAGAATAATAACTCAAATAATCCAAACTAGGAGGACCTGTGGAAATTCCACAGGGGACTCATTCATATGTTATATATTGATGTTGGCATTCTGTAGATATTCAGTGTAAATGGAGACGCTCTGATATTATTGTAGCTTTCTTGTTAAAAATGCAAAAGCATTTATCTAAGCTAGCAGGGACGCCTGTCATAGCCCGGTCATAAAGTACACATAAATATGATATTTCAATTCTTGCAGATTTTGTATGTATTATTATAGAGTTAATGTTTTAGCGATTTTTATATATTACTAGCCTGGGCGTCCGGTGTTGCTCGGGTGTTTGGAAGTGTGTGTTGAGCAAAAAAAAAAAAAGAAAAAAAAAGTGGTTGTAGGCAGGCAAGCTTGAACGCGTGATGCGAAGGCAAAAAGAAAGTGA
This sequence comes from Euprymna scolopes, assembly GCF_053919585.1. Classification (NCBI taxonomy): domain Eukaryota; kingdom Metazoa; phylum Mollusca; class Cephalopoda; order Sepiida; family Sepiolidae; genus Euprymna; species Euprymna scolopes. The sequence continues at coordinate 40,517,164 of NC_136484.1, read as the reverse complement.
AAGAAAACCTGACATCTTACCACCACGCCATGACGTGACAGGAAGTGTAAAGCATTCAAATTTAACAATGTCAATCAAGGAGGAAAAGAAGGTGGAAACTAAGTTAAGAATCACACAGACGCAGAAATAAACTTCTGGCTGGAGGCTAGTTAAGCCTTCAGCTTCTGTTGTATTTGCTTCCCCACGATGTTGGAGAAAACCAGCGCGCCTCAAAGAGGGGAAACTCTAGCAGTGTCTAAATAAATAGCAATTGTGTGATATGAAGGGTTTCCCCCACATTGATCAAACCTAATTGCCTTAAAGACGTCCAGGCCCGGAAGGCCAGGCGAATAGCTTTGCTTCAATCAGTTTTGCTTTATTTATATGAGAAAGTCAAACAAACACTGGAAACCGGTGATTTTTTTTAAAACTCGATCAAAATAAAGATAGAGACAACGTCCGTTTGCAAATCGGAAATATTATGATCTAGAAAGTATAACGAAAGTTCCCCCTAAATGTAACCTTGCTGAGAAGGCCGAGTAAAAAAGTTTTTCTTGGGCATACACGAACGTGCGTGCCCATTTTGCCTTTCATATTTTAGATAAAGTTGCGATTTCAAAAAATTTTTATTTATATATAACTTGAGTTATATATATATATATATATATATATATATATATATATAAGTTTTGGTTTTGGTTTCGATTTAAGCAGGTGCACCCAAGTCATATGGATATATTTTTTATTCATATATAACTTGAATTCTCCAGCAATAATCGAAACTGAAACCAAAACTTATGAAGAATTCTTGATAAAATTATTTATGACAAGAAATGGAAGCACATAATAATTAAACGACCTTGACACAGAAAAGAGGAAAAAAGCTTTTCTTGGACATACACGAACGAGTTGCGATTTCAAAAATGAAAAGTATATCCATATGAATTGGGTGCATCTGCTTGAATCGAAACCAAAACCAAAACGTATGAAATATATATATATATATATAACTTGAGTAATCTGTTTCATAATTGGTGGTGGGTGATTTGACTTAGGGTTTACGTATATTGGATTAGTGTTATCTTTTAAGTAGGGTTCATATGCGTTTTTATCTAAATTTAATGTGACGTCCAGGAAGTTTGTTATTTTTATGTTAGTTAATACCTCTACTTTTAGGCCTAGTTTTTTCATTTCCGTGTGAATGATTTTTTTAAAGTTATCTCCCTTGACTTTGTTGGAGTCTTTTATTATAGCTAGTCCATCATCTCTATGTAGGCCAATATCTGTAGTATAAAATATGCTTGTGAGGGTATATAGAATAAATAATCTCATAAGATCTGATGCCTCTGCAGAATCCCTGGAACCCATCGCTAAATCAAACGAATATATCATTTTAGTTTTTATCCATTGGTCATTAAAACAGATTCTCAACTCGATCATAAGTAGACTCAGCAATAACTCAAGCGATGAAAATGCATTTAACAGGTCAACCAATATATATGAAACAGCCCTAAAAAATAGTGGATGAAAAAATATTGATATCAAATATAAGCAACAAAACACTAATAACTATAATAAAATTAAAAATAGAAGAAAAAGAAATATAATTTGATATACGGCGCCATATAATCAAATGTTAAAAACAAAACTTGGTAAGAAATTTCTAAACCTTATCGAAAAGCACTTTCCCGCAACCAACCCCTTACACAAAATTTCAACAAAAATACCCTAAAGTTATCCTACAGCTGTTGCAAAAATTTAGAGATGATAATTAAAGCACAAAATAACAAAATATTAAATAAAAGCAATGAAAACAACAACAAAACAAACAATAAAAAAGTGGACACCATGACAAAAATAAAACTAACACAAAAGACACATATAAAACTAGTAGAAATAATGATGATCATAATAATAATAATAATAATAATAATAATACTAATAAACCAATTCTGGACAACAAAAACCATACTAGAAATAAAAATAAAAATACTAATAACGAACAAGATAAATGCAACTGTATATACCGCACACTTTGCCCACTTCAAAATGAATGTCTAACCAAAAGCATAGTTTACCAGGCCACAATATTTGTGAAAGAAAACCCGAATAACAGGAAATATTACGTAGATATGACTTCCTTAGATTTCAAAACTCGATATTATGACCACAAAAGTACATTCAATAATAAAAAACACCGTATGAAAACAACGCTATCAAACAAATACTGGGAACTCAAGGAAAGCAGACGTTCGCCAGTAGTAGAATGGAAAATAGTGAGACAAGCAAACACATGTAGAGACCTAGACGATCCATGCAGATTATGCCTTCATGAAAAATTTGCTATCCTATACTTTAAAGAACCCCAAGATCTATTAAACTGTAGGGGAGAAATAGCTAACAACTGTGTTCACAGGATAAAATTTACTCTTGGATAGCAATACAAAATAGTTTTAAAACTAACAAAAACAATAGAAAATAAAAATAAAATAATAAAAAAAATAAATAAATAAACATGCATATACATAAACTATCACACACATATATATATGTATATATATGGGTGTATATATATATATATATATATATATATATATATATAATGTATAAACTAACATAAAAAACTTAACCTAGATTTAAAACAAGTCACAATACTAGATATCTAAGCTAAATAGCACACACAAAGGAACGGGTCAACTGGCGGTCAAATGGGCCTTTGTCCATGTAAGTGGCTGCTCATTGGCTGATTAGAAAGGGCGCGGTGGATACTAGAAAGCTGATTGGCTAAACAAAAGACTCAATAGAAGGTGCGTATATATAAAAACGCGAGGCAACCACAAAATTCTCGCATAAGCCTTAGGAATCCTAGAGTGGATGAAACGCGGAATATTCAGTGTAGCTTAATCGCCATGTATATTTTATAAATTACTAACTAGCTCTACCTACTACGTATTGAGCACTGTTGAAGTAAATACTTAAAGTTTACGCATAAATTTATACCTTCGTATATTTATGTGAGTAAATGAAGTATATATATATATATATGCATATATATATATATATATATATATATATATATATATATATATAAAATTAATATTTTATATATATATATATATATATATATATATATATATATATATATATATAATTAAAACACATCTGATGTATTTCCAAAGTGTTAGAGTGATTCTTTCTTGTTTTTTCTACTGAAGATTTTTAACATTTGTGTCCTTTCATCTTTCAGACGTTGAACCAGAAAAAGTGGCTGCTGTGGAAACAGAAGGAACCAACAGTGAAGACGTAAGGAAGGCATCTGTTCAATTTAATTAGTTCGTTTGAAAGTTAAACAAAGTGAAAAATATGAAGTGTCCTTGTATGAAAAGGATAGAATAAAGACATAATTAATGTAGCACAACAGCATGGTTGACAAAATATGAACATGTTCATTTCGCATTTGTGTGTGTAAAGTTGATTTTGTTTATTGGTTAGCAGTTTTAGATGTACCCTAGTTTGGTTCCGTCATTAAAAAGTGTTGAGTCAGCATTTTAAGTGGTGATGTGGGCGTGACGTCACGGAATGAGGCATCAAGCTTGGCAGGAGGGAGAAAATAAACAAAGAAGGAACAAATACAAAACGACACGTATTGATTGAGGATTTATGCTCGGCAAACGTGCAAATCCATTCTTCTTACCCCTCCAAAAGAGAGCCAGCTATGTCTAATGCCGTGTATTGAGTGCCAGCTGTGTCTGGTACCATGTCGTGAGAGCTGTTCAACATGGCAGTCAGTTAGAGAGAAGAACAACGTTACAGAAAGATGAATGATAATAATGGTTTCATAGAGGCAAACAAAAAAATAAGTCAATGTACGTCAATCATGTTAACAATCGCTCTCTGGTTGAACAAAAATTGCCTCAGTAGCCAAGCCACATTTCCTAGTAGGGGCTCCTAAGGCGAAGAAGGCAACGTCTGAGAAAGTTGAGTTCTTTAGACCAACAGTGAACAGCCATCATAAAAAATGGCATAAACTCTGCTAGTCTGATTTTGCTATGAATTCTAACCACAAGGGGTTTGTTCTTTTCCTCTGTTAGTAACTGAGTGAGAAGTCTCCAACATGATAAAATGCCTTCTTGCAGTTCATAACGAGCAATAAGTTGTTGGTTGGTTGGTTGTTTTTGTTTTACGGCATATCAACCCTTTTCAGGTTATTTAATGCCGAATCCGGTGATTTTGAAGAAAAATTTTTTCATAGAATATATTTGTTTTTTGCAAGTCAGTTTCTATTTAACCCATAGTTGGAACCTTAACTGGTGAAGGGAAATTAGCTTTAAAAACATCAGCGTTCCAAAGACATTTTTAAAAAGTAATTGCGAGAAAAAAGGAAAGCGGGAGGGGGGGATCTTCCGAAATTCGGCTAGTGACGTTTTTAAGGAATTGCGAGATGAAAGGAAAACGGGAGGAGGCCTGTAAATAGAATATAATTGTTAAGTCTATGCTATCTTTAAGATCAACTTGGTAGATATAATAAACAACATTTATGGACGAGAAAATATATTATTAAATAAAACAATCAAAAAATAAAAATATAAATTAAATACTGAAATAAAATATAGTTATTAACATTTGAATCTAAAAAGATAAGAATTAAAATTAATATAGCAACGATTTATCTCGAAACTATATATATCTCGTTAACTATATAGATCGTCTGCTCACTGCCGCGTGCGCGCACACGCTCAATGTACCATTTCATTGAAACAACAAAGATGGCGATCAAATAAAACTACTAGAAATTACGTAAGCAAATGCAGGTATTTATATCTAGAAAACTATTTGTTTGCGCTAATTTTCCCTGCAATATTTCTTTTCAGCGTACCTGAAAACCTATAAAAGTCATCATTTTATAAGAAAATGTTAAGGCATCTTCAGTTGGCGTAATGGTGAACATTGACCCGAATGTATACACATATCTAAGGCAACAGCCGAGACATTCGTAAACAACCTCCACTCTAGTAGAATTGAGCTGTAAATGAATTGTACCATTTAATGCTAGTAAGATTAATCTTTGTTCCTTTAACAACTACAAAAAAACCCTTCTCAATAACTGTTTGCCATGACAATCCTGAGAAAGAATCATTCAACCTCCCTTTCACAGGCATGAATTGGAACAAATATATTGAGGACATTGCCAAGGTTTCTGCAAAAATATTATGCCAAAAAATTACTCACACCTAATAATCTCTATAAAGCCATCATTCGTCCATGCATGGAGTATTGTTGCCACATTTGGGTTGGTATATCTATCACTAGTCTCTTCCTCTTAGCGTTCAAAAAAGTCTCCAATCTAATAGGTCCTGCACTATCAACCAAGTTCCAACCTCTGTCCCATCACCGCGATGTTGTATCCCTCTGCCTGTTTGACAAGTACTTTAATGGAATATTCTCTGATAAACTCATTGCACCTATACCAATTCAACGTAACACCCTTAACAAACGTGTCTATCAGCAAAATTCCACCTTTTCATTGTAAAGGTCCATAAATGCTGGATAGCCTATATTATTAGTTTCTTCCCCTAAAACTGCTAAACTTTGGAATTCCTTCCCTGTTTCCAGCTACCCTGATTGTACTAACATATATAAGTTTAAATATAATGTGAACAGACATCTAGCTTATCTCTGTACAGAGTCCTGGGAAAATGGTGGGATCCTTCTATTGATCCAGTAGATATCTTACTGCTGATGCAATTCTCTACCTATATAAGAGCCAGGTACGTCCAAGGATGAAGTACTGTTGCCACATCTAGGCAGGAGATGCTAGAAAGATTTATCCTGCCTTGACAGAGTTCAAAACAGACTTTGTAGCCTAGTGGGGGATTCAATGTTCTCTTCCCTGCAACCTCTTTCTCACAGAAGAGATGTTGCGAGCCTGCTTCTGCTTTATCATTATTTTCATGGAAAGTGCTCGGCTGAGTTCCAATCTATGGTCTCCACTCACCAAACTTTCACGAGAAACACTCGTCTAACTGAAAACACTATCAATAATTTGCCCCACTCTTTATCTGTGCCTAAACCTAATCGTAGATTCCATGAACAAAGTTTCTTTCTAAGAACTGCACACCTGTGGAACTCTCTTCCTTTTGCCTGTTTTCCAGCTGACTACAATCTGATTGTCTTCAAGTCCAACGTAAACAAGTTTTTGATGAGCCGTTCCCCTTAAGTAATCCAATTTACAAAATTTCCACTACTAACAATTATTACGGCGTTGTCTCATTGACCACTGTACACTTATTAACCCTTATCCTCGAATGGCCTCCGAGGCTTCATAAGTGATGACTCCTTTGTAAAAAAAAAGAAAAAGGAAGACCAACTCTTTTCCTTGTCAGGCACAAGAGATTGCTTCTATGAAGAAAGTACTGAACAAGAATCTTTGTTTCTTTTTATACAGGGTGACCCAAAATGAACGGGCTCCAACTCTAATTAGTGTTTTGTCCGAATGAAATGAAACTTTGGTCATAACTAGTTTATTATATTCAAAACATCACATCAAAACACTAGGGTCTTTGGCCTTTTTTTCTCCGTTGACTGTAAAATGCTCAGAAAAACAATTGAATGTTCTCTGTTTTTTTTTGGGGTCACCCTGTATAAGAGTTACAAAGCCTATTATTTACTATCAAAACTTATGAAGAGAACCACTTTATGAAAACGAAGAAACTCTTCAACAAGTTCAAACACCCAATTTTACTTTGGATGCTCTGGTTATGCTTAGGACTAATTACACAACGTGCAGAAAAATAAGAAGCTAACCTACAGTCTGATGCCTCAGTTCAGTGTCGAAAGACAAAGGATAGCTGTGCATGTAATTGTGAGGCAAAGGATTCGTAATCCCCAACCACACCTCTCCTGAATCGACACTGTTTGAGTCCAGTGGCAAGAAGGAGTCCAGAACGACTATAAACAATGCCGAGATAAGCGGAGAGCACATACAACACCTGAAAGTCTCAAATGGTCACCCATTTATTACTGACCAGGTTCAACGTTGCTTAACTTCAGTGATCCAGTGGAAACTGGTATGTCAACATGATTATGACGTACACAGTCTACACACTTGCTTTATGAAGATCAAATTTTCTCAACCTGTAATGTTCTTTTGTGTGTGTTTCCAGCTCTGACAATATCATTATTCCCCACATTTTCTCTGATTCAATTCAGATAGCTTAACTGAGTTGCTATCCATTATTGTCAAGTACTTAGAAAGAACGGTTGCAGAGGACCATATGTGTGACACAGGACCATATGTGTGACAGAGGATCATATGTGTGACAGAGGACCATATGTGTGACGGGATATATGTGTGACAACAGAACTGAGATCCATGTCACAGCTCTGAGAAAACTCAGATGTCATTTGAGAACTCGTATGACTTTGCCAGTCTTAACATCTACCCCTGTCTCTAAATAGCTTGATTGTAACCTCATGGGATATTATGTGTGGGGCACAGTTCAGAAGGACATAAAACATGTTATATGCAACACCAGGACGAGTTGCTCACCATTATTAAGCTAGAGTTCTGATGTCTCTTAGAGGACATCATGGAGACTGCATTCTTTAAGTTTAAATTCTGCCTTGAGAGCAGGGTGAATTCTTTGAATGAGCTAAATTTGTCAAGATATTCTTGAAATTTTAGAATATGTCAATTAATTAGCAAGATATGTTGTTTTTTTAAGAAGTCTCAATATTTTGCTGTTTTTTTTTAAGAAGTCTCAAAATTTTGCTGTTTTTTTTAAGAAGTCTCAAATTTTTCTCCAAACATTCTGTTCAGTTTTAAGTTGTTCATAAAAAGCAACACACCAAACCCATTGACGTAACACATTGGCTTTTGTAGGTATTTAGTTTGCATCCAACAATGTTTTGTGTTTTGAGGCTTGTTTGACTAAAAAATTATCTTCTTTGTCAAATAATAATCAGGTTCTTTTTATTCTTTTCTTCTGTGCTTCTTGATAGGATGATGTTTGCATCACAGCCGAGGACGGACCCTGGGACATTGGTCTTTCTGAAAAAGATGAAAACAGTATAAGCAAGGTAATTCTTTTAATGCCTTTAAAACTACAACTAAAGCGAATATAGCTATGATCTTTTTTTTTCTTTCTTTTTTATATGTACAAATCCCTTCATCTGGGTATTTCAGAATCAAAATCTGCAAATCTGCATATGTAAATTGCAACACTTTCAACATTGTAGACTTTCAGTTGTTTCCTTTCATGCTACTCAAATCAACATCAGATCATTAATGCTAGATTCAGGCTCAAATAAGAACATGAATGGATAGGAAGATTTAATTAAAACAAAGTTCCTTTCGGTACTTCTACGTTTACCGACCCGTGATTTCCACAAAGTTTCTCAGGTGTGCTCAGCCACTGAGGGGAGTAACTGGAAATGAACAATTGCAAAACGTTAAACCACCACAAGAAAATTATAATGATAAACAGGAAAAACATGAAAATACAATAAATAAAATCACATACAAACATGTATCTAACCCAACCTTAATCCTAAACTCTAACACTAACCCTAACCCAACCTTAATCCTAAACCCTAATCCTAACCTGCGCGATTAAAGTTAATTTTTTATTTCTTCCAATTTATAAAAAATAGTCTTCATAGTATTTGCTAAAAACAATAAAAAAATTGAGGAACGCTCAGCCAACCTTTTCCAATTATTTCTGTCAGCTGTTTACAAGCATTTTTTTTGGTTTTGATTAACCAAAAATTATCGCATTTTTGTTAATTTATTTTTATTTACTTTTGCATGAAAAATTTTGAGACTCTTTACACCTGTAATTATGTGTCGTATCTCTTTATTGTAAAACAGAACAATAATTAAATGTATACAGCCATTTAATTTTTCCATATAAAGCATTAACTCCTCTTTAAGAAAGGGCTCTCAGAGCCCCTCAGCCTCATTCATTGTGCTCCAGAGCTCTGTGGAGCCCACTTTATGAAATTCTGCTCTAAACCAAACCACCAACCGGCTAAGTCTCACTCTTTCACTGTAGATGCCTTCAAATGCTGAAAGTTTTTCTACTCTAAATGTAATGTGAACAAACATCTCACTCCTCACTTAGGATGACCCTATGGTTATGGCCCCTAAATCACAGTAGCGCTTTATGTTTCACTGGCAATTTGCTTCTGCAGGTGAGTACAGTCAGAGAAGCAGGAAACAGGGCGGGAGTTCCAAGTTTAACAGTTTGTAGGATGAAACTATGAGAGTAGAAGAATTTCCGGCATTTATGGGCCTTAACAGTGAAGAGGTGGAATTTTCTTTGCTCCTTAGATTAGTCGGGAATATGTACATCGAGGGGGAGTGTTATGCGTTCATCAGAGTATATTCCATTTCATAATTGTAGTTTTCCAGTAAAGACCGAGCAATCTATAAAATTCTGTTCACCAATTTGCTCGTAATTTGTCTACTCAACAAACCGTGACCTAGTTGCCCTCATCTTTATAGAAAAATTGAAATTCACAATGGTTTTTATACATTGCCTGCTGCCCATTCTTCTTGCACATGCTTTCGATTGATCGTTCCAAATCGAGGAAATAGCCTGTTCTTTAATTTAAATTTTTTATATGTACGTTTTTAAATATCAATTCGGCACACATCTGATAGAAGAAAACGAGTCATTTACTTGATCTGATATCCATTCCAAACGGGGAGAGAAAAGAGTAGAGATCGAAAGCACTAATTGGTTGTATCTTGTCAATCCATGTCATATATTCGACACCTTGTGTGCTTATACATAGACTGTTGCTTTTCATTACCACGACCTACGTAAATATACATAGCTTTGTACTAAAGTCACATAACCTGCTGTTGTCAGGAATAAAATTGGAAGACACAACCGAAAGTCTTTCCATTGTATCGAATTGCAGAGAAATTATGATAATTGTCCAAAAAGTGACTGTATTTTCTGTTGCTAAAGACAAGGAATTATTTTCTATTTAAACACGTGCAATTAAATAAGAAAATATCTTGCCGAGGAAATACAATGAAATGAAAGATATTTATATACTTTTAATTTATTATTTATTATTAAAAGTTGAAATTAAAGAAAGCTCAATCGATATGTGCTTTTTTTTTCTATAAAAGAAATATTTATTTATTTTTCCAATGAATCTTTAAAATAAGATTTTTTACAATTATGTTAGATTATTTTTTTCTTTCAATTTTTATTAACTTTTAACACTGCAGAATAATATCCCTTGTTTGATGTGAACAATAGTAGAAATGTTTTCATTTAAGGTCAAAACGTTTTCTCACGCGTCCCTGGTGTATTAAAGAACATTTGTATTCGTTTATTTATAATGTATGCTTATTAACAACTAACTGATCTTCTACAAAAATCGTACAAGTTCTTTCATTATCATGGATTTATATTTAAGTCGTGTTTAATTGATTATCATGGATTTTTTATTTAAACAATCACAACAATGCAATTTACAATCCTTTCTGATCCATTCGAGTGGAAAAAAGGAGACATTATTTTTGGAATTACCATCGTATGTAGAATTTTTTTTTATTTTGCATAAAGCACAAACATAAAACCAGATGAAATGAGAGCAAATGGGACAGTATAATAAAGTATGCAATACAAAGAAAGACAAAAAGAGAGATAGATATATAGATAGATATATAGATAGATAGATATATAGAGAGAGAGCGAGAGAGAGAGAGAGAAAGAAAGAGAGAGGGCGGAGAGAACTATGGATATAAGCTTTTTAAAAATTCAGAATATTACTTACTGAACCTACATAAACGTCTTAGTCTAGGATGTCAGTAAAAGCAGGCCTAGTGACCCCCGCCTTAGTTCTGCCATATTTAATTGTAAATATTTCTCTCCGACTATAGAGCTTATTTTAACTCTTATTTCAGTCTGGTGTCACCCTTACTATAAAATCTTATGAGTGTTTTCATAGGGCTTAGAAACGATGAGGCGATTTATGAATGATATGAAATCCAAGCTGGAATCAATTAATTTTGTATCTAGAAGTTCCACTGTATATAAAAATAAATAAATTTTTTTTCATGTCTGAAAATTGTCACCTTATTTATACATTGCAAGTTTCTGCATTTTGAATTACATTTTTCCTGGTGTTCTCTAATAGCTCCTTGGTCGAAGCCCGTGACCCCCTTAGGAGGTCATTGGTCACCGGTTGAGAAACACAGTGCTAGATGATTACAATAAAGAATATTGTTCATTATTTATTTCAATGGATTATAATTCGGGAACCAACTATTTCCGGACCATAAATACACACATAAACATAATTTTGTTTTCCAAGCACCCTTATAAATTTATGCATACATATTTTTTAATTTATCACTTTTTTGTTGTTTCAGTTAAGAGCAATTCTGGACCTCCCTTTGAACGTGAGCCGAGAAGACATTCTTTCTCTGAAAGGTCAACAAATTAAAAGATTCTCTCAAATTTCACTGAGCGCTTTGAGCAAATCACAGAAGAGCAACAAAACCGAAATGTCGTTTCTCAGTTCCTGGATGGACGAAGACATCATTACTGGCGGCGGGAAGTTGAATGATCAAGCCACAACGTCAGACCAAAAATTTAAACATCATCATTTCTGCATGGTCAACTCTGACTTTGAAATACAACCCCCGTTTACACATGCAGGATTGGATTATCATACACCAAACAAGTTGATTAAGGACTTTCCAATACAAGAATGCAGGGTAATCTGGCTTGTTTTTTGAATAATAAATAAATACAACACTGTTAAAGGTATTGGCATAAGAGAAGTTTATGTTAGAATAGAGGGGTTTTGTGTTTTCTTATTCTTCAGGTTGCATGTAGACATATCGCTTGTTAAGCACTCGGGTCATGCTAACTAGCAGTGATAACGAGTGTATCAACATTCTGTGTGCTGCTACTAATCTATAATTTTTCTCCATCTCTCCTTAAAATAATCCCAGTGTAATAATATTTCATTAGCTGTGACAATGTGGATATAGACATTGCAATGTTTTGCTTCAGTCTAAAAAGACAATGGATACCCCCTGCAAATGTAGTTGGGAGGTAAGGGTTGTGCAAGCCTCAACCACATCTCTCTTGAATCGGCACTGCTTGAGTCCAGTGGCAAGGAGTAGTGCTAGATGACTGGAAACAATGTCGAGATAGGCAAAGAGCACATACAGCACCTGGAATTCCCAAATGGTCACCCATTTAGTACTGACCAGGCTGAACGTTGCTTAACATCAGTAATCTAATGGGAACTGGTGTGTCAACGTGAATCATGTGGTATATAGATATAGAATATAGAATATAAATTTAAATAAATATACGCTAAGGCAGATGTCCATAAAAAGTAATATTAATAAATTAGTGAGTTTTTGATTTTGTTATTAGTATTGATTTCCCATCATTCTTTCTAGAATCAGGAATTTACATATAGGACCATATGAAGGTTGCCGACATTAATAAATGAAGATGGTGCTACAGAATAGACTAGATTCGAACTTGGCGCCAGTCATGACCCTTGACCTATTTTTATAAGATTTGTCTGTGATGTATCAGGTTATGTTTAAGCTATATAAAATGCAGAATAATCGTGGGATGTAGCGCGGATCGGTGGACAACTATCGGTGTGAATTTATATGTAGCGATAGAAATATGATCAGGTTGATTTAGCTGTTCTCATTAGATCGCTGAAATGGAACAACGTTGAGCCTGCTCAGCATCAGATAGATAACCATACACTGACATTGTATGTGAGATGACGGCGAGAGCTCCCACCAAAAACAAACTGTGAAAGTTAACGCTATCATCTCTCCTGACCGGGTTATGCATAGGACTCAGAATCGCTTTTTCTTTTAGTAGCGGGTCACTGCTTATCAAGGCTTAAAGACCACTCAAGGATAACGGCTAATGAGCGTCAGATGAGTGGTGAGTATTGCACCATGATGATCAGTAATGGTGGAAATTGCATAGAATTTGATTATTTAAGCGAACGGCTCGACAAGAACTTTGTTTACATTAGTTTTAAAAATGATTATGTTATACTCAGCTGGGAAGCAGCCATGTGGTATTGTGTTCTACGCTCTTGAAGTTATTTTCTGGAAACTTCCTCTTTCAGTGGAAACTGGCTTAACCTGGCCAGGGTGAAAGCCACACCAGGTATCAGGTGATAAGAATATAAGAGAAACAATATTTTTTAATGCAAATATTTAATGACATGAATGGATTCTATCCACTGGAATCTCTACTATTATATAAAAGTCACATTGTGTGTGTGTGTGTGTTCCTTCCTTATAGGTACCGAAACGGCTGAACCTATCTTTCCCAAATTTCACACAAAGCTAATTTATGTGTCCGGCAGTGTTCTTAGATATGTTTGTACAGAAATTTATACGATAAATATCAAAAATTGAAAAAGTCCGATCTTAAAGATAGCTTTTCTCTCTTAAATAAATAATACAAATTACTCTTCTCAATAAGAATTCCAATTAATTAAAATAATGAACCATTTGAACGAGATTAAAATTATTATTTTTCTATTTTTATCTTTATTTTTTTGTGAATTAGTCCACCGGGCAAATTATTCCTTGTAGTATATAATAATCAATATAGGATTGATGCTATAATAATACATACGCAATCTACATAAATTGAAATATCATGTTTAAGTGTATTGTATGATCAGGCAACGCCGGGCTGCCAGCTAGGAAGTAATGAAACTGATGTTTTTAAAATACAAATCGTCTGTTTTTGGTGATAACTTTTTGTCTACTACAAATGATTAAAAATAGATCTGTAACATTGTCTGGGAACCAACACATAATTTCAGTCGCAGTTTTTTGTGGTACAACAGCATTTATTTCCTAAGTCTCTCGTTACCGCTGTGACATCTCTTACGTGATCGTCTTTTCGAACGTGCTCTCGAACGTCATCCACGCCTCTGGCTTCAGTCACAAAGCAGACAAAGAATAGAAAATAACTCCAACTTGTTTTTCTTAAACGTCATTCATGCCTCTAACGAGATCTCGAACGTTATTCCTGTCTCTAAGGTGATCTCCTTTTTAAAGTCTTTATTTTTCCCTGCTAGTGACGTCATTTCACATACAATTGCATATTCATGTCCATGCTTTGGTACAAATCTATTAAAATTTCACAAATAGAAGAATAAGTAGTTTGTTCGTTTTTTTTTATTTTCAGAAAAGCATACAGAATGAAAAGAAATGCTTGAAAGAAATCAAAGATGCTGACGAATCTAATGACGAAGCCACGGAAGATTTCAGTGATGTTTTAGATGAATGGGTTAAACAAGCTGAAGAAAAGGTAGTGTAAAATATTCTACTAAAGTTGCAGCATCGAATTCTCAGCATCATTAGTTACAGAGCCGAATTAACCATTTTGCAAGAATCATCTGACCATTATATTCATGTTATTGTATTAATTCATCAATACAATCTTAACGCATTAATTATACTGCCACAGTGTCTGTAAACCACCAGAGATTTCTAGAAACTTGAAGAAGCATTCAATGTACAGTGAAGGGAGCATATTTTCTCTTGTATGTATTGACTTACTGCCCACCTCAGAAAGATGTGGCACAAGGTCGGAAAGTGGGGATGTCCAGCTAGCGTCCCTAAAGGACGGACACTCTGGCCTAGCAAAAATTGCCTGGGCATCCCCATCGGCATTCTCTGGTAGGAGTGTCTCAGGCAGCAAGCAATAAGCTTTCCCCACCCGAAAGACGGGTGGCAAGGCCTAGGACGGTGGACCTTCTAGGTAATACCCAAGTAGTGTACCTCAGTCCGACAGGTAGTTGGCTATGTAAATAGTGCCTCACCTGTTGGGCTGATTGTCAAGAACGGATTCTTGACGGGTACTTTCTACCCATATCTCGAAGAAACCAAAGCAGCAAGGAGACTCATTCTACAACATTAAAAATAAGCTGAGGGTATTTTTTCTAGTATATCTGATGAACGAACATGCATTACACGGTATCCTCAAAGCAGGAGTTTATGCCTTGGAAGATGATAGGAGGATGAACAAATATATAACTGCACTAATGTCTTCCACCAAATGACAAAATAATGCCTGGGAAGAGGATATGATTACCATATAACAGATACTACTCTATCACTTCTTCTCTACAAACAAGCCAGAGAAAATGTATGGGAGGATGGTGTCATGACAACCAAGGTTTTACAGAAAGGAAACACCCTTGAGAGGTACTCTTTTTTGCTGTAGCCAAGGAGTGGAAGAACTCATTTGTTATTCAGTAGTGGTTAGGCAAGTAAATAGCGATTATTTTAAAATAATCTTGTTAATAAGTTAAACATATGTTCAGGTTACTTTTTTTTTTAACTCTGATGAGAAGTTTAGCTTAAAAATGTATGTTTATGTGATAAAATCTGTTTATATATATATATATATATATATATATATATATATATATATATATATATATGTGTGTATATAGTAAGTTATAAAATATATATGGCGATTAAGCTGCACTAAATATTCCGCATTTCAGCCACTCTAGGACTTTTCAGGCTTATGCTTAATCGCCATATATATTTTATAACTTACTAACAAGCTCTACCTACGTATTGAACACTTTTGAAGTAAATACTTAAAGTTTACGCATAAATTTATATTTTCGTATATTAATTTTATGTGAGTAAATGAAGCAGTTATATATATATGCATATACATATATATATATATATATATATATATATATATATATATATATATGTATATAAAAGTGAAAATGTCTGTGTGACTCGAGATTTGGGAAAATCTTTTTAATTGGTTTTTGGCCAGAAATTTGGTTGTTAAGGGGTCAAAGTTCAACGCTTTGACCTTTGAGAATTCTACCAAACTCCTCTGCAAATTTTGGGTCTAGATACTTGAAATTTTAGATATAGGTTACTTGGACATAGATTTAGCTTTCTAATTTGATTTGAGCCCAAAATAATAAGTGTTAACGGGTCATAATTGGGGTCAAATTTTTTAAAAAAATTGACCTCTGCGGTCTCTACTGAATTACTGAGTCAATTTTTGGTCTAAACATTTGAAATTTTACATAAAGTGTATTCAGACATAGGGCAAGCTTTTAATCATTTTTTGCTAAAAATTTGGCTTCCAAGGGGTCAAAGTTCAAAAGATTTTACCGTTGCGGTCTCTAGGAAACAATTAAGTCAATTTCGGATCTAAACATTTGAAATTTCATATAAAGCGTATTCAGACATGCAGCAAGTATTTTAATCAGTTTTGGGCCGAAAATTTAGCTGGCTAGAGGTCAAAGGCTACAGAGTTGACCGTTTCAGACTCTACCAAATTGACGTCTGCGGTCTCTACCAACTTTTCTCTATGTTAATTCAGGAAGTCTATTATATAGAAAGGTATTTCAATACATGTTCAAACTTTTTAATATATAAATATGCACATAAAGTTATGAACAGTACATAGGGCCCGAGCAAAGCCGGGCAGAACTGCTAGTATATATATAAAATGATGTTGTAAAAAAAGTTTGACATAGAAGATATGCGTAATAATGCTTGTCATTGTCACATAAATTATGAATTTAAGTGTACAATACATATAGTTACTTAGGTATGATTGATATGGTTTGATACCAGAGTTAGTTATGGCCCTATATATATATATATATATATATATATATATATATATATATATATATATATATATATATATATATATAGTTTGTTTATTATACAAACATTATTCGTTACATATGTGCATAAATGTTTTATTGAAATCCCAATCAGACCAAAAAAGTATCTTGATCTATATGATAGTGAAATGGAGACAAAATTACATTAGTTTTTATAAGCAAATAGGGTGTGATTTAAGTTCTGGAAAAAAGTGGATATGAGCAGTAGCTGTTTTGGAAGGAGGTTTGGTGAAGGAAGGGAGAGGAGTGACGGAGGAGGGGAAGTAGGATTTCCCTGGTTTAGCCATAGCAGTGGGAAGGTGTTAGTATTCTTTTAACTTGGCTGTTGTTTATTGGTTTTAGTTTTCGCTTTTATCTGAAGTTATTTTATACTCTTATCGCTACTTCCCTACCTTAGGTTTTTATGGTTGCTTTTTCTTTTTTTGGTGGGTCTTCATTTTCTTATTGACAAGTTTTGTTTATTTATTCATTTATCTATTTTTATTTTATTTATTTATTTGTTTTTTATTCTATTCATTTGTTTCTAGTTTTCAAATTCTTTTTATTTGTTTGTTTATTTATATGATATATGTAGATATAGTCAAATTCACAGTTAGCAAGTGGAGACTGGACTCCAAATTTCTCATGTTATATTTCCCCTCTTTTGGTTAACAGGGTACGATTATAAATATCTTTAAAAAAAATTACAGTACAATAAAAAATTATGCTAAAGTCAGGCTCAAACTCAAACAAAACTAACCTGCCTTCTCCCTTGAAGCTTGCATTTCATCCATGGGCTTAGAACTAATTTAAATGATATCAAAGCATTTCTCCTAACAAACACCCGGATATCTTAGCACTTAAGTGAGATTAACCTACACTCCTCCATCCCCTCTAACTACTTTAACATTCCTGGATATCTCCCACTCTGCCGTAAGGACTTTGACAGACATATGCACGGGCTTGGAGTATACACCCTCCACTTGACTAGAGAAACTAAACTAGAATCGGACGATCAAGCCTTTATGTGCTTTAGACTTAACATGCAACATAACATTAGCTACTTTTATTTTCTCTACCGCTCTCCCTCGACCCAGGACTGTACCCTAATAAACAAAGTCTCTGACAGCATAGATACAGCACTTTCCTTCAACACTAGCGCACAAGTGCGTGTGTTTGGTGACTTCAATGTCCATCACAGCAACTGGCTTGGATTTTCTACTCACACAGACACAGCTGGTATAATTACATATAACTTCTCTATATCTCATTCCCTATCACAGATGGTTACATTTCCAATCCGTTTCCCAGATTCTAGATCTGTTTCTGACCACAGTTCCCGATGACTGTGTAACTAATGTCCACAGCCTACTTGGGAACGTCGATCATGCAGTGGTAATAGTTGAAATAGCCCTAAACTTTAGAGCCAAAACTTAAGAGCCACTGCTCAAAACAACGAGATATTATAAAAAGACTGACTGGGAAGCCATCAGGGATCTCATCACGGACGCCCCATGGCAAAATATCTTTTCACTTCCTGCTGAACAGTGCGCAAATGAGACCACTGAATGGTTCAAAACAGCAATTGAAGCACATGTTCCCACACGGAAATTTTATAGCAAGTCCCACTCTCCTCAATGGTTTACTTCTACTTGTGCAGCCGTCATCGCGCAAAGGCAGCATGCGTACCGCAGATTTAACTGACATAAGTCCAGTTCAAACAGGCAGAAGCATATAGAAGCCAGAAGTAACTGTAAGAAAGAAATAGCTACAGCTAAGAGAGAATTTACTGAAACCACCAAAAACGCATCGAAGCACAGAAATTAGGGACCCGCGACTTCTGGAAAATCTACAACAGCGTAGTAAATAATGGGCAATCAACAATCGCCCCACTATCCAACAATCATGAGGTTGTTTGCTCTGCAACTGAGAAGGCTAACATGCTTGCCAGTCGGTTTGCTCCAACTCCACACTGAACCCTTCCAACCACCCCCTCCCTGACTTTCCTTTGCGGACAGACGCCACACTAGACGATCTGAAAATCATCCCTTCTCAGGTGCATGCTATCATAAGAAATCTTGGCACTGCAAAAGCATGTGGACCTGATCTCATCCCGGCTGTGCTATTAAAAAAGTGCTCAGCCAAAGTAGCTCCAGTTCTCTCCAAACTTTACAACAAATACCTTAATGAATCTTGCTTTCCTGCCTGCTGGAAAACTGCTTCTGTAGTACCAGTTTTCAAGAATTCTGGCGAAAGAACTGACCTAGTAAATTATTGCCCTATTAGCCTCCTCTCACTTTTTGCCAAAATATTTAAGACAATAATTAACCAAGCTCTAGTCCATCACCTTACAGATGCTAAACTTCTGACTAACCAACAATATGGATTTAAACAAGCCTGTTCAATAGCAGACATCCTAACTGTAATCTCAGAACGTATATACCAGTCACTGGACAAAGCGAAGGAGGATAGAGCGGTAGCTCTAGATATATCTAAGGCTTTTGACAGGGTATGGCATGAGGGTCTTCTCAGGAAAATCAGATCATATGGCATCACTGGAAGAATAGATGACATAATTAAATCCTTCTTAGATAAGAGAAAAATCCAGGTTGTCCTCGACGGTCGTACATCTAAACAATAGGATATAAATACGGGAGTGCTTCAGGGGTCTATCCTGGGACCTCTGTTATTCCTAATATTCATAAATGACCTCCCTGACAAAATTGCCTGTGAGATGGGTATATATGCTGACAACACCACACTCTATAACAGCCACGATAGGAAAACAAATGAGCACATATCTAAAGAAATGGCAGAAGCACTAGAGGATGACCTCCAATCTGTAGTGGAATGGAACAAAAATGGATTGTCACATTCAATGCTGCCAAGACAAAACTCGTTTCCTTCAATAATTACAAGAAACCTTCTCTACCACCGATAGCAATGGCCAATGACTCTTTATCTGAAAGTACATCCTTTAAACTCCTCAGCCTAATGCTCTCAGGAAACATGAGTTGGAACAATTACATCGAGAGTATCGCCAGGACGAAAAAGCTAGGTTCTCTCTACCATGCTAGAAAGATACGAACGCCCAAAAGTATCTTATACCTCTATAAGGCCACCATTCGCCCATGTATGGAGTATTGTTGTCACATTTGGGCTGGTGTATCTACCACTAGTCTTTCGCTCCTAGACAAGGTTCAAAAGAGAGTCGCCAATCTGATAGGTCCTGAGCTGTCGTCTGGACTTCAGCCCCTATCCCATTGACGAAATGTTGCATCCCTCTGCCTTTTCTACAAGTACTTTAACGGTGAATGCTCTGACGAACTGCAAGCACTTGAGCCCCCTCGACGTTACTAGATGTAAGAGAGCCTTCTACTCCAGTAATTTCTTCCCCAGGACAGCTAAACTTTGGAATTCCCTGCCGGGTCCTTGCTTCCCCAACTGTACTGACATGCAGAAGTTCAAGTGCAACATGAACCGACATCTTGCAGCCCAACTCCCTACACAGTACCCCTGATGCCCATGTCCCTGATGTAGCACCCTACAACAAAGTGGAAATATGCCTTGTTTGGGGTGAAAATGTAAAAAAAAAAAAAAACAATCTCCAGTATTAAATAATCCTTACACACTGTGGAATTTACTTTATGTATGAAAACCAAAGAGGGAGATATAACATATGAGAAATATTTGGAATGACGTCTCCCCTTGCTGTTATTTCAGATCATTTGAGACCATAGCAGCAAGTTTTAGTCTCCTCTCTATAAAGAACAGAGGTTTTGCGGAAATATCAGATATTTTGTAATTCATATACAAAACTAGGAAAACAAATAACTATGACTGAAACATTTATGACTGTAAAAAAGTACCAAAAATAGTGTCTGGATGATGGATGATCCGCTTAATGTGCGACCTTAAGGATAAATGTCACATAGATTCAGGTCATTACCTTTCCAATGAGCCTTCATGTGTTTAATTCTGATCAATAGTTGCTGAGATTTGGAACTTATTAAATTGCCAAAAAAGGTTGTGTGTTTTGGCAGTTTAATAAGTTCCAAATCTCAACAACTATTGATTATTGATGAGAATTTTACAAATGAAGACTCATTGGAAATATATATATATATATATATATATATATATGTGTGTGTGTGTGTGTGTTATTTGTTTTTATTTTGTGATATTTTTTTAATGAATTCAATTATTCATATGAAAGTGCATTTTTACCTAAATACAAGCTAGGAATAATTTTCCCTTTAATCAATTTGGTACTCCCAAATGGGGAGCGGCATATGTATTGTTTTTTTTGTTTTTTTTTTTTAATATAATTATCCACTGACACGCGTTTCGTCATCTACAACTCATCAGAGTGGCTGAATCTAGCTAGATTAGAAATCGGGACCCCATGGTAAGAAGCGTAAACCTCTAACACTACTGGTAGCCAAATTGAATATTAAAATGCGCATGTCTTTAGTTCTCTGGGATGAAATTGCATGAAAATTTACAGGCTTTTTGAAGATTATAATACTAGTCTATGGTTAAAATTTTATGACAATTGGTAAAAAAGAACCTATATTTTCAAACCAATAAAATATACTCAAATTTACCTACCTTTGTTTATATAGTGTCTTGCAAGCCAGCTTAAATTTAGTTGTCTCCCCTGCCATGCCACTAATGAATCTAATTGACTGTCCTGAATATCTCTATCTCTCTCTCTATCTACTATTATATAAAAAGAACTTTGTGTTTGTGTGTGTATGTGTGTGCTCGTTTCCTATGGACTCAGAAACGGTTGGGTTAATTTTTTTTTAAATTTCATGCAAAGGTACTTGATGTGTATGTAGGAGTGTTCTGATGTAGGTTTTGTATCGGAATGCGTCCAATTAAAGAAGGAAGTTCTATTTTGACCGAAGTTAGCACTTTTATACAACCTAACATCACAAGTGCATTTGAGATGTTTTATCACTGCACAAGCAGAAAGGTCCAGCCTATTAAATCGATTGTAGGTCCTTTTATAAAGCAGGCACGTGTGTGAAATGAATGTTTTTTTTTTAGAGCACAATTGAACTATGATACTTGACTTTTGAATTTTAAACTTTAAGTGAAGCCATATTTACAGATAATTTTTATAAAATCAAAATTAGATTTTTTACAGTGCAATGTAGACTACAATATATTGTGGACTAAGTCATTCCGGGGAAACATATAAATCTTTCTCCCGATACACTGTGAGGGGTGGGATCTCTAACTAGAGCAAGCAATCAATTGATTTGAATAAAAAATCAGCGATTTCACCGATTTCGATGATAATAAAAGTGTGCGAGTGTGATATGGAAGGGATTTGAAAGGAGATGTAAGCTTTAGAAAAAACACTTAATAACATTAGATGCAGATGCTTAGACTTCCTGTTCTCCTCCCACTTTGGTGATAGCCAAAAGCAACTCAACACTAAAAGGAAATAGATATTTATATAGGTTGTCTTTCTTATGGAGGCACAGGTTCAAATCCTGTACAAATCTCATTCTTCAGTTTATGATTTTCTTTCTGGAATCAATTAACTGTTTATTTAATGATATTATCTATGCAGACATAAATATCAAAGTAAAAAAAAACAAAAAAACAATTGAAGCTTGATACACAATACGGTTGGAATGATAAAATTGTCGCCATAGAAAAGACGACATGATTCAATTTCCATTTGATTAAAACCGGTTTTCTTTTTTTGTTGCAGACCATCTACTAGTTGGACAGCTGTGTACAAATCCTGAGAGCGATAGGAGCCTTCTATCATGTCTGACACAATGTTCAATGAGCAAGACTGATAGGGTGATAAAAACAAAGTTTTCGGCCACAGTTATGGTCTTTCGGTTTGTTTCAGTTGAGGGCCACATCATGCCACCTCATATCTTCAAAGTCAGCTTGAAAGTCAACTCCATAGTGTACCTGGATGTGCTGAAGAGTGTGGTGACCACCTAGTGTAAGCAGGTGACTGCTGACAGATCCTGAGTGTGGCAGCAGGACTCGCCACTGGCCCATGTCCAAAGAAACCCAAGCTTGGCTTCAGAATGAGTGCTACAATTTTGTACCCCTTCTCTCGATCCGAACCCACTGGACTAATTCGTTTGGCCATACGTCAAGGACATCACCAACAAGACCTCGTACAACACCAAAGCCAGCCTGATCGCTGCCATCTGCCGAGTATTCGCTGAACACTTGCTGGCACTTGTGGAAAAGTCATGCTCTCAGTTCCGAACCCGTATCGAGGCGGTGATTGAGGCTGAAGGCGGTTACATTGAATAGATGCCAACTCTAATGCATAATCAAGTTACCTGAATTGATTTTAGTGTTGTTTTGTTTAAGACGACAAATTTATCGTTCCACCCTGTATTCACATTTAAGTCAGTTTTTGTATTATAACGTAAAAAAACTGAATTGAAATTTAAACAAAAAGAATCGATTTATTGATAGTGATAAAGCAAAGAATTGTTTAGGAATCAAATAAAATGTCTAGAGTAGAGACTTTAGAAGTTTTTGAAATATTTGGCGCCAGATTGGTTTTTGTGATAGAGATTATAACAAAATATACATTAGAAACAAATTAATGTTTTCAATTATCAAAAAGGTCTGCATGATTTAAATGCAACACTATTGAGAAACTATTTGTTTTTGTCTGAGAAAAGAGTATGAAATCTAATTGCAATACTAACCACGAATTGTTCTGAAATTGCTCTGTTATCTCAAACTACAGTTATATAAAACAAAAAATTATATAATGATCATTAAAAACGTCATTACAGTTTTAAGTAGCACCTATCATTAGACCTTTATTATATAAAGGTAAAACGTCTGAGCGGATGTATGTTTGTATATCGAGCTAAAATTAAAATAAAATACAACTCAAGACCCAGCAAAGTTGATATTTTCTTGATCATCATTGCTCTGGATGTATAATATCCAAAATAAATAATAAAAAAAACAAAAAACAAAAAAACAAACGATTAACTCGTGGGGGTAAAACTGGCAAATAATTCGTTGAGAAATTGAAATTTCGTTACTGTTTCATCTACGCATGCGTTTTTTCCCTAGTAAGCAACGAAAATATTAGAAACATTGACGAACCACTGACTTTAACACGTCTCATCAGAAATAAGAAAGAAGAAAATCTGCAAGCCGAAAATTTATCTCCTATTCTTCCTACAATTAGACAGCCCCTCCTACTTATTCTAGCATATTTGTCGAGCTAATGTATATTTAACCTACAAGCAATACATAGGACCTTTTTTTTTATATTTCTTTATATATATATATATATATATATATATATATATATATATACTAGCAGAAGGACCCATCATTGACTGGGTTCAAAAACTCAAAAACAGCCTACAGAAAATGGACTGTGATTGATGAAAGTTAGATAGGTTATGAAAAGGAGGGGGTTGTAAAGAGATAGGTTTTGATACTCAAAAAGTTTACCCTAAGCAAAATATGATGAAAGTAAAGATAATTTTCACGAAAATATATTTTTTTATATCAACTTTGATATATATATATATATATATATATATATATATATATATATATATATAGAATTTGATTATACAATCCCTATTTAAGTTGAAATATACTTATCAAAGTATTCTTATGTACATCTATATCAAAAACCTTTGTAAACGTTTTTTTTTCATTTTTTTATTTCCATACGTTGGGGGGTCAGGCGCGAATGCAAACCCCACAATTTTAATGAACCACCGTTCTGCCAGATTTAACACACATTCCTGATCCTAGATACATCTTCTATCATTATATGTAATCAGTTTTTTTAAAATAGTCAACCATATAGGAGCCTGTTCATGACCACACACACACACACACACACACACACACACACACACACACACACACACAGACGTTCAGCTTTATATTATATCTATCTATATCTATATCTATCTATCTATATATATATATATATACATATATATATATATATATATATATATATATATATATATATATATATATACAATGGAAATACTGTGCTTAATAATTCTTTTTTTATTTTTTGGATTTCCGTATAACATTTTTCGTATCAGAATCGAAAATATTAATTAAATTTCCATAGTTATCACGAGTGCTTTCAATTCAACTTCGACTCATCTTCAGGTGGAATTCATGGCTTTGATGAGGGGAAAGTGAATAGGAGCGAAAAGTGAAAAAAAATAAAAATAAAAAAAAAAGTAAAATACGTAATAAATGAAAAGTGAAAATAAATTGTATTGCATGATGGGAGGTTAAAAGTATATAAAAAGTCGACAAAAGTCGGTTGAAAACTCAGTCGATTAAAAATCTGGGTTATAAAATCTACGAGTCCATGGGCCAATATTATCAAAGCACACTGTTTACGCGTTACACCAGACATTTTAATACGTTTTTTGCTCTCCTTGAATCTGATGTTATTGATTCTAATATAAGATGCCTCGAGAATTTTAAACTTTTTTAAGTATCTCTGCACGAGATTATTAGTTGCAAGGACCGTGATAAATTATCAAATGTAACAGTAGAATCGTCTACACTTAAAGTAAAAAGCAAATAGCGATCCCCCCATAGCAACAACATCAGAATTCATAGACCCCTCACTCTCAATATCTTAATTAATTAATAAATGAACCAAGGTAAGAGGTAAAAGGATGCAGAGTAGTCCCGATACACCACAAATTAATAACTGTACTTATTATAAACCGACACACCTCTAATTAATAATGGCACTCACTGAAAAACGTTGAAGAAGAGGCTAGTATAAATAACGTAGCTAAATTAAAGAAGAAGCTAACCTCTCATTACTCCTCAAAATCATCTCAAGCATCACCGTTTAATATTAAACTAAACGAATAGAAACACAATTTACCACTAATTGGATAAAGGTGAGCACACTTTGTATACTGAAGAATTGAGCACCCGAAAACGATTAACTAAAATAATCTATGGGTCTGACACGCCTGGAATTGGAATGCTAATATATACCTACAAGAAGTATTGTTGTAAAGCAGTGTTACATTTGGTTGTTTTTGTTTTTACGACATATCAACCTTTTTCAGGTTATTTAATGCCGAATCCAGTTATTTTGAAGAAAAAATTTTTAATAGAATATTTTTTTTTTTCAAGTCAGTTTCTATTTAACCCATAGTTGGAACCCTAACAGATACTACCATTCCGGGTTAGAGTGGATATGAGAGCAATGGAAATTAAAGGGTGGCTCCACACTCCCTAAAGCCCGTAAGCTGGGGCCTCACCATCGGATATAGTTTAAGATCATATCCAGGACCGTTACATTAGAAAACCAACCATATAATTGACCCCAAACAATAACTAAGTACTCTAACTAGAGCACTCTAGGAACCGAATACTCCAGAAATAAAGATGTGCTATTATGCGTGTGTTCGCATGTGCATGGTCTGAAGAACCTATATCTAAAACAAAGCATATGAACCTATCAAATATATACATATTCTAGTATTGGAAACAGGATAAACGACCCAAATGAAAGAATGACAACAATCGGAATTAAGTTTATATATAGATATGAAAACCTTTGGCGGGATAATTACCTCAAACATCACTGCAGAGAGGAAAATATTACTACCGGTATACCACTTTTATTTACATCATATAAATAAATATATCTGCTCAACTAACTGTTAATTTGACCGTACCGACACATATCTTATAAATAAACCAACAAATAGAGAAAGAAATAATTTG
The DNA here is from genome assembly GCF_053919585.1 of Euprymna scolopes. Taxonomy (NCBI): domain Eukaryota; kingdom Metazoa; phylum Mollusca; class Cephalopoda; order Sepiida; family Sepiolidae; genus Euprymna; species Euprymna scolopes. The sequence goes on along the minus strand of NC_136484.1, from coordinate 40,490,731 downwards.
AAAACTAGAAAAATAAAATAAAAACGATGAATTGATTAAAAAATAAATAAAATAAAAATAAACAAAACTTGTCAATAAGAAAACAAGGTCGCCACCAGAAAAGAAAAAGCAATCACGAAAACCTAAGGTAGAGAATGGTGATGATAAGAGTATAATATAATTGCAGATCAAAGCGAAAACTAAAACCAATTAACAACCGCCAAGTTAAAAGAATACTAACACCTCCCTACGGCTACAACTTTGTACTTCCCCTTTTCCTTCACCCTTACTACCTTCCTTCAGTACACCTTCCTCCAAAAACATCTACTGTTCACATTCACAAAGTATACACCCCACATATTATGACCGGGCAACGCTTGGTGACCTGCTAGTGTGTGTATATATATATATATATATATATATATATATATATATATATATATATATATATATATATATTTATATATATCTTATCTATTTGGAGGCCAGGCGCGAACGCAGACCTCACAATGTTATTATACCCTCTCTATTTAAGTTAAAACATACTTATCAAAGTATTATTATGTACATCTATATCAAAAACACTTGTAAACGTTTTTTTTTTAATTTTTAAATTTTTTATTTCCATACTTTGTGGACCAGGCGCGAACACACACCCCACAATTTTAATGAACCACCGTGCTGCCAGATCAAACATACCCATTCCTGTGTCTTGCTATATCTTCTATCATTATATGCTATCAGTTTTTTAAAATAGTCAACCATATAGGAGCCTATTCGTGACCAGATAAATATGTTTTAACTTAAATAGGGATGGTATAATAAAATTGTGAGGTCTGCGTTCGTGCCTGGCCTCCATGGAATGGAAATAGGCACACACTTTAATAAAGATTTTTCATATCTATCTGCGTAAGTATACTTTGATAATTATGTTTCAGTTTAAAGAAATATGGTATAATAAAATAATGGGGTGTTAGTTCACGCCTGACCTCCATAGAATGTAAATATGTCACAAAGTTTAACAAGTTTTTTTTAATATAGATCCACAGAATATTGTGATAAGTATTTCAGTGTGAACAGATATGGTATAATAAATTATGGGGTTTATCTATTTTATTTTTACTTTCATCATATTTTGCTTTGGTTTTGATAGCCCCAAATTCGAAGCTATCTCTTTACAACCCTTCCTTTTCATAACCTATCATACTTTCATAAATCAGAGTCCATTTTCTGTAGGCTGTTTTTGAACCCAGTCAACGACGGGTACGTTTGCTAGTATATATATATATATATATATATATATATATATATATATATATATATATATATATAACATTGCCTTAATGAAAAGAAAACACTGAAATATCAAAAAAAAAAATGAATGTGAAATAAAAACGTAATTTCCTACCACCAAAACGACAAGGAAGTTAGCCTTTATGTGCACGAGCTGAGAATTGAGAAAAACACAATTTGCTGAATTAATAAATAAGACATTTTCTTTACACATATCTTTAAAGAAAACTAAAAAAAAATTGTCTGGGTAACTTTTGTCACGAATCCTTGGCGAAACATTCATAAAATGGATATTTCAATGGAAAAATAAATAAAAAACAAATATTTTCACACACACACACACACACACACACACACACACACACACACACACACACACACACACACACACACGCGCGTTTTATATATTAATACCTGAGCACACGCACACACACTCACGTGCACACGCACACACACTCACATACACACCCACACTCCCACACACCCACACGTGTGTGTGTATGTGAGTGTGTGTGCGTGTGCGCCGGTATTAATACATAAAACGTATATTAATATATAGAATTTAACAATTAAAAACAATAACTTAATAAATAAATAAATAAAAAAAATAAATTACTGAATAATTATTAAATGAAACGAATATAGAAATACAATGAAGACGTGACTCAACCTGCACGAGAATTACCAGACATCAATCAAAATAATTTAAAATCAAACAAACCTGCTGATAACGGTCAAGGGATCGAAAACGCTTGAGAAATAAAAACTAAACAGTCGAAACAACAATTTATATTTCGCCGGAATTTGGCTCCTAATGAAGTTTACCAAATTCTATGATGATGTTTAATAGTAGAACATACGAGATAATTTACGTAATAAAACTTCCAGACAACGTAGACTACCCGAGAGAACAAATATATACAAAAAGACAACATTGTGATATATTACAATGTTATGGAAATATCAAATATTTGAAACAATAGCAGATTTTAAAGTTGCAATAAAATATCTGGTGGGCCAAATATTTTAAGTCAGTTAAAATATTTATAATGTACGCTTGGGTACTCACTTTGTGGGCACCCTTGCAGTAAGTGGATGTTCTAAGAGCCACACCAAATATGACCTTAATCACTTTATCTCGCCCTTGAAAAATGTATGTAACATACCTAGATCGGAGCCAATCATCATGTCAGATTTGGTCATGATCAGTCCAGTCGTATGGACTGTATGAGAGTATATATACACCTTTACTTTGGAAAATGGTGTGCACCATCTCTGGGTGTAGGATCATCATTATGCCAGGTTTGGTCATAATCAGTCAAGTGACGTGGACTGTAGGAGAGGTGTACACACACACACACACACACACACACACACACACACACGCTACTACTTTATATACACATGGATAATAAAAGACTTAATTTAATTCGGCAAAAAAATACAGTTAACCATAACCAATAGGATTGATTTGTTACATAAAGTGCGTATATAACAAATAGGTTTATATATATATATATATATATATATATATATATATATATATATATATATATATATATATAAACACAATAGTTGAGAATCAGCGGAAGCAGTTCAATTCGAGTCACTGAAGTATTTAGCATCGAAGAAATTTAGTCTCTTGTGGTTTGGTAGCTTGAATGAACACATTAATAGAAAGATGTAGAAACTAAAAGAGAAATGTTAGCAAACTCCGAGGGAAGTTTGAAAATATATTCATATGTAAAATATAACCTGTTATCATGGTATTTTCTACGACTGGATATATATTCGTTGCAGAACCTCAAACAGGTGACAACCACCAGAACTCGAAATAATTATAAAATAAAGTATTTGCTTTGTGTAGTGCCACACAGAGTTTGAAAATTGGTGTTGACTTTTTGTAATTTACTTTCTCAACCAGTCAATCTTAGTCTTCAACCTATAGGAAAAATATCAACCATTTATAACCATTTATATTAGGCATAATATTTTGGTGTTGGATCAGAATATTTGTGGTAACTTCTTTTGTACAGTATTATTTTACTAGCTAGATACCTGTGATTGCTCGGTCATACAATATCCTATATTTTAATTTATGCAGATTACATAATATTTAATACATATTGAATTCATGCAGATGACATGATATTTTAGATCATACAAATTACATAATGTTTAATACATATTTAATTCATGCAGATTACATGATATTTTAATTTATGCATATTACATAATATTTAATACATATTTAATTCATGCATATTACATGATATTTTAATTCATGCAGATTACATAATATTTAATACATATTAAATTCATGCTGATTACATGATATTTTAATTAATTCAGATTACATAATATTTAATACATATTCAATCCATGCAGATTACATGATATTTTAATTTATGCAGATTACATAATATTTAATACATATTTAATTCATGCAGATTACATGATATTTTAATTTATGAAGCTTATAATCGTCTGTTAAATATTATATATTACGAAGAATAATTTGCCTGGTGGATTAATTCACAAAAAATTTAAAAAAATAATAATGATAATATCATCCATCAAACTCCACCTGTATTTGTTTACAATATTACGTTAGCTGATGTTTGGGCTTGACAATCTTTACCATTATCTTTTTCTCTTATAGATAAAAAGAAGAATTTTACCAGGGGAATATTTTACCTAACACTGGCCAAGTTTACACCGGTGTAACGTAAAATATTCCCCTGGAAAAATTCTTTTTTAATCTATAAAAAAAGGAAGGCTACTTTTAAGATTGGGTGTTTTTGATTTTCGATATTTATCGGATGAATTTCTGTACGAAACATATCTAAGAACACTGCCAGAAATATAAATTACTTTTGTGTGAAATTTACATGCGCAAAGTGACTTTTATATAATTGTAAAGATAAAGATTATGCTGAACAATGAGAGAATGAACTCTTCTATTATTAGAAATCAAAAATATCTAATTTACACTACATAAAAAATAGAGAAATACGATTCATCCTCTTTTTGGCTTGGATAGTTAAACAGTTGGAAACGGTTTTATCATCTTGGCATCTTTGCATAGCAGTCCCAAACACTAGTACCAGTCGTTTGTAGACTTCCTTTATTGGTCAGATTTGGAGGTTACCAAAATATGTAGTCATGGAGTCGTCCTTTAATTACCCTTACTTATCTCAGATGTAGCTTCTCAGAACACAATCAACATTTACATACACATAGTCCGTGCATATATCTCACTATTCGTTGACACAGGCAATAAATGTCCTTTATTAATGTGTTGAGACATTAGTGTCTAATTTCCCTTACTAATTATGTTTTTTCTTTTCACTTCTTTTATGTGTTTCGTATATATTTTTCTTACACAATAGTCTTTAATAAACTATGTGAGAGTAGATGTGTACATATGTGTAAGGGGCGGAATAGGGCTGCTGTTTGGTTGTAAATAATCTTTGGATTAGGAAGAAAACTGGTTTTATTCGCCATCTTGTATTGGAATTTATTTTGTCCCCTTTACTGATTAGCTGTTCCCTTGTTCCTCTAGGGTCTTATAGATTGGCTAACGAGGATTTCGATCCCTATAACCTTAGAGGTCACGTGAGCCAGCCTATAAAACCCCTGCACGTTGTGTTCTGGCCTCTTTTTGAACTCATTGCTGTTAACTTCTTGGACTGGATGGCTGGTTCGTAACAGAGCTGTAGACGGAAGTTAGAAGTAAGTCATTGTTCATGCCTGAATTACCAGCAACAAAGGTCCACACAGAAAAGCCTTTACTTCCACATGAAATAAACCAGTTTTTACCCGAACTCTTCAGCCAGAAAAGTTCTCGTGACCTTTTTCATAAACCTAAATGCTTCCTCCTTTCTGAACAATTACCTTTTTCTTGTATTATATACCATTTTTTCTCACCCAGTAAAATTGCTCTAAAATTATACACACACGTCATGTTGTTTCTTACTATACCCCGCAAAAATGCCATTTTTTTTTTATTTAAGAGCTTATTCAAAGAATTCTTATCACATTCTCACATGTGAAAATTAAACCTTTCCAGGGTAAATTAATTCCAGTACTTGATGCAATGACGCGTTTAATTTTTAGGAAGGAGGGCGAGTTCACTCTGTACAAACCAAACCAAATTGCTTTGAAAAGCTGTCAAAAACAGATAAGATAATTTTCATTATAAAATTCCAGAAAAATTCTTCTAGATTAGAAAAATTGTCAGATTAATTAAAATGATACATGTAAAGAAGCATTTAATAAAATACTGGACATCTATGTATCCCGTATAGAAATCGTGTACATGCATTAGAAAATGAGCCTATTGATTTCTGAAAATTGCGACTGAGATAAAATGAATTTCTGTTTATTTTTTTTTATAGAGTTGAAACAGATGTAATTAACAATAAGTCTTCAAAATCATATCAATAAGTTTTAAATTATCAGAAAAAATGTATATAAAAATAAATAAAATTATTGAAGCTTAAAACAAACCTACCCATGAAATTTGGCAAGAATTACGTCAATAACACTTTGAAAAAGTTGTCAGCAAAAGATGGGAGAGTAACTGTTTTATGCAAAATGGAATCTTCATGTGAATAGAGAGATGCTGTACGAATATATTGCTTTTAAAGCGAAGGAGCAGTTCACGTGATGTCAAGGATTTCCTTAATTTTCTGTCCAACTTCCGGGAATTCTTACAATCTCATCTTCAGTAGTTAGAAGCGCTTCAAAGCATAATTTAATAAATCAAAGTAGAAAACATCGGGAAAATCATCTTTGATCCCCCCTCCATACACGTATGTGCGTGCATATATATATATATATATATATATATATATATATATATATATATATATATATATATATATATATATATCCGTTTATATAAATATATATTTATTTACCAGTGGTGAAAAAACCGGACTAGAGTGCTCAATGTGTAGTCAGAGCAGTATATAGGAAATTTATTACTGTGAGTCCAGGATGAGTTTACAAATTGTTTCAGCTAGAGGAAAATCCTCAAAGAGAGGAAAAAGTCCAACTAGCATCGTCAGAATTCATAGAGTCCATCTATGAATTCTGACGATGCTAGTTGGATTTTTCCTCTCTTTGGGGATTTTCCTCTAGCTGAAACAATTTGTAAACTCATTCTGGACTCACAGTAAGAAATTTCCTATATATATATATAAAATAAAAATTATAATTAAATTTATCAAAATGATCCAAGATGGCAAAACTAAAGTAAATTATAAATATTAAAGAATTAATATTTATAAAGTAATCTCAACCAGATGTAAAAGCTCGATAAAACCAAATAGGAGATAGAGCTTATAATAAGAACAAGTAGTTAATAAAACATGTTAAAAAACACTTTGAAAAAGAGTTAAAAACATATTTAATTTTAAAAAGGAAACACTAAATAAGTGGATAGTTCTTACTCCACAGAGTTTTGAAGAAATATTTTCCTTCTCATCAGAGGGTAGGATTTAGCAAAATGCGGGATCGAATTTTGTTTGCAAAAGTATTAAATGAAACTACAAGTAAGTAATAGATCTTACTTGATAACAAAAAGTGAAGCAGAGGGAATAGGGTGAATGAAAAAGTGATTTCACGTGAATGGATAGTCACTGTTGAGGCAAGACTGAATTAAGGAAAATGAGTGAAGAAGAATGAAGAAGAACGGAAAAGGACTATCCACTTATTTAGTGTTTCCTTTTTAAAATTAAATATGTTTTTAACTCTTAAAAAATATATATCCGTTTATATAAATATATGTATAGATCTGTAAATATATATATACATGTATATATAACTATATATAAATATTGAATTATAAAAGTAAAAAATTATAGAATTTTGTTTCAAGAAAGCATATGTATACATTTATATATTAGTATATACAGGATCAACTCATAAATATATTAACAGATCATTAATTATTTGGGACTTAGCGACTTAGCATAATGATGTATAATGTGGGCAATATTTACTTTAAATTAATTATATATATATATATATATATATATATATATATATATATATATATAAAGAGGGCAAAGAATGGGTAGAATTCATTTGTAAATTTTAATAATAAATATTAGACAATAATTTTTTTTAAAAAATGTACTAAATTTCATATCCTTTGGAGTATTTTAAACGTTTTTATGGGTAATAATATGAAGGCAGCCAATTATTTGAAAATGAAAATATTCTAAATTCGGATTTTATTTATCGTCATTATGTTATATAGTTGTTTCATTAAAGAGTCTTAGAGAGAGACTATTATAAGTGATGCTTTTTCTTGTGAGAGTTCTTATTAGTAATGATATGAGTCTTAGTGAGAGTTCTTGTCTTATTACATATGATGTTGTATCTTAGAGAGAGATGTGTATGTAATGACATTTTATAACAGACATATAATAACAATACAATTTACCTTTTTGTAGAAATCACAAACACAAAGATGAGCTTTATTCAAAACACATGATGGATTTATTTAATACGACCGGTCGGGATTTCCTCATTAAGAACTCAAAGTTTCACATCTTAGTTTCTGAAGTGACGTCTCACTTCAGACGTCCGCCTGTCTCTGTCTCCCCTGACTGTCTCTCCTGACTGTCTCTCTGACTGTCTCTGACTCTCTCCACGACCAACTAACTCCCACCTCCTATATTGAGAACTCCATGCATCCCGGCCACGTGAGCAAAATTCACGTGTCTCAACATGCGCGACTTTGCACGTTTTCGACATTGATTTCCCAATAACCTATTTTTCTTGTGTTGTTTCCACAAAGGAATTTAACCTACATATCTAATTTATTTAACCATATTTTATTATCCACATTCTTTTAACAATTGAATAGTTTATTTATTATTTATTTCATCCGAATTAACAATTTACTGGACATTCCATTTAAACCTATTGTTCTTTAAAACTTATGTCCAGGGTTCGATTTCTGCTTTCTCTTATTTCCATTTTAACTAATCTCTCTATTTTTATACTTACATGAACAGGGGACAGCCCTTATCATGTAACATCCCTCCCTTCCATATTTCACAAAAAAAAAATGTATGCATTTTTAACTTTAGTACATTTTTATTTTTATTTTTACATCTACATCTACACAACCACACGGCTAGAAAGATCAGGCTAAAAAAACACACAAAAAAACACACAAAAAAAAAATCTCTTTCAGTCAGCCCTTCACAGCCGACTTCACAATTATTTATTTTTTTATAAGATCAGGACCTTTCTGATCTTTGTGGCATTTACTTTTTGGGTGTAGGATATTTACCTATGATACACATCAGCTATTTTCCAGCCACCCATATGCCGCAGACTAGAGGTTTTCACCTTTCTCGAAATGGACGACTTCCTTCGTCTCAAAAGTGTTCTGGTCTCTCTTTCCGCATGGTTAGTCTTATCAAGTATGGCTTTGTTTTTTTTTTATTCTATACTATCTCATACGGGACATACCAAAGCTCATATACTTAAATCTTTGTGGTTGGCTTCAGAAGTTTAAGATATACCTTTTTTTCTCTCATACGGATTCACTCGGATTTCCTTGCTTGGATTTTTGAAACTTCGACGAGGATTTAGAAATATCACCCCTAACTAACTAACACGTTTCGCGCCCAACACCTTAATTGCGCCTAAATTCTATCTAATTGCCCGATTTTTTTTTGTGATTTTTCTTTTCTCTCATCAGGGCTTCCAAGATCCAGCAGATATATCCCACATTCATGCGTCTCTAAAAAAAAAATACAAGGTTATATCTTTCTTACGTAATCTACGGCATATTTTTGCTTGTCTCTTACTTCATTAAGCTATATGTGATTGCCTCGGGACTACCTCTCAACGGTTTACTGGTCCCCTTAAGAATTTTCGTATTCTTTCCAACGCCTGTTTATTAATTAAGCCAAGACTTACTTCTTTGCTTGGAGTCGTTAACGTGCAACCAGCTTATTTTAAGCACTTAATTAACCAGGTTCCCAAATTTTTCGTATAGGGGCACTTCTTGTGCTTATCAATCCCTACCAAGTAACTTTTCTTGGAGAAAAATTTTTAGGATCTCTAAAAAAAAAACAACAAAACCAAATGCTAAAACAAAACACCTTTCTTACGGCTTATCACATCTAAAAACTCCAAATACCCGTTTACGTAATTTTAATTCTTGTCCCCCTTCTAAAATTCTAACTGAATCTGTAAGCCAACCATACGTCTTAACTTATTTTCTACTAGATCATTTTAATCTAATGTATATTTACGGATAACTTTGAATTCTTGCTGTGAAAATCATAACATTACATACATAAGACAATTTACAATATTTGTTCAACATCATAAAAACATTTTTAAAAAAAAATACCTTAATACATTTAAACATTTTGCAACAGTTATAACTTTTTTTTTTTTTAACAACAAAAAAAAAAATCATCTGTAACAAACAACAATTCAACAGTCTGTCCAAAACAATTGTCCCTTTTTTTTTCAAAAACAAAATAAATGAACACGCAAAAGCCGAAAAGTTCACTATGAACACTAAATGCATTTCAAAACAATTTACACGCTGTTTCATAGAGAGTACATGCGACCTTTGAAATTCCTGTTTTGATTGACAGATTAAATTCAACAATTCGTCCAAACGATTTCATATTGACACAGATTTTCTAATGACACTTCTACAAATTTCAAAACAATAATAATGGGTGACACAATATCTGCCTTCGCGTGTATGTGTGTGTGTGTGTGTTTTTTAACAGACCAATTCATTTATCAATGAATTACGCATGGTGACTTGTTTACTATTTTTTTTCCATTACTACGAATTTCTTTTTACGGCATATCGGCCTTTTCTTCTTTTTCTTTTTAATATTTCTTGTATCTTTTGTTCTCTGTGTGCGTGTGTGTTCATTTTTTTTTTCTTTTTTTTTTTCGCATTTCTGTGATCGTGTGAATTTTTTTTTTCCGTGGTATTATTTCTTTATTTTTTAAAATTATGTTGGACCCCTTTAAAACGTTGTGTTTCTTTTTCTTTTTCGAATTCTGTGATCGTGTAATTTTTCTTTTTCCGTAGTATTATTTATTTATTTTTTTAAATTATGTTGGACCCCTTTAAAACGTTGTGTTTCTTTTTTTCTTTTTTTTCTTTTTCTTCGTGGTATCGACCCCAGGTTCGGTTTCTGCATCGCTGATGCAAAAGGTTCACGGCACCAAATTGAGAGTTGTTATATAGTTGTTTCATTAAAGAGTCTTAGAGAGAGACTATTATAAGTGATGCTTTTTCTTGTGAGAGTTCTTATTAGTAATGATATGAGTCTTAGTGAGAGTTCTTGTCTTATTACATATGATGTTGTATCTTAGAGAGAGATGTGTATGTAATGACATTTTATAACAGACATATAATAACAATACAATTTACCTTTTTGTAGAAATCACAAACACAAAGATGAGCTTTATCCAAAACACATGATGGATTTATTTAATACGACCAGTCGGGATTTCCTCATTAAGAACTCAAAGTTTCACATCTTAGTTTCTGAAGTGACGTCTCGCTTCAGACGTCCGCCTGTCTCTGTCTCCCCTGACTGTCTCTCCTGACTGTCTCTCTGACTCTCTCCACGACCAACTAACTCCCACCTCCTATATTGAGAACTCCATGCATCCCGGCCACGTGAGCAAAATTCACGTGTCTCAACATGCGCGACTTTGCACGTTTTCGACATTGATTTCCCAATAACCTATTTTTCTTGTGTTGTTTCCACAAAGGAATTTAACCTACATATCTAATTTATTTAACCATATTTTATTATCCACATTCTTTTAACAATTGAATAGTTTATTTATTATTTATTTCATCCGAATTAACAATTTACTGGACATTCCATTTAAACCTATTGTTCTTTAAAACTTATGTCCAGGGTTCGATTTCTGCTTTCTCTTATTTCCATTTTAACTAATCTCTCTATTTTTATACTTACATGAACAGGGGACAGCCCTTATCATGTAACAATTAGACTCCAATTGAGAAAATTTTCATGAATTTAATTTCTTCTCAAAACTCTTTAATCCTAAGCTAAGCTTTAAATGTTGAATTCTAGAATCTAAATTATATAATGGATTTTGATCAAAATTGGAATAAGAATACTAAGCATAAGAATTAGAGGCATTAAATTTTGTATTTTCATCGTTGTAAGGTTACATGTAATGCTGCAAAATTCGAGTCTTGGACTTCCGGTTTGTTGGCTTTCATGGCTCGTGTGAGCTGCGACGTTGTTTTTCTGTGGAAATAATTATATATTCTCTTACATTCTGAAGCTTATATATATATATATATATATATATATATATATATATATACTAGTATTTCAGCCCAGCTTTGCTCAGGCCCTATGTCCTGTTCATAACTTTGTGCATGTGTATATATATATTAAAATGTTTGATTCATGTCCAGGTAGCCTACATCTAAAATTTCAAGTGTTTAAACCCAAAATTGGTGGAGGAGTTTGGTAGAGCCTGCAAAGGTCAACTCTTTCAACTTTGACCTCTTGGCAGCCAAACTTTCGCCTAAAAACTGATTAAAAAGCTTGCTGAATGCCTGAATGCCCTTTATGTAAAATGTCAGATGTTTAGACCAAAAATTGGCTGAATAGTTTGCTAGAGACCGCAAAGGTAAAATCTTTAGAACTTTGACCCTTTGGCAGTCAAATTTCCGGCCAAAAACCGATTAAAAAGTTAGCCCTATGTCTGAATACACTTTATGTAAAATTTCAAATGTTTAGACCAAAAATTGGCTGAGTAATTTGGTAGAGACTTCAGAGGTCAATTCTTAAAAAAATATTGATCCCAATTTAATGCCCTTAATATTTATTGTTTTGGGCTCAAATCAAATTAAAAAGTTTGATCCATGTCCAAGTAACCTGCATTTAAAATTTCAAGTGTTTAGATCCAAAATTAGCAGAGGAATTTGGTAGAGTTTTCAAAGGTCAAATCGTTGAACTTTGACCCCTTAACAGCAAAATCTCTGGCCGAAAACCTATTAAAAAGATTTTCCCAATTCTCAATACCGCTTATGTCAAATCTTAAGTATTTAGTCTGAAAATTGACAGAGTAGTTTGGTAGGGAAATGTACACATACAGACACACACACACACACACACAGAGGCAATTTCACTTCTATAGATATAGTCCTGGTCAAAATCATATGACCACTTAAGAAAGTAAGCGTTTACGCATATTATCAAATTTTTAATCAAACAAATGGTTTGAAACCATTGCCAAAAGGGAAAATATGATGGAAAAAAATGAAATCGGCTTCATTCGAAATCTTAACCCTGATCTAATAATTATTTTTTAAAAAACAAACATTTTCACCTGGTCAAAATGATAAGACCACTGATAATTTATCTAACAAAAGGCAATTATAAATTACTAAAAAGGGTCTCAGTATTTAGTATAGCCTCCATTCTTACGAATTACTTCAAAAATTCTCTTTGGCATGCTTGCGACTAATTTTTTATCAGTTGCGGAGGAATTTTATCCCATGTACTGAAAACTGAATCAGAAAGTTCTTCATTGAACCATACTGGGTTCCATCCTTGAACACTTCTTTTGCCATCCATCCCCAAAGATTTTCAATGGGATTTAGGTCATGCTGGATGATCTAACAATTCTATATTATTTGAAGAAAAGTATTCTCGTGCTTGTCGAAAAGTGTGTATTGCAGCGTTGTCTTGCTGGAAAATCCAATTTCTTTCACACAGACGTGGACCTTCAGTCCTGATAGAAGCATTTTCAAGCATTGAAATGTACTTCAATGATGTTTGCCGGCCTTTCACTACTTGCAACTTTAGAGTCCCAGCTGATAAGAAAGCACCCCAGATCATTAAAGACCCTCCTCCACTATGCCGAGTTGAAAAAGTCTCTTTGGGCAAATTTTTATCATGCCAATAGTGTTGAAATCCATCTGGACCATCTAGATTAAACTTTTTCTCATCGGAGAAAATAAAATTTTCCCACTTCTCTTCATCCTAAGTCTCGTATTTAGCAGCATATTTAAGTTGGTTAGTTTTGTGCTGTTCAAGAAGATGTGGTTTCTGCAGTCGCTTTAAATGATTGAAACCCTTCATTTTCAGATGCCTTCTGATGGTTTTAGGACTACATTCTGCTGCTGTTTGGCTTTTCAATCGACTTGAGCTCATACTGGAGTTTTTTTAAACTTCTGATACGGCGATCCAGTGATGGGGTTATTTTTTTTTGGTTGACCTGGACTCTTTTTGTGCCATATTGATCTGGATTTCTTTAAAAATTTGTGATGACCGTTTTGCTACGATTCACTTCGTTTGCAATGGATCTATGGGAGAGTCCACCCTTATTAAGCTCAAAGTTCCTTCCTCTCTCAAACTCTGATAATGGTTTCCCTTTTGCCATTTATAATTTAGTAAGATGTTTTTTATCCACTAACAAGTTGCTTTTAGTAACATCGAAAGCTTTTCGTATTCATTTTTTCAAAACTAGCCGATTTTATTAAAGTAGTCTTATCATTTTGACCAGGTGAAAATGTTTGTTTTTTGAAAAATAATTATTAGATCAGGGTTAAGGTTTTGAATGAAGCAGATTTCATTTTTTTCCATCATATTTTCTGTTTGGCAATGGTTTCAATCATTTGTTTGATTAAAAATTCGATATTATGCGTAAACGCTTACTTTCTTATTTTCCGATTCCTGATTCCAATTCTGATTAATCGTCCCAACACTAATATATATATATATATAGCTATAATATAAAGCTGAATATCTGTGTGTGTGTGTGTGTGTGTGTGTGTGTGTGTGTGTGTGGTCACGACTAGGCTCCTATATGGTTGACTATTTTAAAAAACTGATTACATATAATGATAGAAGATGTATCGAGACACAGGAATGGGTATGTTTGATCTGGCAAAACGGTGGTTCATTAAAATTGTGGTGTCTGCGTTCACGCCTGGTCGACAAAGTATGGAAATAAAAAATTTAAAAATGAAAAAAAAAACGTTTACAAGGTTTTTTGATATAGATGTACATAAGAATACTTTGATAACTATGTTTTAACTTAAATAGGGATGATATAATAAAATTGTGGGGTCTGCGTTCGCGCCTGGCCTCCATAGAATGGAAATAGGTACAAACTTTAATAAAGACTTTTCATATCTATCTGCGTAAGTATACTTTGATAATTATGTTTCAGTTTGAAGAAATATGGTATAATAAAATTATGGGGTGTTCGTTCGCACCTGACCTCCATAGAATGTAAATATCTCACAAAGTTTAACAAGGTTTTTAATATAGATCCACAGAATATTGTGATAAGTGTTTCAGTGTGAACAGGTATGGTATAATAAATTATGGGGTTTATCTATTTTATTTTTACTTTCATCATATTTTGCTTTGGTTTTGATACCCCCAAATTCAACCCAAATTTACAACCCTTCCTTTTCATAACTTATCATACTTTCATAAATCAGAGTCCATTTTCTGTAGGCTGTTTTTGAACCCAGTCAATGACGGGTACTTTTGCTAGTATATATATATATATATATATATATATATATATATATATATATATATATATGTGTGTGTGTGTGTGTGTGTGTGTGTGTGTGTGTGTGTGTGTATTACTACTACGGACACAAGTGTTTTATCCTTTTGGGAATCATCAATGCAGGGTAACACAATTACTGCTGCTTGGGAGATTTGAACTCGGCCACGAAGCCATCTCTGACTCCATTAGCTAGGAACAAACTACACGGCCAACCTCAACCATGAGAAATATTGTTGAAATTTAAACATTTATGTGATGCCTCCGTTCAATCTGAAGAGACAATGGACATCCCTTTAAGGGCAGGTGCACCTATAATTGTGAGGCAAAGGTTGCGCAATCTCAAACCACACCTCACTGTTTGGATCCCATGGCAAGGAGGGGCCCAAGACTGACTGGAAACAATGCTGAGATAAGCAGAGAGCACATACAGCATTTGGAATTCTCAAAAGGTCACCCATTTTATTACTGACCAGGCTAAACGTTACTTAACTTTCGTTATCTACCGGGATATATATTTGTGTGACGACCTTTATATGTTACACTGTTCTTCAATTTATATAATCATCTCAAACGCAATGTAAAAATAAAAGAAAATTTGTATTTTATATATCAAAATTCGTCAGGAAAAAAACACAAATGAGATATTTGTCTGTTTCTTTAATTTCACATTTGTGTATTATCTCAGAAAGTAAACCATTTCCATTTAGTTGGCATTCAGTTGGCTAACTACAGTTGCATTGAAGTGTTAGGAATAAAGTTTTTTTTGTAGGCTGACTGTCGAAGTTACTAAATGTTTGTCTATTTTAATGTTGTTAGTGACAGTGGTTAAGTTCTGTGAGGGTGAATAGGTTACCATAACCGTATTTTTGTTATATATTTTATCTAGGTTATAGTCCTGTGGAAAATCTTTATCTATAATTTAGTAAAATGCTGTAGGGACGTTAGTTGGTATATGTTTACAAAACGGAGTTTACCAGATAGATTTTGTAAGTGTCTTTTTTTTTTTTTTTAATTTTGATTACATAGAGGATATCTTGAAGGCAAACCTGTACGATTTGAAGGTGCAAATAATTGATTTCATTTTCTTTTAAGTATGGGCGCCAATCTACATTAAAATAGAGAATAACACATGATTATATATGTTATTGACTGAAATAACAAAAAAAATCTATGAACTTTTTTCAAACTGGGAGTGTCACTTAGGAAAATTAATGGCTGCAAATTCCAGAAATAAATTGATTAAGAAGACATTTTTATTCACCCAGAGGCTAAACCGTACGATATAAAAATATATATTTGTATAGAAGGGGATATTTACTAACTTATTCCCTTGGCCGCAGTGTTTTATGTGGGGTGGAGTTTTGTTTGTAATTTACAATGAACAAAAAAATAAAATGGATGATATATATGAATAAACCAAAATGCATTATGGTTGCATTTATTTTGTTAAGGAAATATTTTGCAAGAGGGAAGGGGGATTAACTTACCTATTTACTTGGCTAGCATGTATACGCTTGGTGTGGGGAAGTTGGTTTTAACTTACAAGTCAATAATAGAATGAAATTCCTTTTTGGAGTAATTTACTTGGGGGAAATTACTTGGCATGTATGTTTGTTCGCACTGTCTGTGGAGGGCATTTGTTTGTGATTTACAATGAAAAATAAGATAGCAATACCCAGAAGTAAATAGACCTGAAAAAAATATTTTGTCGAATTTTCAAAGTCAAATGCCACTAAAGTTAACAAATGAAATTATGTTTTTGACAATTTCATTTATTATCGTTGTACCATATTAGGAATCATATAAATACAAGCCCGTTCCACAGCTGACATCCTCACTGTAGTCTCTGAACGTATATACCATTCACTGGACAAAGCGGGGGAGGGCAGAGCGGTAGCTCTAGATATATCTAAGGCTTTTGACAGGGTATGGCACAAAGGCCTCCTCAGGAAAATTAAATCATACGGTATCACTGGTAGAATACTTAGCATAATTGAATCCTTCTTAGATAAGAGAAAAATCCAGGTTGTCCTCAACAGTCGAACATCTAAACAGTGTGATATAAATGCGGGAGTGCCTCAGGGGTCTATTCTTGGATCTCTATTGTTCCTGATATTTATTAATGACCTCCCCGACAAAACTGCCTCTGAGATGGGTATATATGCTGATGACACTACACTCTATGACAGGCATGACAGGAAAACAAATGAACACATATCTAAAGAAATGGCAAAAACACTAGAGGATGACCTCCAATCTGTAGTGGAATGGGGGCAAAAATGGATGGTCACATTCAATGCTGCCAAGACTAAACTGGTTTCCTTCAATAATTACAAGAGACCTTCTCTGCCACCAATAGCAATGGCCAGTGACTCCCTGTCTGAGAGTACATCTTTCAAACTGCTTGGCCTAACGTTCACAGGAAACATGAGCTGGAACAATTATATTGAAAACATTGCCAGGGCTGCTGCGAAAAAGGTAGGCTCTCTCTACCGTGCTAGAAAACTACTTACTCCTGAAAGTATCCTGTACCTCTATAAGGCTACTATTCGCCCATGTATGGAGTATTTTTGTCACATTTGGGCTGGTGCATCTGCTACTAGTCTCTCGCTCCTAGACAAGGTTCAAAAAAGAGTCGCCAATCTGATAGGCCCTGAACTGGCATCTAAGCTTCAGCCTCTGTCCTATCAACGAAACGTTGCATCCCTCTGCTTGTTCTACAAGTATTTTAATGGTGAATGCTCTGACGAACTGCAGACACTTGTGCCCCCATGATGTAGACACTCTCGACAAACCCGACAGGCAGCTAAATCCCACCCCCACACAGTAGAGATCCCTAGATGTAAAAGATCTTTCTACTCCAGTAGTTTCTTCCCCAGAACCGCTAGACTCTGGAATTCCATTCCAGGTTCCTGCTTCCCTAACTGTACTGACATGCAGAAGTTCAAGTGCAACCGACATCTTGCTGCCCAAATCCCTACATAGTACCCCAGTAGTTGCTGCCCCTGATAGTAGCCCCCTACACCAAAGTGGCAATGTGCCTTGTTTGGGGTGAAAATGTAATTTAAAAAAAAAATAAATAAATAAATAATAATTAAATATGCTTAGTTATATAATTATGCATTTAGTTACAATTAATTTTAAATATATTTAGTCATATGATAATTTATTTAGCCACAATTAATTTAAAATATACTTGGTCATATAATAATTTATTTAGCTACAATTTATTTTAAATATACTTAGTTATGTAATCATTTATTTAGTCACAGTTAATTTAAATATACTTTGTCATATAATAATTTATTTAGCCACAATTAATTTTAAATATACTTAGTCATATAATAATTTATTTAATCACAATTAATTTTAAATATACCTAGTCATATAATAATTTGTTTAACCACAATTTATTTTAAATATACTTTGTCATATAATAATTTATTTAGCCACAATTAATTTAAAATATGCTTAGTCATATAATAATTTATTTAACCACAATTACATAATGATATAATAATATATTTAGCTGCAATTTATTTTAAATATACATATTGATATAATGATGTAGTTGCCACAATGTATTTGCTAATATGAAACAATTAAAAATAATTTCCAAAAAATAAAACGAGTGCACATTTTAAATTGAAAAGTATAATTGGATTTTTCTATCTTATGTTTAAAAATTCGCGCAAAAATTATACATTAAAACTAAAATTCTTACATTCGGAAAATCCTGGATTCTTATAACTAATATATATATATATATATATATATATATATATATATATATATATATATATATATATGGATGTATGAATTTTGGATGCTGCCTTATTCTTTGCTTCAAGACATTCCTGGAAAAACTGGGACAACTTAAGATATCAATCTCTAAAGGCAAAGACTCCTATTATTGATAGATTTTGCAAAATAAGAAGTTCATAGTAATGAAAGGTTGCACAATGAATAGCGTCACTTTTTTCTGATCTTTTTATTTATGGAAATCGCTCCACACAAGCATGAAATAACTTTGCTGTGTATTTTTTATCTAACTCAATCGTTTTCATGGATTCTTATCCAACTGTGCGGTTCTAACTGTTTATTTAACGGACTATTGTCCTAAATGTCTATCCTAACGGCCCGTGACTCATCTAGTGTTCGTGGGTGCCTGCGTGTATTACGTATAATTCACATAACATGACGACATACCTCTGCTTCTGGTCGCTTCTGGGGAATTCACCAACTGTCCTTGGGGGAGCTGAAATCTGTTTAATGTATGTTTAATGTTTGATGTATGTTTATATATATATATATATATATATATATATATATATATATATATATATATATATATATATATATATGTATATTTTATTCACTACTCAGGTATCTCATCTGGAGTGAATCTTTGTTTATGTGTTCTTCTATGTCTCCAACCTGAGGCCACCTCCTCCTTCATGAAGAGATCCGTTTTAGTCCATCTGTCTTTCTAGGCGTCTCGGACCCAACTCAACAAAACTTAACTCAGCTTACTCAAACTGGAGCACCTGTTATGTCATGTCCGGTCCCCGCTTCATACTTCCGGTGCAAACTGACCGGTCAACCAAGTTTGATCCATGTCACAATATGACCCTTTGACCATTTCCGCACCTGCATGCTTGCTGAACTTATTGTTTCCTACGATTCAATCTCTGTTGTGTACCTCGCTAGGCAGATAGATAATTAGACAGACAGACAGACAGACAGATAGGTAGATAGATAGATAGATAGATAGATAGATAGATAGATAGATAGCTGCTTTCTATCCAATGTTGTCCGGCGTTTACCTAACAACTTGATGTAAGGAGCTAAAAATGTTTTTTAATTAAACATAAAAACAGTGGTGAATAAAGCAAGGCTCTGATTATGGTTAATAACATATAATCCCCCTAACAATTTTGTTTGCTGTTTTTATCCATACGATTAGTTTGCAGAAACAACAGTGCTCATTGGCAATTTCTTTTACAATTTGCAGTTTACTGACGTGGAATTAAAAGTGAAAGGAAATACGGTACCAACAGTTTTGACCAACAACATGCACTTTTGGACATTGTCTCCACCGAAGCTACACATTATTCCGGGTCTTGTCACACAATTAATATGCCCAAAGTATCACGGTTCGTTTCAATCGACAAAATACGTTTCGTTTGACTTCAAAAAAAGCCTCCAAACCAGAACTGCTGCCCAAATACTTGCTGATGATAGCATCGAAAAGACTGATAAAGAAATTGAACAGTTACTGAAGATAAGGTGAGGAATTTAGTCCTTATTTCGACACTTCTGCATTACACAGACAGCGCCATTGTTAGGGAGTGATAACTATAATTTCTTCTTGGTCAAATAACACGGCAAATAAATAACAAACACGATTTTTTTTTTCTGAACACAAAAATATTTGAAAACAATAACAATTGTATAAAAATGTATCAATATATAATTGCAAGAACATTTATTGAAAATTTTGCATAAAAAATACAATTTTTGAATTAATGCAATATTGGCTTTTTTCCCCCCAGAAATATTTATTGAATTAAAGTATAACTGGATTTCTTCCGAACAATTTTATAATTTAAATGAACCATTTGTCGAATTAATGCAGCATTGAATTTTTTTTTTTTCAAAACATGTTTTGAATCAAAGTAAAATTCTCACTGTAACAAAACATAGCTTTAATTTTTTTTTTGTCGCAGCTGTTAAAGGATCAATAGTGTGTTATAGTTTTAATTTTGGAATTAATAAACAATTTGAACAGAAAACAGTAAAATCTCTAATTAGAAGTAGTTGCTCAATGGATATGGACGATTGCCAGTAACGGTGATGGGCATAGGAGATATATATATATATATATCACCAAGCACAGAGTTGTCTTTTCCTTGTTGGGATGATGTTTAGAGGCGAGTCATTCGTTCTTTTTTTTGCTTCTTTAATGGTGTAACAAATTAAAATATTCTAACTGCTTGCCTAATGGAATCATGCTCTTTAATATTTTATTCTTTTGCACATTACATAAGGTTTTTTTTTTGTCTTCTACCTAGAACGAAGACAGAGTTTCAAAGAAACGGTTTTAAACCCAATCAGCTCAAAGGGAAATCTATTTCTTCTTTTTAGCATTACACCCTGAACCTCCTTTATGAAACATCATATTTTGACATGTAGCCCTAAATCTATTTATTATTTTTTATAGAATTTTCCTTTTGATGGCTAACTCTAATTTTTTGTGAAAAAATACCATTTTACATATCTTTTTCACAACTGCATCTAATATCACTACACTTTCAGCTATTAGCATAACCGAGATGCTCAGCATATAACTAGTCCTGTATATCTCACAGCGGAGATTATTTGTTTCAATTTGCGTGTAGAAATATCACTGTTATTCAACACCACTGCTGGTAATTTCTAATCTAGCTCCGTGTAAATGTTGCTTGATATCCAACCTGTAGATTAAATCAGTAGAGAAATCAATACTTCTGCAATTTGAGTTTTCCAGTTTGTGGAACTACAAGTAATTCCACTTGAAACCATAAAATGTTCCTCTTTGAGGAAAAATACTTACCTGGCTGGTTTTGGAAATTTTTTATGTTGGCCTAAGGCAAAAAGTGAGAATTATTAGTCAAATCTTAACCGATGCAGAATTCCAAGTCGATCAGACATTACTTCTTACCTTCCAGGTATTAGACATTACTTCTTCTTTTCCAGCATAATCATCAAATCAAAGCAAAACGATTCTGTCTTTTTTGTCCAATCAATTTCTGTTTTCGTATTACTTGGATTTATTGGATTACTGTTCTCATCTTGAATGTTATTTTAACAACGTTTCGGTCAATGTAAGCTACAACCTTCTTCAGGTGTATCTTGTCAAACTCGGGAATGTTTCTGTCGAACTCGGGAATTTGGACGGAATTTCAAACAGAACCATTCATTTACTTCATGTGGGTAGCATGTTCTTGTTTCGTCAGCCATGACTGGATAGAAGTCCCAAGTAATTCGCAATTGTATTTTTTGGTCGCCCACACTGAGAATTGAA
This sequence comes from Euprymna scolopes, assembly GCF_053919585.1. NCBI lineage: Eukaryota > Metazoa > Mollusca > Cephalopoda > Sepiida > Sepiolidae > Euprymna > Euprymna scolopes. Next base: position 40,468,797 of record NC_136484.1, on the reverse strand, counting down.
CCTTCAATCTTCAGGAGAATATCACTTTTACAATTGATTTTTCAAAGTACTCCAACCACTGCTCCATGGGTCCAAACAATATGAATAACCATTGCTCATCTAAAAAATTCAGAAACATAAGTAGACCTAGTATAGAATTTAACACTATGTGGAAACCATTAATTATAATTAATAGGTAGTAAATGTATATATATATATGTGTGTGTGTGTGTGTGTGTGTGTGTGTGTGTGTGTGTGTGTGTGTGTACGAGGTGTGTTCCAAAAGTAATGCCTTCTATTCTTTTATTCCGTCTGAATGGATCAGGGGGGATTGCAAATTGCATTATTATGATGACTGAACTTATGCATTCATGACCGGAAAGTTTCTTTTCTCTGTAGCACATATTGAATATTGAATGTTACTTTTATAATTGATTTTTCCAGGTATTCTGACTACTGGTAGCACAGTGGTTAAAGTACTTGGAAAAATTGGAGAGAAATTATGCGAAAATATTGGAGAAAACTTGGAGAGAAAATGTACGAAATATATTTATTTTAAAAAGATAAGTTGTGAATAAATAAAATTGCAAATGATCCATCTTGGATTAGTCCAGTATTGAAGGGATGCAAATTGTTTATATTTTCGTCATCAAGTTTTCAAATATTTACCATTTATTATTCAGCCTTTGTATTATTTTTATATAATACATGGAAATTGCCAGATAGTTCTGCTAATCTATTAATTTACTAAAGGTTAATTCATTAATATTTGTTTCCACAAAGGTATTTTCCTAGAACTTAATAAAATAAAATAGATGCTAAACTATACCTTAGTATTACAATTGAGATATGTTTAAAAACATTCTGTTCTAATTTTTAGTCATGTGCAAACGACTCTATAAGTCACTCGGTCGGTCGGTCGGTCTGTTAGTCGGTTGGTCTGTCAGTCGGTCGGTCTGTCCGTAACACTTTTGTGCTTGGCCTTTTTGGTTAAGATCAAAGGTCTGTTGTTAATAGATGCTGTTCTTAGCTTTTTAAGCTTTTCTTGGCCTTTTGGCCACTGTGGCAACAGACATTTCCCATCGGCAGAGGAAAAACTTAAAACCTCTGATCGATTACAAATAGATAAAGGGGAAAGATATAAATATCCCCTCAAATTTCCCGGATGCCCCACTCCTTATAACTTTGGTCAGAACTCCAGAGGCCTGCAAGACCAACTTGTGGACAAGGCTGCAGGCTGCTGAAGGGGCATTTCTGGGAATCAAACTGGTTAAGAAAAATGACCCTTCTCTTGATGAACTGTCAAAACAATGCAAGGAAAGGGTTCCAGTGTTGGTCCATCTGTCACTCTACAGGGCCATGAAATTAATTTATCCTTTGGATGTTGGCGGCATTACGAGAGAAGGTCAGGATATGAAAAACCTGACCATCTTGAGCATGGCACATAACATCGGCGTCCTCTCCCCGGCTGACTTCGAAGCTGAGTGTGACACACCCTAAGGTAGGTACCATGGCTTTGAATTTGGCTAGTTTGAATGCGAGGGGCTTGAGATCATTGGGCCAGGTGGCTCGCCTCCAGCATGACCTCTTGTCCCTGGGAGTGGATGTGACTGCGATTCAGAAGATGCATTTCATGTTTCTTCTGCAGACTGTCAAGTGCTGGTCCAAGATTTTGAGGTTTTCTCAGCATATAGCAGCCCGTGGGGGGGGTGCTTCGGTGCTGGTTAAACATACCCTGTCAGCGACGGTCGATGTTGTTCATAGGGATGCGGTGGGCAGGCTGGTTGTGGCCGATGTTGCCGTAAAAGATTCTGTGTTTCTGGTGATCGCGGTTCATGTGCCCAGCAACGCTCATGAGAGGGTCTCATTCTTCAGTCAGCTTGACGTGTTTGTAGATTGTCGGAAGTGGGTAGTGCTAATGGGGGATTGGAACACCATCTTAGATCCCAAGATAAATAAGGTAGAAGGCGATGCTAGAGGATCGGAGAGGTACGAGTCCAGCCTGGCTGATCTGATGGCTAGATGCAGTGTGGTCGACAGGTTTCGGGTTGAGCATCTAGGGCGGGAGATGTGGACGTGGACCAATAGCATTTCCTCCTATCCAAACACTTACTTAGACAGGATGTTAGTTAGAAGAGGCGAAGTAGACTTCTTATCTTGTCCCACGTTCACTTGGCTAGGCCAAACGGACCATAAACTAGTTATGGCCCAGCTGAAGCTAGGAAATAGGCCTAAGTTAGTGGCTCACTGGAAGTTAAACACCTCCCTTCTGGAGATACAAGACTTCCAAGAGAAGGTAATAGAATTAATTCAAAAAACACTAGTGGGAGCGGTTATTGGGAGTAAGTAGTGGGTAAGTCTAAAAGCCAAAATTAGAACCTTCTCCGTCAAGTATGCCCAGCGCCTCACACTAGATAAGGCCAAGACGAAGAAGAAACTAGAGCAGAAACTAGTCCGGGCTATGGGGGGAGGGTGATAGGGTTAGTCAGGAACTATCTAAGCAGGACCTTCTGTGTGAGAATAGCAAGCATTATGAAGGTCAAGTAGTCAGAGCTAGGCTTAGAAAGATAGGCAATGAAGCAGTCAACTCCAACACTGATGCGCATCGTGAAATTTCTAGGCGTGGCTTGGACAAGTACATTGCAAAGGTAAGACATCCAGATGGATGCACCCTGGAATCGACTCGGGAGATCTGTGAGGGGTTTTGAGAACATTTCGATGAGCATTTTATGCAGCAGCCCGATCTTCCGGTCCTTGAGTTTAGTGACTATTTGGCTGACTCCCCCTGCCTTGAGGCGGCTAGAGCGGCTGGTTGTGAGGGCCGGGTGATGGAGCGGGAGGTTTTTACTGCACTGGAGCAGGTCAGCTGTGACAAATCGCCGGGACTTGATGGTCTGCCATACGAACTGTATTTGAGGCTGTCGCCCATGTTTCTGCCTCTTCTGACGGATGTATTCAGCCATTGGTTTGCTCAGGGATCCATCCCGGGGCAAGTAACCAAGGGAGTGATCACATTGCTGAGGAAAGGTGATGGGCATGGTGGGGAAGAGTTAGACGATTACAGGCCCATAACTCTGCTAAACACAGAATTTAAGATTTTGGCCAAGGTCCTGTTGAATCAGCTGCAGGTTGTTATCGGCGAGTTGGTTGAACCGGAACACTACGCTGTGAAGGGGAGATCGATTCAGAACAACTTACATTTGATATGCACGATCCTAGAGGGAGGGATAGATGACGACATAGAAGCCACGCTGATCAACATAGATCAGTCCAAAGCTTTTGATAGGGTCGACTATCGTTTCTTGACATCTGTTTTAGAGGTTTTAAACCGGACTTCTACAAGTAGATCTCCGTGATGTATCGACAGCCCACAGCCGTCGTACAAATCAACGGAAAGTGCTCGAAACCCTTTGTTATCTCTCGGTCAGTTCGTCAGGATTGTCCGCTATCGCCCCGAAGGAAATCAAAATGTGACCCAACAGTTTACGGGTACTTTAGTATTTTTAAAAACTCCAAGACAGAACGAAAACAAAATCTTAATTCGCTTAGAAATTGTTTATTCATCTGGATTTGTTTTTTCAGTGGGTGAGTGAGGAAATACAATTAATATAGAGAAAGCTTAAAGTTTTCCTGAGTCAAAGCCTTTCTTAGTTGAAAACATGAAGATTGGCAGATCTGAAGTCTCTTTGATTAGAATCAAAGAGACTTCAGATCTACCAATCTGCGTGTTTTCAACCAACCATTATATATTGGTCTGGATCTTTTACCTTGGAAGTCTTTGGTTCGTCACTAGCTCGCTTCATGGCTACTTTAGGCTACAAAGCAACTCACAACTTCGCCAAAACAAAGGAAGCCATTTGCAGAACGTTAGGCTTGCGCTAAATCGAGGCTAAGCAGTGATTGGATAGCTATTTTTAGCTCCCTGACGACACAAAAACACACGGTCGGAAAAATACCAGTTTAGCAGTGATTTGGTATATAGCATTTTTGGAAATTACTGGTATATCGGTAAATCAGTTTGGTAGGGTTAAAACATGAGTCTATGAGTTTATGATCCAGTTCAAAGGGTGCAAGCACAATATCTGTAGAATGTGTGTATTTCTTCCTGGGCTTGACTGGGAGTGGTAGGAGGACTTAATATTTAGGTGGAAAAATAGGATCTACTTCCTCTAAAGATGGTGTGATTCTGATGGTGTTGCTCCTAGGATAAAATGTAGGATTTTATTATTACCACTAAATGTGTCTAAAATGTTATTCTAAATTTACATAAGATAGTGGCTCATAGTCTACACATATTACATTTTTATGTAGCATCTGTTGTTGCAAACCTACGTCCAGAGGGGAATTTCTGCAATCAAAATATTATATATGAAGATAAAGATTTCGGTCCTCAATAAGAAAGAGCTTCCAGAGCCCTTCAGCCTCAATCATGGAGCCTCAGGGCTCTGTGGAGCTCAATTTAGTCTAGTCTGGTCTAGACTAATTACAGATCGCCACTGAATGTTGGCTTATGTATATCCTAATAAGCTACTGCAGAAGATTTCACTGTTTACAGGGATTAAAGAAGAGTATAGATTTAATTTCACACTAATTTCTCATTGTTTGAAAAAGAGAAATAAAATATTGCATTATAATGAAACAATAAAAAGCAAGAACTTTTTTTCCTCATAACTAAAAGCATCACTAAATCTAAATCATGCTCTGTTCAGAATCTTTTTTTCAAAACTCTGGTCTCTGTATAGGGATTTCTAAAATAAATATGCCGCTCTGTGTGTGAAGCTTCTCACCAAGAATTGATTTAGCTAATTATTTTCATTTAGTCTTGGAGTAGACATTTTTACTTTGATGGATGCTGATTCCAGGACAGTCGGCAATAATTGTTCGGTAGTCTACTGCGATGAGATTGGTAGAAAATTTGGACAGTGGCCAAAAAAGTATGAGGAGTAAAAGTTGCAATAAAAATAAAACTGAAGAGCCATCTTGATATGATGCTTCCTTGTATGCAGATAGGGCTTTTTCCATTGGTTCATAAGTGTATCACATGTTAGTTTGAGATAGCATTTTCATCAATCAATCAAGTGTTAGTTCAAAATAGTATTTTTGTTGCTAAAGGTTAAAAAAGAATTGGTCTGTCAAGCTTAAATTCAAGTTTTGAACAGTATCCTCGTTTGTCTGCGATGTTTAAATTCGAAATAGGATTTTTATTTGCCTGTGTTCGAAATAACATTTCTATTGGTCTCTTACATTTAAGTTTTAAATAGCGTTTATATTGGTCTGTTATGTTTTACTTTGAAATAGTATTTTCATATTTTTATCAAACGCTATTTTTTCTGGTCTGTCACACTTCAGCTTCAAATAGAATTTTCATTGCTTTGTAATGTCTGAGATATTTTTTCATAAATCTATCAAGAATTAGTTTGAAATAGTATGTTTGTCTGTTCATCACACTTAAGTTCTGAAAGCATTTTCTGTTTCTAGGTGCTTCAATTGAAAATGTCTGCTACATAAAAATATCTGTTTTTACTTTATTGTTTGATAATCCTAAGTGAATATGAATTATTAATCATAATCTTTTAACTAGTGTTGGGACGATTAATTAAAATCAAAAATCGGAAAAATTGGAACTTTTGTGGGTATCAGAATTCGTATTGGCATCAGAAAAATGTGTCCATTTTCCGATGCCAAAAATGATTAATTTAATTGTCTTTTTTATTTGATTTTCTTTAAAGCAAAATCTTTTACTGCTGGTAATACTGATAAAATAATCAATATCTATTGATTTTAAACTACCAGTAAAACTAAAATCGATATATTATCCCCCACAAGTGTATTTTTTGTTTGATAAAATATTTGCACAGTTAACATGTATTCTTTCAGGAAAAAATAACAACTTTATAATTAACTATTTAGAAATTTATAAAGAATCGGAATAAGAATTGAAAATTTAGTTTGGAATCTAGAATTGTATTGGAATCGAGAAGAATATTGGAATCATCCCATCACTACTTTTAACCAAGTCTATTTTCAGCTTTTGAATTGAGCAAAATCACACAAAGCATGAATCTGAATAGAACACACACAAATTCCCAAACAAAATCAAAAAAATATATTCTTATATTGGCTTGTTTTCAAATCTCACAATAATTGTTCTTGAATTTAAATCTCCAAAAAATCAATAATGGTTTCTCACTAAAAAAAAAAAATAATAATATTGACACTTTGTTTTAAATTAACAAATGCTTGAAAAGAAAAAAAGCTGTCTGCTGGAAGAAGTTGTATCTGCAGAGTCACTCGGTATCTTCAAATCCAGAGTAGACAAACGTTGGTGGAATCACCCGCTTAGCTTTGACTACAAATCTAGAAACGAGTGTATTGAGAGACTGTAATCTCGGGTATATAGGCCTGTGCTCCTTCTTACTGTATATATTGTATCATATTGTATTTAGTAAAAAAAAAAAGTATTTTAATGCAATATTTTAAAGAATATTGAACTTGAAAATTATATGCATAGATGACTCATTTTTTTTTTTTATTGATTTGCATAATTTCTATATTTTTCGCATATTAACAATCTGAATTAAGTCTGGCAAAATGTAATGGAACAAATAATAAACTCATCTTTTTCTTTAGTTGTTTCACAACGTTTTGCCCAACTATTCTTCTGGCTTTCGTCAGGTTGTAACCGCGGCGGATAGGAACTCTGAATCTCCTGACTGCATCCACTGCAATTACTGCCTTCCATAGTTGTTGTCGTCCCACACATGTTTTGGCCAAGTAAGCCTCTGGCCGGCTTTGGGTAGGATTGAAACCGCTATCTTCAGACAATTCTCACCTGGAACCGTAGAGATTCAAGGTCTCTATCAACTGCGAGACCAAAACGTTGTGAAACAACTAAAGAAAAAGATGAGGATAATGTTCCGCAATAAATAAAATTAATAAAACAATACCCATCTCAATAATGAATTCCAATTAAATAATACATGATACACTACCTTGATCATTGAAAGATAGAACGTTAGTCTTAAATAGCTGAACTGAGCATTAAAACATAGTAATAGCATATTATGAAATATCTAATTAATATCAGTGTAATACTGCCTGTAAAAGAATCTGATGATGTGTCTATGGAATGACGTAATAATGTTTTGGCTGATAAACCATGCAAATGCACTCATACATAGAACATTTTTACAGCATGTCTAATCTAATCGAATTATAAATCTGTTATATAAAAGGAACTTTGTGCGTATGTGTGAGTTCGTTCCTTATGGACTCCGAAATGGCTGAACCAATTTTTCTGAAATTTCACACGAATGTACTTTATGTATCTGGCAGTGTTCTTAGATAAGTTTTGCATAAGAATGCCCTCGATAAGTATCGATAATCCAAAAAATTCAATGAAAGAAAGAACAGGCGAGTTTAACAACTTATACAGCTTAACATCACAAGCGCATTTGGGAATTTTTATTAGTACACAAGCAGAAAGGCCCGGAATATAAAATCAACAGTAGGTTCTTTGATATGACAGGGCACATTGGAAATTAATTTTTTGTGTTTAAAGCACAACTGAACCATGACAATTGATTTTTTTCATTTTAAACTTAAATTCAAGCCATTATTACCGCACAAGTAAAAAGGCCAACCATATAAAATCAACGGTAGGTGTTATGAAAAGGGACAGGCCCCAGTAAGTAAGAAGGCAAACTAGATAAGTTTGAAAATGATTTTTGGAAAAGGTTAGAATCGAACCCAGTAGGCAAGTGTTAAAAGATAATAGATATTTAATCTTAGGAATGAAGAAAGATTGTTCATTCTTTTGAAAATAACTGGATATTAAATATGTCAGTCAAAAGAATGGACAATACGAGTTTAGAAATAATAATTAACAAAATAGGTTTAAAACGATACAATTCAATTTAGGAATTTTTTTTGTTTACCAGACGCGTGTAGATGTATGTGCAAGCACATGTGTAATTTGAAACGTGAGGGAATCACATTGTTCACCACGCTTCTGACGTCATCAAGAAAGGAGATTTCCAATATATGGAGACAGGGTTCGAAGTTAGGGATAGTCAGTCACAGACAGAGCCAGAGAGTTAGAGAAGAGACTCAGAGAGAGTTGGTCAGACTGGAAGTTGATGCCCTTAAGAAGCGAAGAAGGGAGGAGGAGACCACGTAATCGTAAAGGCTTGAATCCCTGACTACTATCATCAGCCAGCTAGATGAATAAAGAATCACCATGTATATTTTGTAAACCGTTTGTCTTCGTGTCGTCATTACAATAGAAAGGTAAATGCGTTTTGTCTATCATCTTGTAAACGAACTTTGTTGTATAACTCCCTCAAAGTATTATGTGTCCCATCATCAATAATGTATCTCCCCTCTATCTGTGTTAACAAGAACTGTTGCATCATATATCTCATCTCCGTATTAATAATATCATATATCTTATCTCCGTATTAATAATATCATATATCTCATCTCCGGATTAATAATATGAAGTTCCCAAAGAATTGTCACAGTTGTTGTCGTGATGGAAACAGTATATAATGTCATTAGCATCCTTTCAATATGTACACAAAACATAACATACTTCCCTTAATATGACAGGGGCGCCTTCGAAAAAAAATTTCTGTTTAGATCACAATCGAACCATGATACTTGATTTTTGCATTTTTAATTTTAATTCTAGCCATTATATATAAAAATAATTTTATAAAATCACAGAAGGTTTTTTTTCAGTACACTGTAGACTATAATATATTATGGATTATGTTACTGCAGGGAGGTATGTGAAGATTCCTCCCAGTGCACGGCAATGAGTCCCTTATTAGAGCTGGCAATCAATCGATTTGATTGAAAACTGGGCAATTTCATCGATTTAAATGACAATAAAAATATGGGAGTGATTATCATTAAATCCTGGGAAACGTTGGGTCTCCCTGCTAGTGTGTATATATATATATATATATATATATATATATATATATATATAGAGAGAGAGAGAGAGAGAGAGAGAGAGAGAGAGAGAGAAAGAGAGAGGCTGTTCTTGATGCCAGTGGAAGTAATCAAAAGCAACAAGCTGTGGCTTTTAATATCACTTCATAGTCTGCTACTCAAATTTTTGACGGAAGGATAAGTACCTCAAAACATGAGGTATGCAGTCATCATCACCCTCTATAAAAATAAGAGTGATCATAGTGACTGCAATAATTATAAAGGCATCTCCCTGCTGAGTATTGCTGGAAAATTATTTGCATGCATCATCCTGCAGAGACTTCATATATTGGCAGAGAGAATTTACCCAAAATCACTGTGTGACTTCCAATCTGAAAGGTCCACAGTAGACATGATTTTCTCTTTGCACTTGCTCCAAGAAAAATCCAGTGAACAGAACATGCCACTATATCTGGCTTGCATCCATCTAATCAAAGCTTTCAACTTCGTAAGTAGAGACGGTCTTTAGAGGCTTCTATCACTTATTGGCTGCCCATTAAAATTGTTGAGTCTAATTAAATCTTTTCATGACGGCATAATGAACCCTGTGCAATAGGGTATGTCGACTTTTCACTTTTTTTCAAAAATCAACTTGGCTAGACCCAGAAAAGTTGTGTATTAGTATAATAAATACTTATACAAAAAAAATAGATCTCTTACTGGCACTATTATTTGGGGAAATTAAATTAAAGATCATCTACATAAACGAATTGAAACATCTCCATTTTTTTTTCTATATTTCCCTTCTAAATTAGTTAGAAAAACTACTAATTTCAATATTTAAACCAAAAATGTTATTTAGTTTTATTAAAGTAAAATGAATAAGGAAAAATAGATAAAGATAACCAGAAATTAAAAAATCTACCCCCATTCGTCCTTTAACCTCCTTAATTAAATTGAAACATTGATAACATTTTAAAAAATTGAAAAAAAAAAAAAAATAGGTAATATTTTTGTTATAAAAAAAAGAAAACAAATGTGCATCCTCTTGATTAACATATTGCATCAAATTGCTGTGCATAAGATTCCTTAGAAGCAAATGAAGGCCTCATTTGATGACATAACACAATTTGCAATTATATGCCTGTGTCTTGTTACAAACCGATACAATGATTAAGAAGCTTTGGTTGTTAATTTAACTGCCCTTTCAAAACTTTCAGAATATATATATATATATATATATATATATATATATATATATATATATATATATAGAGAGAGAGAGAGAGAGAGAGAGAGAGAGAGAAAATAAATATATATATATATTGGCTGAAGAGAGCTTGATAAGGATATCTTAAACGGGCCTTATTATCGGGCTTGAAACCTACGGTACCAATGATCTGTCTCAACTAGCAACTTTCTGTACACAAATCACCACCATCACCCCCAAAAAGAAGAATGTGCTCGGTCATTTGTTACTGTAAATAACAGCACAAAAAGAGATGAAAAACAAATATGCAATAAATTCTCCTACCTGTCTGGATAATTTTATTTATGTTTAGACTCATTTTAAAGCGTGTTTATAGTTCAAAACAAACTTAGTGTCCACTCGTTTGAGTTAGAATAAAAAAATATTGTTCACAAGGACCCTAGATAAGCGCTTAAAATCGAAAATTAAACAAACGCTGGTAGAAACATAAAATAAATGTCAACAATCGAGCGAAAATGTTATATTCTACAAGTAATTTGTGTCAATTTTTTAAGCAATTAAGACAAGATTAAAAAGTTAGAATGGGTCGAAATGATTCACATTTTATGTTAATTTTATGTGTAAAACTACTTTCCTACTTTAAATTCTGAAATAATCGTTTTTTCTTTTCCGCCACGTAATCATCTATAAAAAGTAGAATCTCATTTTGGGGGAGTGATTAACTAAACATGATTATCTATTTGCCATTATTACTACTTACTACGAGCTTTCACACAGACCATCATCTAAGAATTCTCTTTGAAAATAACCTGTGGTGTTCCCTGGAGTCTGAGTGACAACAAATCTCCCCAGATTTCCAGTATTCTCCATCTCTTTCAATAACCTTTGCAAAATAAGTTGCAGTATCGCAATAGCCGTCAACCATTGATTTCTCATTAGTAGCAACAATTGGTCTTCACTAAAATATGGATGGCAATAAGTCTCTCCAAGGTCCCAGTCCTCCTCACACTCATCCAGCGGAGATCTGGTTAGTGCTATCTGTCCTCAATCTTTACATCCTCCTTGACTCTTGACTCGCTTTTTTTATTTGGTGAGGCACCAGTTTATGGTGATGAAGAAAAAACAAAAAAAGGGGGCCAAAGGGGCAGGAGATTTACTTACAATCAGGCAATCATGAAGTTTTAGTTTTCATGATCCCAAGTGATGTTTTTTTTTCGTGTTTTACCTCTGTAGAAGTTTCTGTATATCCAGCCAATGCCTGCACTCAAGGGTTTTCCTGAATATTTCAGCCATTTTCATTATTGCTATCTGTTATATCTTCTCAGCCATCTCTCTGATTCCAATCTCGCCTATTCTTTTTTCGAAGTGTTTTGGTATTATTCCTAATGCTCCTACTGTTATTGGTGTTATCTTAACCCTTCATCTTTCATATTCCTTTGAGCTACCTGGCCAGTTTTTTTTTTTTTTTTTTTTTTTTACACAGTGATCACCACTTATCAAGGCCCGGAAGCCACTCAGGGATAAGGGTTATTGCAAGTACATTACGTTAGTGTGGAGATTTGATGAAGTGTTTACTTAAGGGGGCGGTTCATTAGGAATTTGTTAACGTTGGACTTGAACACATCCAAGTTGTAGTCCAGTGGGAAGCAGGCAGACGGAATAGAGTTCCACAGGCGTGCAGTTCTAAGAAAGAAGCTTTGTTCATGGAATCCGCGTTTTGATTTAGGCACAGATAAAGAGTGGGGGAAATTTTTCACAGTGGATTCAGCTAGACGGGTGTTTTTCGTGAAAGATTGGCGAGAGGAGTCCAGAGATTGGAGTTCAGACGAGCACCTTCCATGGAAATAACGATAAAACAAGGATAGGCTCGCAACGTCTCTTCTGTGGGAGAGAGGTTGCAGGGTAGAGAAAAGGGCATCCCCCACTAAGCCACGAAGTCTATTTTGTACTCTGTCAAGGCAGGATAGGCTGTTTTTAGCAGCTCCTGCCCAGATATGGCAACAGTATTCCATCCTTGGACGTACTTGGCTTTCATATAGATAGAGAATTGCATCAGTAGTGAGATATCTTCTGGAGCGGTAAAAGGATCCCACCATCTTTCCAGCGACCTTGGCAACAGACTTGATGTACGTATTCCATTTCAGATCAGGAGTTCTATGTATTTGCCCTGCTTCTCTGTCTCCTTGATCTTCAGTCTGTTATTTGCTGGAACAGCAAATTCTACAATCTAGCAGGACTGTTCCTACTTGTTAATTATTACAACATCTGGTCTTCTTGCTTGGATAAGTATATCTGTTTGTATATCCATGTCCCTTAGGATTTTGTGACTCTTGTTTTCAAGCACTGCAGCCGATTTGTGCTTGTACCATTTGTCAATATTTTCAAGATGTAGTTTACATGATTCCGAATATACCACTTTCCCAACTTTATTATGTCTATTCTCATATTCTTTTTGGGCTAGTTTGCTATATTCGCTTATTAATGGTTTATTGTTTCCTTTCTTTATCCACAGAGTCTACATTTACTGTTGTCTTGTGTCTTATCGAGCCTTGCTTTGATGTGGTTTGTTCTGATAGCTGTTATTAGGTATTCAGTTTCTTTCTTTTTTTTATTTGGGAGTTACCACTTAACAACGCCCGATCATTGAATGTAAAGTGCCAGTGTAGTAATCATTAGTGATTTAACTTGTATGTAATTTAATTATGATTTTGTTTATTCTTCTTTTCCAGGTTATTGCAACAAAAATGTAAATCGATCACAAAGTTAACACATCTGGACGAAAGGACTACTGCGGATTCGCCAGGTCTTGGCAAACATTTCACACTTTTTTACTTTATTTTTGATACTTTTTATTCATTTATTTATTATTTCAGAATGTTTTGCTTCTTTTTTTTTTACAAGGTACCCCCCCTCCCCGCCCAACCTCAATATCACTCATAAAAATAGTAATGAAATTTACTATTCATTCCGCAATGATACAAATATGCATCAGTTCACAAAGTTTTGGTCAAAAACGTATATACAAATCAATAATAAGCACATACAAAACCTCTGACACGCTCATTTGTTGACACTATCCCTAATTTGGATAATCTAGGAATTGTTTCAGTAGACATTGTCTTTGAGATATGATGTGGACCCAGGTTGCAACTAGGAAAAGACAACTTGGAACACGCTATAAGCTTAAAGATATATTGAAAAAAGAAACAAAATGCAGTGAAAAGTAATGACATAAGCTAGGCTTACATGTCAGTCAGATATCGGCAGAGTATCCTATGTCAACGAGAGTACTTCGCTCTCGATTAGTATAGGATTTAGAAGAGCACGTCAAGGGGTATGTCCCATAAAATAACACCACAAATGAAAATCTGCTGTTAACCTCCAATGACTCTGAAGACAATTCACATTTACACTTTCGACCTAATCCTATCCTACCTTGATAGAGTTCAAAACTGGCTTTGCTTTCAGAAAAAATTGTGAATTTTATTAATAATTTCATGGGCGGCATTATAGGGAGTTACACTGTATCGTAGAAGATGCGTGTAACATGAGGAGGGGGATCACTCTGAAATATAAATCGAATACGGTTTCTGTTAATCCTATCTTCCTTGTCATTAAAAAAAAAGAAGCTGACGCAGTGATTAACATTTGTTACCATATCTTCTAGAGTTATTTTATATGAAATCGTGTTTAATCACAGAGTCTTTAATTATAGAATATTTGTGGTCGGATGTCGAAGGTGCAAGGAACGAGATTTATTTTCCATATGAATAAAACTGTTAATTACCAGCTTATAAATTCATAGTTTTGCCAGCGTTATTAGTGTAAGAGTGAACACAGCTAAACCGATGGGACTTCAAGTTAACTTGCTTATTCTCTCGCGTGCATTACACACGTCAGTCTTCGAACTTGCGTACTATTTATGAATTATGAATTGAAAATTGAATTGGAGGAGACAGATTTTGTACAAAAGGAACAATTTCAATATATATTGACTAAACAATTTTACTTTTGCAAATAGAAAAAGGTAATGAATGAGGGTCATATGGGCGTTTATTTAGACACGGTTGATAATGCAGGGGGGGGGTAACTAGTATTGACTAAGAAAATAAGCATATTTTTAAGAGACAATTTGAGATGTTAAAATAATCTATATTACCAATAAATTGAATTTTTCTCACTCTGATATTAATATTAAAAGCCTACTTTTTCTATTTAAAAATTATTAAAACGAACTTCTTAATATACTCAGTCATGTATATGCGAGCGACTTCATGTAGTTAAACTAATTTGCCTATTCCTTTGAACAAAACGAGCTTATATTAATTAATTATTCATTTTTTATGGTTTATTATTAAATGCTTCGTTTCCTTTAATTATTGCACTTAATTCTATTTATGCATAGTTTCTACATTCTGCATTATTGCCTATAATTTAAGATGAAAGCGTTCAAGCACACAGATCCGTTTAATTTAAGGTAGTATTTTTAATGACTGTAATAGGCAGGGATCAATTTGTAATGATAATGTTAAAATAAATGGAACAGACACTTTTTTAGCCACGTAAGTTGTGAATGTTGCCCCTAGCCATTAAATGTTTCCCTTTTTTGTTGTTTTCTGTTGAAAAAGTGTATACATTTTTTTCCAAGGTATTTTGGTAATGTAAAAACTAAGCATACACTAGAGCAATTTGCAAAAAATTGAAAAGAAAAAAATCTAAATGCTAGTGACAGCATTGACAACGGGAGTGGCCGAAAAGTGGGTGTTTACTGTAGTATAATGTTTTTAATCGTCTGCAAAAATTTATGAATAAATGAAAAATAAAAAAGTAAATGGTAGGAGTAATTATTTTGTTTTTTCTATAATATTTTGTAATCTGAAAGTTATGCATGTAATCGATGATAATCGCCCAAAAATAAAGTATGAAAAACTGAAAAGGTGAAATTGAAAGGCTGGGGCCAACGTTGTTCAGGTACACCAAACCATGTTGAGGAGTACTTGAACAATTGAACCCCGCCCCCCCCCCCATCACAAAAGTTGACTTTGTAGTCTTTTTTCAAGATTATGATCGATTGTACTCTCGGCTACCAGAAAAGGCTGTATATTTAAAGATTTAAAAAGGGAGTTTCCGTTTCACATGCAACATGAAAAAAAAAGCTATATATTTAAAGATTTGGAAGCGTTTTTTTTTTAATATGGTAGCTTAATGTCCAAATGATAATAATCTTCAGAATTAGTTGTAAAAAGCTGAAAAGGTAAAAATATGTAAGGTGATGCCAATTGTTAGAGTGCACCCATGTTTGTATTACAGAATCTGTTGTATTCCCCCATCTAAAAAAAAATTTTTTAAAATGAACAGATGGGGTGTCTGTAACATAAAGTATTTTCAATGGGATAAAAACTCAAGGGAAAGGTTTAAGTTGAGATAAGCTATTTTTTGTGGTTTTATAACTTAAAATATTGCAGCATTAAGAATTAATTATATAATGTTATATATTGAATTACAAAAATTCTTAATGTTGCAATATTTAAGTTATAAATTTATTATATGTTTTACTAGAATATCTTGTCCTTTTCTTTTCCAGTTTTAACAACTAATCCTTTACTTTTCCATGTTTAAGCATAACCATATTACTTTTGATGTTCGTATTTTTCTATTGTAATCCATGATTTTTCCAGGCTTCCAGTAAATTCATGTGTTCTTTGTTTAATTTCAGTCTTATATTTTGCCCCATAAAAACATAACATACACATATGTAAAAACAATGTACGGCACTCGTCTGCTTTCAATAAAATCTTCCAATTATTTCCATTTCATGCTTTCTTTCTCCCTTTTTCACTTGTTACTTCTCTTTTCGCGAGAGTGGTGAATTGGTAGCAACAGTAGTCGCTGAAGCGACGTGGTTGCTATGGAAAGCAGTTATGAAAATATCGCTCACCTCCTTATCTTGTTTTCATGATTTTGGACACCAGTAAATTCATCATAACTTTTGTTTTACTGAACGAAAATTTACATTTTTTTTTCACAATATAGCTGAGAAGGTGATCTATAAACTGTAATAATTGTTTGAAATTTGTTTGAAAAATGAGTGAGCAGCGAAGCTTTAAAGCAGTTCTAAATGAAAAACTGACACTTAACCATATATTAAAACACGGTAGTGTTTGAATGATATAAAGTGACCTTGTCTGTATGTATATGGAATAGTCTCTACCAAATTACTCTGTGAATTTTTGGTCTACAGACTTGAAATTATTTCAACCTGTGGACCAAAGTCAGGTTTTTGAGCCGGAAAAATAGCTGCTAAGAGGTCAAAATAGAAAAATTAGCTGATGCAATTCGTTTAACTGACTTAATTTTTTAATTATTGATATCCATGTGTTCTTACATCATATGGTAGTGAATACCAATGGAGAGATGGCACCGAAGTCATATTTTTTTAAAAAACTAGTATATATTGGGTACAATATAATAATCAATAGAAACATAGCTCTAATAATAAATATGAAATATTCATAAATTAAAATAGCATATGTAAGCATATTTTACGACTGGGTAATGCCGGGTAGCATACTACTATATATATATATATATATATATATTATTTTTAAAATGCAATTATCCATTGACACGTGTTTCGTCATCTACGACTCATCAGAGTGGCTGTATCTCTGGAGCAACCTCGGCAGAGCATTTTTTTAATAGCACAGCCGGGATGAGATCTGGTCCACATGCTTTTGACGTGTCTAGGTTTTTTATAATAGTATGTACCTGAGAAGGGGTGATTTTCAAATCGTCTAGTGTGGCGTCTGTTTGCAGAGGAAAATCAGGGAGGGAGTGGTGTACCGGGTTCAGTGTGGAGTTTGAGTCAAACCGACTGGCAAGCAGATTAGCCTTGTCAGTTGCCGTGCAAGCAACCTCATGGTTGTTTGATAGTGAGGGAATAGTTGACTGTCCATTATTTACTATGCTGTTGTAGATTTTCCAAAAATCCCGGGTTCCTAATTTCTGCGCTTATATATATATATATATATATATATATATATATATATATATAAAATTGGATAATAAATCTAAGAAAAAAAAAACTGAGCTAAAACTGACATCAAAATTATGTCCCGTCAATGTTTCCACTAATATTTATATGGAAAAATGTTTTCTCTCATGGTAAATACAACCTCAATCTGGATACATTTTGAACACATCACATTTTGAAAAATAAAATCGCTATATATTTTCTGTAATTGTAAAAACAACCTCATTGTGGTTACGTTTTGAAGATACTTTATATTTTGAAACAAATTAATGCATATTTTCAGTCTCTGTAAATACAACTAAATACAGTCTGGATACTTTTTGAACATACCTCATATTTTGAATAAATCAGTGTGTATTTTCTGTTTTGTAAAGTTAATTACAGTCTGGATACTTTCTGAACACAGCTAATATTTTGAAGCAAATTAGTGCATATTTTCAAGCTTTGTAAATACACTATCAGTCTGGGTAATTTTTGAACATGTGTCATATTTTGAATTGATCATTGTATAGTTTCTGTATTTGTAAATACTGTCTCAGTTTGGATACTTCTGAACACACCTTTATTTTAAAGCAAATTAATGCACATATTCAGTCTTCGTAAACACATCAGTTTGGATACTTTTTGAACATGCACCATATTTTGAATAGATCAATTATATTTTAGAGCAAATTAACTTTATTTAAATACAACATCAGTTTGGGATCTTTGTGTATCCACGTTATATTCTGAACAACTTGTTCATTTCTGTCATGTTAAACACGAGTTTAGTCAAGATAAATTTTGAGCCACTCTTTTATCATTTGAAACTCATTTTTTATTTGTAAAATCTTTGACAATTGCTATTTTGTTCAAACGTTCTTTATCAAATATCAGCAAAGATATTTTACTTAATTTCACCTTTGTGTTTTGATATAATCACAAGTTTCCATCATTTTCAATGACAGTTTCACCTTTATCATCGAAGATAATGTCAATGTAAATTGCATCCCATCAAAGACAAATTGTCTCTATTTTTGCTTGGTTTCCAAAGAGCATGACAATTCTAGTTTGAATAAGAATAAAATGAATAGGTACAAGTAAACAAACATCGGACAGCGCATTATTTAAAGCCAAGCAAAATTAAAGATGTTCCTTCATAAAACGTGTCTTTAACTTTGTTATATACAACTGATATTGAATTTTATAATTATTAATCAATAAGGTGTCTAAAAACACACACGCTACACATGAAAAAAGCTAACGGATTTTTTCTATAGAAAGTCGACGCCATACAGGAAAAAGAGAATATCAATGTGACCATGTTTTAAAACTGCATCTGAAGCTAAACAGTTTTTCACACCACAAAAAAAAAAAAACAACAAAAAAGACACATTCATCCTATAGATTTTATTTTTCAATTCAATTTGATTATTTTGGAATTACAAAAATAAAACAAACCCTGTTTCAGTTGCCGCATACAAAAAAAACGGTGGTAGAAATTGACATGGAAGAGGATATAGGTAGTATAGAACCTGTCCAAATGAACTTTGAATTGTTGTGTTGTTGGTGCATTTTATTACCTTCCTTCGAAGTCTATTCCAAGATTCAAGCAGCTCTTCATCGGTTGAATCGAAATTGGTGATGAAATAGTTTTTTAACCAATTTTTACCAACTGTAGGCATAAATATGACACTAAATTTTTAAGCTAAAGGTTGATTATTTATATTTATATTTATACTAGCCTAGGTACCCGGCGTTGCCCGAGTGTAAGGAGGTGTGTGTTGAGCAAAGAAATAAAAGTGGTAGTAGGCAGGTAGGCACGAACCCATACCACGAAGAAGGAAAAGAATGTGAAAAAAAAGTACTGTCTTTGCTGTTGCATCCATCGCCAAACCGGAAGTGATAAAGGTTCCAATTAAGACTAGTCAACCGAAAAGAGGGGATGATTTTCGAAAAGCGACCCCTCCCTGTAGAAAAGTTCCCAGTTGAGGATGAAGGAATTAATATTTTTAACCAATTTACCGATTCTATACTAAATTCTTGATTTAGCATGGAATCTAATCTACAATTACTAATTCCGATTCTTTATGAATCTCTAAATATTTCAATATAAATTGTTCTTTTTTCCTGATTATCACATAAATATCTGTTAAATTTGCATGTATTTTCTCAAAACTAAAAACATACTTCTATGGAGGTTAACTGTAGATTTTAGTTTTACTGGTAGTTTAAAATCAATGAATATTTATTAGTTTAATATTATTACTAGTTTAATATTATTACTAGTATTAGTTTAATATTATTACTAGTATTAATTTAATATTATTACTAGTATTGGACGATTTTGTTTTGAACAAAATAAAATTTAAAAAAAAATATAATTAAAGTAATCGTTTTTGGCATCAGAAAATAGACACAAACTTTGCGATTCTGATACCGATTCTTCATAAAGTTCCGATTTTTCAAATTCCCGATTCCGATTCCGATAACTCGTCCCAACACTAATATATATATATATATATATATATATATATATATATACACACACACACACACACACACACATATATATATATATATATACATATGTATATATATATACATATGTATATATACATATATATACATATACATATATATATACATATATATACATATGTATATACATATATATATACATATATATACATATACATATGTATATATACATATATATACATATGTATATACATATGTATATACATATATATATATATATATATATACATATATATATATATATATATATATATATATATATACTTTTTTGATTTAGAGTCATATTGAATCTTTCGACAGCTCGGATAATATCACCTGTGTGAGCTACGTCTACAGGCGAATCACAGTAATTTCTCAGTTAGACTAGTTGAACCTGATCGTTGATCTTTTAATGCATCTTTTGTGCCCTGCCATTGATTGATTCTGGAATTTTCAAATTTAGTTGGACGTTGATTGCGTCTTGTCAGTTGACCAGAATAATCTCATGTGAGTAAAGGATTTTTTCATAAATTGGAGAAGACTGTGAGGAGCATATCGGTCCAATTGATAAAACTAAAAGCAAAAAAAAAAAAAAACATTTTCAAATTTAGTTGGACGTCGATTGCGTTATATCAGTTAAACAGAATAATCTCATGAAAGTAAAGGATTTTATTTTATTTTATTTTTTATTTTTATTTATTTATTTATTTTCATTACTTCAAAAACTGCTATGAAGAGCATGCCGATCCTGGTGATAAAAAGTATTTGAATCTCCGCAAATGTCAACCTTACATCATAGCTTGTGTGGAAGTTACAACAGTATAGGATTGCCTCAACAGGCTATACCGTCTTCAAAAACTGCTGTGAAGAGCATACCGATCCTAGTGATAAAAGAAACACTCACATCAGACCTAAATCGTGGCAGAATGAGGATATAGTCTACGGTAATCATGTAGGAGCACTCATAACGGAAGACTGATGTAGAACCTGAACTGGTAAATGGGCCCTGGTAACGTCATGGGGAGCAGCATGACAGTTATGCGCCTTGGCGGAAGAACTAAAGAATCAGTCAATGGCAGGGCACAAAAGACGCTGAGCGGAAGAATCATTAAGAGATCAACGATCAGGTTCAACTAGTCTAATTGAGAAATTACTGCGATTCGCCTGTAGACGTAGCTCAAACAGGTGATATTATCCGAGCTATCGAAAGATTCAATATGACTTTAAATTAAACCAGAATTCCATACCGCATCGACCGCCACATGAGTAACCAAGGGTCGCTACTTGGTGTGCCGGCACTGACCACAGCTATCGACAAGTTTACTACAGCGCCAAAACCTAAGCTAGCAAAATGTAGACATACCAATGTACGGACACTTCAACCCACATCTCAAATATCAGAACTTGTTGCTTCATCCAACGAACACAATATCGATATTGTGTGTATTCAAGAGCACCGTCTCTTCCACAACGACATGGACATCAAGTACCATGAAATTGGTAACAGCTTGACACTAGTATCAGCGTCAGCATGGAAAAATTCGACAAATAGTACCATTGGGGGAGTAGGACTTCTGCTTAGCCCTCGAGCATTGAAATCATTGAAAAGTGCTGAGAAGATAACACAAAGGATAATTCTTGCTACCTTCAATGGTAATCCTGCTACTACTGTTATTTGTTGCTACAGCTCTACCAACGTCAGTGACAAGCAAGATATCCTGAATTTCTATGATGAACTCTCAGCAATAGTGCGCTCAATCCCCAAACATAATTTATTGGTTATCGGAGGTGACATGAATGCACACATAGGTCGGGAAGACAACAAGCATAAGTTCTCTTTCCATGATGGAACAAACAACCTACAATGCATGAATACCCGTTTTCAGAAAAGACCCGGTAAGCTCTGGACCCATCAATCCCCAAATGGAGACAAGGCACAACTGGACTATCTTTTTATGAATACGAAGTGGATCAATAGCTGTCATAACTGTGAAGCTTATAGCAGTTTCTATGGTGTGTCTACTGATCATAGGATTGTAACTTCTAAGTTGAAGTTAAGCCTACGAGTGAACAAAACTAAAAAATCATCTAGACAGCCCTACAACTGGTTAACGTTGTCACATGACAATCAGATCAAACAGAGATTCATCTTCGAACTGCGATGCTTTACAAGCACAAGAGCAGGAACCAGCTGCTAATACCACCTATGAAAACTTTCTTAGATCGCACCAAGAAGCAGCAAAGAAGTGTATACCTCTGAAGTCCAAGGTAAAGCGAAAAGTACCGTGGGAAAATGACAAAATAATATTAAAACGAGAAAAATTAAAAAATATAATCAAAATGCAACATAAATACCCCACTCGACAGAATACAAAATTAAGGGAGCAGGCGCTTCAAGAGCTTAGTATGATGTACCTATCAGAACAACAGAAGTGTGTTCAAGAACAAATAGATCGAATCCAGAATGCAGCAGATAACAAACAATCCTACCTGTCTTGGCAAGTAGTAAATGAGATACCTGGGCGCAAACGACCTGTCAAAGCTAAGTTAAAGGCAAACACTCCGGAAAATGCATGTTCGAAATGGAAAGCACATTTTGAAAAGCTACTCGGAAACAAACCAGAAGTAACAGACCAACCAATTCAGCCGATTGTTGTACAGGAACTCGATATTGAGAACGGTGATTTTACAATGGAAGAACTTCTAAATGTGCTAAAGAAGACCAAGAATCGTAAAGCTGCAGGCTTAGATAACATACCTCCTGAAGTATGGAAGACAGGTGGTTTCAATGACATACTTCTTAATTCATGCAATTCTGTATATAATCAAAAAATTATTAATATATGGAGGGAAGGATGCATACTTCCCTTCCCTAAGAAGGGTGACCTAAGCATACCAAGCAACTACAGAGGAATAACACTCACTCCAATTGCAGCAAAAATCTACAATGCCATGCTTCTCAACCGTATCCAACCAAAGATCGAAGAAGTGCTCAGGAAGAACCAAAATGGATTTAGAAAGAATCGCTCTACTACTAGTCAAATACTTACTGTTAGGAGACTGATTGAAGGAGTGAAAACAAAAAACATTGAGGCAATCATGATCTTTGTAGATTTCTCCAAGCATTCGACTCCGTACATAGAGGAAAAAATGGGCAGCATATTAAAAGCATATGGCATTCCAAATGAAGTCATTAATGCTATCATGATGCTATATGAGCACACTCGAGCAATGATCTGGTCCCCATATGGGGACACTGAATTTTTCAACATCCGCACTGGGGTTCTACAAGGAGATACTTTTGCCCCTTTTCTTTTCATTGTCTGTCTTGACTTTGTACTTCGCACCTCTGTTGATATACACAACATGCTAGGCTTCACCCTAAATGAATCCAGAAACAGACGTCATCAATCAGCACACATAACTGATGCAGATTACGCAGACGATATTGCTTTGTTCGTGAGCAACACTGCTGATGTGCAAACACTGTTACGTAAGTTAGAAAAGTCTGCAAATGACATTGGTCTCCACATAAATGCGGATAAGACAAAGTTTATGACTTTCAATGTGAAGGGAGAGATCAGGGCTTTGGTAGGATTAACACTGAAGGAAGTCGCTGAGTTTATGTATCTGGCAGCAACATAGTTACCACAGAGAGAGATATCGGAATTCGCATCTCAAAAGCATGGACCGCATTGGATGGGCTACATTTAGTATGGACTTTGAGACTGGCTGACAAACTGAAAACGCAGTTCTTCAGGGCAGTGGTAGAGTCTGTCCTTGTTTACGGTGCTACAACCTGGCCACTCACCAAAAGATTGGAAAGAAAACTGGACGGCACATACACCCGTATGCTAAGAACAATATTAAATATATCTTGGCAAAATCATCCTACGAAGCAGCAACTATATGGCAATCTACCTGCCATATCTAATACCATCAGAGAAAGATGCCTACGATTTGCCGGTCATTGTCTGAGGAGCAAGCATGAATTGGTGAGTGATGTATTGCTATGGACTCCACCACACGGACGCACAAGCAGAGGACGAGCTAGATCCACGTACACCCAACAAATAGCACACGACGCCAACTGTGAACCTGAAGATCTGAGGGAACTGATAGAAGACAGGAAACTCTGAAGAGGAAGAGTCACATTGATCCGGGCAAGAAGCCCGTCATGATGATGATGATGATATATATATATATATATATATACTAGCATGGGTGCCCGGCATTGCCCGGGTGTTTTGAGGTGTATGCTGAGCAAAACAAAAAAAAAAAAAAAACGGTCAATTTTTTTAACTTTGACCCCTATTATGACCTCTTAAAATTTTTTGTTTAAGGCTCAAATCAAGTTATTAAGTTAGATCCATGTCCAAGGAATCTATATCTAAAATTTCACGTGTTTAGACCCAAAATTGTAGGAGGGGTTTGGTAGAGTTCTCAAAAGTTAAATCATTGAACATTGACCCCTTAATTGCCAAATTTCTGTCTGAAAACCAATCACATCCATTTTTCCAAATCTCAGTACCCTGTATATCAAATTTCGAATCTGTAGGCTTTAAATTGACAGAATTAATGCGTAGGGAAATGTACACAGACACTTTCACTTTTATATATAGATATATAGATATATGTATATATATGCATATATATATATATATATATATATATATATATATATATATATATACACACACACAACGGTGAAATGCTATATATTTAAGTTTTTATCATTGGATAGTGAGATTGTGTTTTGAACTTAACTTATTCTCACTAATGATTTTGTTGGGGAGTGTAAAAGTTTTAGAAAAAAATTTAACCTAAAAGTAAATTAAAAATATTTCTTTTGTGTTTTTTGACTTTTAAGCAGACTCCGAGGAAAGTTCGAGTCCAGAATTGATAGAAAAACCGAGTAAGTGTTTCCTTTGCCATCTTATATAACACTAGCAGGGCTACTCAGCGTTGCTCGGGATAATAAAAAAACAAAACAAAATAGAAGCAAAATAGGCTATGTAATATATTTATATTGACTTTATATCTCAATCTCTTCTCTCTCTATCTCTCTCCATCACTCTCTCTCTCTCTCTCTCACTTTTTAATCTGTTGAAAAAGTAATAGTAATAATATAATGATCCTTTTTAAATGTAATACTATAAACTTGCATTCATTGTTCCTGGAAAACGTTGAAGAGAACAAAACGCAATGACATTCTTAATGCTGGATAATTCCGCCTCCTCCCACTCGCTTTCACAATAATATGAAGAAAAATTATGTTGATAATGAAAATAGTCCAAAGCGATAATTTACATTTATTGCTCCAAGTAAGACAAATGATATTGTCAGCCGTTTCATTTACCAAATATAATGCAGTAATGTTTATAAAAGCAATTTTATTGCTCCCGGGCAGAATCGAGTAGAACAAAAGTTTCTGTTGCAAACCCTCTATTTACTTACAAAATATAATACTGCAATGTTAGTAAGGAACTGTCAAATGTATGGTTAAAAAAAATTAAATATTAATAATAGCAATTTTATTTGTCTTGGAGTATAACAAAAGATATTGTCTCTCCTACCTCATTTAGCAAATATACTGCTGCAATTTTAGTAAGGAGGCCTTCACAGCACTGTCAAAAGTATGATTAAAATCATAATATGAGGAGAAATAATGTTGATAATGATTATTCCTATATAATATGGCCACACATAATTAACTGTGTGTTACAATGATATTAACATCTTTGAAGATAAATTCTCAGATATGAAATGAAAACTATTTGATATAGATTCCAAATCTAATATAATAATCTGTCTATCTGAATATATTCTATGCGCATTATTTTTTTATGTCTCGTTTGTGAATCTGTTTATTACTTTATCTTATTTGCACATTTCAATAAAGTAAGAAAAGGATAATGTCATCAATAAATGTCATGATGCGATAAAAGGTAATATATCACAAATTAAATCATCCAATGAAAACAGGATGTGGGATAACCTGCCACAGGAGAGAGAGAGAGAGAGAGAGAGAGAGAGAGAGAGAGAGAGAGAGAGAGAGAGGGGGGAATTTTTTTTAACTGGATGGCATCATGGGTTGTCTACATTGCAGGTCTACGCGGTATCTTAAATAAGCTTCCAGACATTTTTGTGTGGGCACTTCTATTAATAGTACACACATGAGACTCTAGTCCCCTTTGAAGTAATCTCCTCCGGCTGCAATGCTTTTGTTTCATCGTTCCACCAACTTCTGGAAAGCCTCATGGAAGTACTCTTGTGTGAGTATGTCAATAGCCCTCACCACAACCTCTTTCGTCTCCTCAATTGCCTCATAACGGCAATCTCTAAGATTTTCCTTGAGCTTCTGGAATAAGCAAACGTCATAGGAAGCAAGGTCTGGACTATAGGGAGGATGAGGAACTGTCTTGATGCCCATCTTGGTCTGTGACAAAGTTGTTGACTGGTGCATGCGAGCAAATCTTCCATATCTTCAGTTCCTCGCAAATAATTGTGTGTACAGTTCTCACACTTACATCAAACTGTGTACTTATTGTCTCTATAGACATACGACTGTCCTTATCCATGAAATTCTTTATTTGGCCGATCAACTGGTGTTCTTTGTTACTCCTCCCACACCTCTCATCATCCCTCACAGACTCCCTGCCTTTTTTGAGTAAGGAAGTCAGAACACCAGAATTGATTGGCCAAATAAAGAATTTCATCGATAAGTGCCGTTGTGTGTTTATGGAGACAATAAGTGCATAGTTTGATATCAGTGGGAACTGTACACACAATTATTTAAAAATGTGGAAGATTAGCGCAAAGTTTGTTTCAAGGGTGTTCAGATAAGATCAGAAAGAAAGACGTTGTCATAACAGCAGGGGGATGGTCGAGTTGATCAATTCAGATCCTGCAGTTCTTGATGCTCTGGTGACCTGTGATGAAAGCTGGATCTACTGCTAGGACCCAGAGACCAAGAAGCAGAGTGCCTAGTGGGAGCATGCTGGCTCTCTCAGACCCCCCCCCAAACAGACAAAGCAGATCCACCCAGAAACTTATGATGACCCTTTTTTTTTTTTGACAGCATGGATATGATATACAAACACTAGTTTCTCACTGGAGAGACAGTTAACAAGGAATACTATGTTGAGGTGTTAAGGGAGTTCAGGAAAGATTCTGTCGGAAGAGACCAGCACTCTTCAAATTGTGTCAGTGGTATTTCCACCAGGACAATACACCAGTCAACAACTCCATCTTTGTCACAGACTATTTGACCAAGATGGGCATCAAGACCTTAACCCTATAATTCAGACCTTGATCCCTGTGATCTTTGCTTATTCCCTAAGCTCAAGGAAAACTTTAGAGGTTGTCGTTATGGGGCAACTGAGGAGATAAAAGAGGCTGTGGCGAGGGTCATTAGCACGATCACGCAAGAGGACTTCCATGGAGCCTTCCAGAAGTTGTTGGAACGGTACAACAAATGCATTGCAGCTGGAGGAGATTACTTCGAAGCGAACTAAATGTTCATGTGTGTATTATCAATAAAAGTGCCCATATGAAAAAAGTCTGGAAACTTAATGAATGTACCTTATATGTGTATATATATATATATATACCTCATATATATATATATATATATATATATATATATATATATATATGAGGTACATTAATTAAATTTGTTTATTGTTAATTGTCTGTTTGTTTATAAACAGGCGGTTTGAGCACTATAAAAGTGGTGGACGGATGTTTGTTTGAAATAGACATTCGGCGAGGTTATTTGCGGGCATCGCTTCCATGGTCGAGAGGTAGAACTGCCGACTGTCAACACGACGGTTCTAGGGTCAATCCTTGGCTTGGGAGAGATACTAGTCTAGCGGCACTGACGAGTTGTGATACAATGAAACAGGACTATATGTCGATGACTACAAATATATGTATATATATATATATATATATATATATATATATATATAAGGTGTATTCCTTTATTGTATCAATTTTTATGACTTGTTCTTGTTCGATTAGTTATATAATTGTATTGTCATACCATTGTAAAAGGACATTCCAAAAGTAATGACTCCTATTTTTATTCCGCCCAAATGGATGCATTGTTATGATGACTAAATTTATGCATTCATAATCTGAAAGTTTCATTTCTCTGTTGCAGATATTGATGATGTGAGACTATAAAAAATCAAAACTCTGTCATGGACGTGTGTCAGAAGCAGAAATGCGTCATTGAATTCCTCAATGCAAAAAAAAAAAATTTTTACTAATCAACATTCATTGGCGCCTATTGAACGTTTATGAAGCCAATGAAGTTGATGTCAGCACAGTTAGGAGATGGACTCGTCGATTTCAGAGTAGTGACAGAGATGTGAGTAACAAATTGTACTGGACTTTTACGATTAAGGCATGAAAAGAGGCTGGCAAAAGTGCATTGAAAATGGTAGTGACTATGTAGAAAAATAAATTCTGATTCAAAAGCTTGTTCATTTCAATGTCTTTGGAACTCTTTAATGTTATGGTTTTTGACTTAAAAAAAAATAGGAGGCTTTACTTTTGGAACGACGTTCACATAACTATGTCTATTGTTCCAATTCCAATTTTGTGTGTTTCTCTTTATTTTTAATATTGATCGATTGTTTATTGAAATAAATATCTCTGTTCTTATAATATATTTTTTTATTTTATGCTTGAAACACTTTTTTCTTACGAAAATCTTATTTTTCACCATTCTTTCAGGCACCGAATTTTCTAAATCAAATTCACCAGAAGATATTAGTGGCCGAAAGCTATATGTCTCTAAAAGCTTGCCAACACTTATCGAAGTTGAAAAGTTTGTATTCCGTTTTTTTTTTTTAATGTTTTTATTTAAAACTGTTGTAATTTTTAAAGTTTAAATAGTATATTTGATAGTCTGTCATACTTAAATTAGAAATATTATTCGGTATAGTCTGTCATAGTGAAATTTTAAATTCTATTTTCTATAGTCTATCAGGTTATAATTCCAAATCCCATTTGGTATAGTCTGTCACGCTTGACTTTTATGGTTTGTCATGCTTAAATTAAAAATACAATTTTGTATGGTCCGTCATACTGAAATATTAAATAGAATTTTCTATAATCGGTCATGCTTAAATTAGAAATGAAATTTTCTTTGATCGATCTTGTTTAAATATGAAAAGGAATTTTTGTTGGTCTGTTATGTTTCAATTTGAAATATCGTTTCTAGCTGCATCCACACATCTGGTGTGAGGTTCTGTCCGTCTGTGTGTGACAGTTGAAATATGAATTGGCATTTTCATCGTGAAACTCGCAGATTTAATGGCTGCAACGTAAAAATGGATTCATTTTCAAATAATTGTGTGCCGCACAAATTTCTTTCGTTTCAGATATTTAGAGGACATATCATATCTTGATAATTGAATTTATGAAAATCTATCCTAATAAAATGTGAATTTTTTATTTGGGTGTCTAAATAGTTTTGTTTTACAGCACTAGTCAATTTTGGATCTACTCCCATCAGAATCATCATTATATTTGGTTTAATGTTTGTATACAAGGTGGACCAATAAAATTGTCACCCTAAAGAAAACAACACTAAAGCTTTATTTTAAATCTTTTATTGAAAAAATCATCTCAAGTAACCTGATTATGTAGTAGAGCTGACATCTATACAATGTAACCACATTCAGCCTCAATCACCACCTTGATATGGGTCCGGAACTGGGAGCATGCCTTTTCCACAAATGCCGATGGGACCTTAGCACATGGTAGCGATCAAGCCGGTTTTGTTGTTGTGGGAGATCATGTTGGTAATGTTCTCGAGGTATAACCAAACAAATTAGTCCAGCGGGTGCAGGTCGGAGGAGGAGGGGAGCACTGAGGGAAGGGTACAAAGTTGTAGCACTCCTTCTGAAGCCAAGCCTGGGTCTCTTTGGACTTGTGGGCTGGCGCTGAATCCTGCTGCCACACCCAGGGTTTTCCAGCAGCCACCTGATTGCCCTTCAGAACATCCAAGTACACTTTAGTGTTGACTTTCAAGCCGATTTTGAAAATGTGAGATTGCATAATGTGTCCTTCACTTGAAGCCCCACCAAAGACCATAATCGTGAGTCGTCTGATGCGTTGAACTGTGCCCTCAAATGTTAAACTGTTTGGATTTGCATTTTGGAGGTGCTAGCAAAGGTCTTGTTGTCATAACTTGGCTCGGTAAAGAGCATGAGGTGTACAGCAGTGCACTTTTGATCTCACTTGTTGAACATTGTGTCACTTTAAGACGTGAAAGGAGGCTCCTATTGATCTTAGGATTTATACACAACTGGCTGGTGTATGGTTTGCGACAGAAAAAAGAAAACTGATTTTCATCAAACGGAAATGGAATCATATTGTCTTTTCTACGGCAACAATTTGATTGTTCCGCCCTGTACATCTAACAGATTCGCCAGTGTATTTCACAGCAGCGGCAGCATGACACATATACAAATGACCAGGCTGGTATGCAATATGACGTCACAGTGAAGGAGGAGAAGGGAAAGAAAAAAAGAGAGAAAAATGCACTACATGGGAGGACCAGAAAAAGTGTGTGCCGGCATTTGATGCACATGTGAACCTGTGTTAGCGTGAAAGAGTTTTAATCATGTGTCGCAACAGCAATGTTTTGTTAGCTACATTGTGAAATAAGAGATTTTAAAACAATATGCAATATGTTAATTTATTTATTGCCGACTATTTTTCTCATCTTTCTTAGATGTTGTTTCCCGACGTTTTGGCCAATTATTCCTCTGGCCTTCATCAGATGGTAAACGCACAGTTGATAGAGACGTGGAATCTCTATGGTTCCAGGTTAGAATTGTCTGAAGATAATTTCAATCCTACCCAAAGCCGGCCAGAGGTTTACTTGGCCAAAAACGTGGTGAGACGACAACAACTACGAAAGACATTAGAATGCAGTGAATGCAGTCAGGAGATTACCACCTGACGAAGGCCAGAGGAATAGTCGGCTGAAACGTTGTGAAACAACATCTAAGAAAAATGAGAATAATAATAATAGTAATAAATAAATTAATATAAATAATACTCATTTCAATGAATTCCAGTTAAAATAATAAATATGCAAAATGTTGTTGAAAAGCACCGGTAATAAATGCCTTCTGTTTAAGTTGAAAAAAAAATGAGTCGAATTTCTTTATTTTATTTGTTTCCTTGCAACTGTCTCTGCATACAACATGTTGGGTCCGATTGTCAAAATGTAGTGACATAGTTGAAGAAGAATAACAACAACATTCCATGCATATTGGCATGTGTTGGACGGTGTTTAGAAATTGATTTTCAAGTTAATCAATCTTCACATTTGTATGTATTTTTCTTAGTTCACCCATCTCATTTCCTCCCGTGTATTCATTGGTCTGCTCCTGTAATCTCATTTCCTCCCGGGTATTCATTATTCTGCTCCTATAATCTCATTTCATCCCGTGTAATCATTGGTTTGCTCCTGTAATCTCATTTCCTCCCGGGTATTCATTATTCTGCTCCTATAATCTCATTTCATCCCGTGTAATCATTGGTTTGCTCCTGTAATCTCATTTCCTCCTGGGTATTCATTATTCTGCTCCTATAATCTCATTTCCTCCCGGGTATTCATTATTCTGCTCCTATAATCTCATTTCCTCCCGGGTATTCATTATTCTGCTCCTATAATCTCATTTCCTCCCATGTATTCATTGGTTTGCTCCTGTAATCTCATTTCCTCCCGGGTATTCATTATTCTGCTCCTATAATCTCATTTCATCCCGTGTAATCATTGGTTTGCTCCTGTAATCTCATTTCCTCCCGTGTATTCATTATTCTGCTCCTATAATCTCATTTCCTCCCGGGTATTCATTATTCTGCTCCTATAATCTCATTTCCTCCCGGGTATTCATTATTCTGCTCCTATAATCTCATTTCCTCCCGTGTATTCATTGGTTTGCTCCTGTAATCTCATTTCCTCCCGGGTATTCATTATTCTGCTCCTATAATCTCATTTCTGCCGTGTATTCATTGGTCTGCTCCTGTAATCTCATTTCCTCCCGGGTATTCATTATTCTGCTCCTATAATCTCATTTCTGCCGTGTATTCATTGGTCTGCTCCTGTAATCTCATTTCCTCCCCGGGTATTCATTGGTCTGCTCCTATAATCTCATTTTCTCCCGTGTATTCATTGGTCTGCTCCTGTAATCTCATTTCCTCCCGTGTATTCATTGATCTGCTCCTATAATCTTAGTTCCTCCCTGTATTCATTGGTCTGCTCCTATAATCATATTTCCTCCCTTTATTCATTGGTTTGCTCCTGTAATCTCATTTCCTCCAGTGTATTCATTCGTCTGCTCCTATAATCTCATTTCCTCCTGTGTATTAATTGGTCTGCTCCTATAATCTCATTTCCCCCCGTGTATTCATTCGTCTGCTCCTGTAATCTCATTTCCTCCCGGGCATTCATTATTCTGCTCCTATAATCTAATTTCCTCCCGTGTATTCATTGGTCTGCTCCTGTAATCTCATTTCCTCCCATGTATTCATTGGTCTGCTCCTATAATCTAATAACACGTCTATAATATAACACGTTGCAGTGAGGTGCGTAATTTGGTGGTGTCTGCTTTCGAGAAGCATTTTTGAACTTCATAATATTGCTGGAGTTATTATTGTCCACGAGCATACGATTAGTCTCTTCGTAACTGCACAATGCCACTTTAAATTCACTGAAATTTATGGGTTTGTCTTTTTGTGTTATAACAGTTATAAATGGTTTAAGATCGGTTGGAAGTCATTGATATCAACAAGCTATTGCTTATTATTTCACCTGAGAGTTTTAAGGCATTGGCGATTGTTTCTGCCCTTATAACGTAGTCGGTAATAGTTTCATCCTCGTTACATTTCAGAGAGCTTTAATCCACCAACTCCAATTAAGCAGAAAAGGACTTTGAAAAACACACATTGGATCCCCCCTCCATTGGATGCAACCTAAACATACCACAGTCAAAAAAACATCTGCACAAGTTCATCATAGACAACCTTCACAAAAACATCTATTATAATGTAACCAAAGGACGAACAACGAACAATGCAATCATTACAAAACAATCACCTCATAACCATAAAACCAGCAGACAAATGGGGCGGGGAGCAATCACTATCATGAACACTAACAATTACATAACAGAAATAGAAGCACAACTAGCAAACAAGGAATTCTACAAACTAATCCCCACTGACTCCACTCCCGCATTCAAATCCGAGTAATCTAGACCACAACACTAAAACCATGATCAATAAATTAGTGCCAGACCACCCCAACCCAGCTGTCTTCTACACTATTCCCAAACTCCATAAACTCCCTGAAATAGTTAGTGACATACTCACACACCTCTCACTTGGTAACACAATAAACACAAAGGCACCAATTAACGAAACCTCAGAAACATACTACAGAATAGTATTACCTCACCGACTTATTGTTTCAGGTATTGGAACCCTCACAGAAAACATTTCGGACTATATAGACAGCATTCTAAACCCATTGTTGTCAAACATACCCAGCTACCTATAGGACATTACACACTATCTACAAATTTAATCTAGGATAGGGGCCATACCAAATAATGCAATTCTTGTGACAATGGATGTGTCCTCACTCTATTCTAACATTCCATGTGAGGAAGGAATATCCGTGTGCAGAAACTCCTCATACACCCAAAACCTACAAGACACAAACAATTATTATCTATAGCCAAAAACTGCTCAAACTTGATTGAGTACAAAAAAATAAGTAGGAATTCTGGCCAACCTCTTCCTTCATAGAAATTACCCCCTTAAAATTATAACAAAAAAACAATTAGGAAAGAAGAAAATATAAGCAGGCTAAATCTATTTATGTATAAAAGCAACAAATCATCCCAAAAAATACCAATGGTATTTGACGACAGCAACAACACCAACAAACTTTACAAACCCCCTCAAACAGATATTCAAACAACTACAGCATGACCCTACCCTCAACACAATATACAACATGCTTCCACTTAGTGCAAGAAGACAACTGCTGAATCTATGGTCACTACTAACATCCACGAAAATACACAACAATTTCGCACCTTAAGGAAAGAAAACATGCAACAAACCCAGGTGCAACGTCTGGAAACACATTAACACTGATGACACATTCACACCTCCAGGCAAAAACACTCAACTTAAACTCCCGCCTCTCACTTGCGACAGTCCCAATGTAGTCTACCTAATATATTGCAACATTCCGTCTACAACTCAACAACCACAAACAAACAATTAGGGACAAATACACACAGTACACAATAGCAATGAAATACACCCTCCCAGACTACAGCATAGACAATATAAAATGTATCCTTATAGCCTCCAACTTTCGGACACCGGAAAAAAGAAGACAATATGAAAAGAAACTCATTCTGAGACTTAACACCCACATATCTGGTTTCAATAAAGATTTCGGACTGCTAAATGAGTATTCTTTTTATAAAACCTAAACCGACCAAAAAACATTTTCCTATGGGGGACAAGGCAGAGTGAGTATGCGTGGTGGAAAAACGGCTTGATAAGTGATAGCCTCTTAAGTATAGAAAAAAGTTTTGGTTGCAAAAATAAAAACTTTTATCTTCCATACTGTCTTTCACTTAATGAGTATACTTTCAATTTTTCACAGACAACTCGTGAGATTGTAAGGATATTTAACAGTGCTATACTTTTTTATGTTTTGACAAAGAAAGAAAATTTGATCCATTTTTATGTTTGAAACTAAAACTTTTTTTCTTTACTTAGGAAGCTACCACTTATCAAGACCGGTGGCCACTCAAGGATGAGGGTTAAGTGTTAGATAGATGGTGAGACAATATCAGTTGCGGTGGAAACTTGGGTAGGGTAAGATTGTCTAAATGGACGATTACATAGGAATTTATTCACATTAGACTTGAAAACGACCATGTTATAGTCAAATAGGGAGCAGACAAACGGTATTGTGTTCCACAGATGGACAGTTTTAGGTAAGAAGCTCTGCTCATGGAATTTTCATTTAGTTTTGGACACAGATATGGATCAAATTCTCTTTCTTTGTCGAAACTTAAAAAATGTATAGCACTGTTAAATATCCTTAGCATCTCACTAGTTGTCTGTGAAAAATTGAAAAGATACTCGTTAAGTGAAAGACCTGGAGGAATGGTATAGAAGGTAAAGGTTTGATAGTGAATATTACAAAGACCAAAATGATGATCAGTGGTTGTAGCATTAGAATCAGAAACTCACAGTATTAATGCTGGCATTAAGTAATCCAGTTTACCAAATTGTCAGTACCAATGATCACTACGCTATTGTACACTTATTAAATCTTATCCTTGAGTGGCCTCCGGGCCTTGATAAGAGGTGACTCCTTTGTAAAAAAAACAAAAAAAAAGTTTCTTGCTCCATTTGTGCAAGGGGAGTCGGGTGTAATTCAGTTTGGTAACATTGAAAGAATGGCTGAGAAATATTGGGTTAGGAGGGGTGGAACAATTGATGTAGTATGGCCAGTTGACAGTGGAAGGCTAAGGAAAATATGGGAAGAAATGATAAGGATAGAATTGAGAAAAAAGGGATAAAACCAGAGCTGGCCAGAGATAAAGTAAATTTCTAAAAGCCGGCCATCATATAAAACAGACGTTACAATAATAATGATGATGGTGGTGGTGGTGATGATGATGTTGTTGTTGTTGTTGTTGTTGTTGTTGCTGCTGCTGTTGCTGTTGCTGCTGCTGCTGTTGTTGTTGGTGATGGTGGTGACAGTATAAGAGTTGTTTTCCTTTATGTGACCAGAGGTGAAAACTATGAATGGAATTTAAATGATTTAGGTCTTTCTCTTATGTATTAATTAAAATATTATTATAATAGAGGTTTATTTTGTTTTTATTTTGTTTTATTTGTTTAATTGTAATAAAAAAATTATCGTTAAGCATTGGTGGATGTATGCGCTCTATCGAGTGCAATTCAAGTTATGAACTCGGGCCAATCTCCTGCTTTTTAGTGAATATTTTGAAAATAGTTTGAATAAAAGGAATGTCAATTTTCACAATGCCGTCGTTAAGCACTGACTCTGTCCTTGAAGCAGAAAACCGGGAATCTATTTTCATCTTCAGCTAGAGATTTTCCAACACGTTAAGCCCTGACCAAATCATTTACTGGCTTAGCCATGATCTTCTACTTAATGGACACTGCCACATTATGCGTGGAAACATATTTTTCTTTTACATTATGTATTCTGTCAGCTTTTTTTTTTATTATTGCATTTTCAGTCCAAACAAGGCACAGTGTCACTTTGATGTAGGGAGCTACTATCAGGGACATAATTTGCAGAGATACTATGTAGGAAGTTGAACGTTATGTCTGTTTACATTATATTTGAACTTCTGCATGTCAGTACAGTCAGGGAAGTAGGAACCCGGAAGAGAATTCCAAAGTCTAGCAATCCTAGGGAAGCAACTATTAAAGTAAAAGGCTCTCTGACACCTGGGGGTCTCTACAGTGTAGGAGTAGGATTTTGATCATATTTGCTGTGTGCTATTGTTTGTTCTGTACAAATACTAATTTTTTGCATTATCAAGAAAAATGCTAGCTCTATCAAAACATATTTGTTGATTAAATATATTTCTCATTCCATGAAATTTCCACGAGTCCTGCTAGGATGAAAATATTCCGGGAAAATGAAAAGGAACAAGAAATTTCACCATCAGCAACATAAGAACTTTAAAACTTCCAAGAAACGGACCCCCCCCCCCCCCAAAAAAAAACCTGGAAATTCTCTCGTTA
Organism: Euprymna scolopes; assembly: GCF_053919585.1. Taxonomy (NCBI): domain Eukaryota; kingdom Metazoa; phylum Mollusca; class Cephalopoda; order Sepiida; family Sepiolidae; genus Euprymna; species Euprymna scolopes. The sequence continues at coordinate 40,432,288 of NC_136484.1, read as the reverse complement.
GCAACATTTCCATTTTTTAACTTCCATGAAAAAGAAAATGAACTAGGAATTCCGTGATCAGCAGCATCTGCATTTCTGTTTGTTTTAATCTATTTTATTTTTTGCTGTCATTTAATAAACAATAAATTCATATGAATCAACAAGGTACGGTTATTTTGCGTAGCTTTTTTTTTTTTTTTTTGGTATTTGTTTCTCTGATTCTTTCTAGAATTTGGTACTTACGGAAAGCACACATGAAGGTTGCCAACATTCATGAATAAAATTGGTGCTATAGAAATGACTGACTGCGACCTTGCCACACCCAGATAGTTACTTCACATTGTCATCAACTTTACCATGGTCACCTCGCTTTCATATGAAAGTCTTCATTTATTATTCACATTTATTATTCACATTTAATATTCACACTTATTATTCACATTTACCTAACAAAGAAAATAAAGTTCTCATCTTGTTTACTTTCAGGCCTAATATACTTCCAAGTGCCGAAAACAAAGAGGTTGAAAACAAATTTCTGGCGTTACCAAGTGACTTTGAGTCATTACATACAGAAGTAAGTTCTTCGTTTGTTATTTGTTCTCTGTAATTCCATTCCTTTTGTACAATAAGTTATCAAATGAGAATATGATAACATAATCATGTAGACACACCGGTTCCTGCCAGATCACTGGACTTGTATAACGATGAACCTGGTTGATACCAGATGGGTGACCATTTAGGAATGCTTGGCGATGTATAGGATGATGAAACAGCACTACTGTCAAAGGAAAAGTTAGGCGCCTCCTTGCCTCTGCTAGTCTGTGGGAGACCCCTGGGCAAAGTCCAGTACCCACTTCAGCCCCTGATCATTTTAATCTGAGGTCATGGAAAACAGGTGACTGATGTAATACGGAAGCAATCAGAAATAATTTTGTTCATGATTTCATATCTCGTGATGCTGGGCAGAAGATACCTTTGAGTACAATAGTCAGGACACTCGCCCGGTATGGGTGCTGTTTGGACAGAAAGAAACTGTAATCTACTATCTGTACAACCGCAAAGAAAGCTGTGGCAATACATCAAACACTTTCGAGAAAACAGCGTTGTAAATGATGAGCAACAATGAATTCATGAATGCCTCGAGGGAAAGATATAGATGGAGAATCAGAGCCGTCAATGCCTGAACCAAGCAGGACACCACTTGAAGAAAATTAGCATATACCTATGCTATTTCCCCCTCCTCGATGTCACTCATGGAATCGTGAATAAATTTTATAATCTCTTCTGAAATCCCATCCTATTTAGTACAAATGAACTTTAATCTATACCTGACTTGTCCACCAAGTTTCAGTCCTGAATATCCAAGAGTTTTCGTTTTATCAGCCTTTAATAATATGCAGAAATGCTTTAGTAATCATCTCATCATTAAAAAGAGTGATCATGAATAGGCTTCACACTCACCGGATTTTTACTCCTTAAATTGTTATCTGTGGGATTAATCTTTAATATAATGCCTACCAAAGTCATCCCCAGACTACTTCTGAATTTAAAAGGATCATGAACGCCTAAATCAGAGCAAGAGAGGAGTGTGTTAGAATTATTGACATTTTTTGAACGTTGTATACAGGTGTGATTATAATTGAACGGTGATGAAACAAAAACTGTTGAACATTAATGACTGAAATTTGATAGACAAGTCAAGCATTGACTGAAGTTTATTCATACCAAATATGGTTGGAATTCAAAAAGGATAGTGAATTTTTTAACGATTCTACAGGTGTAAATTTAAGGGGTCGACCTTTATGTAAACTGCAAGCTTCAATTGTATGTGTACCACATAAGCAGCTATTGTTCTGTACTGTGTATGGTTGCAAGAAAGCAAAGAATGACAGTAAAATGATGCTGGTGAAACAAAGAAAAAAGAGACAATATTAATTTACAAAAATATGATTGAATTGTATTAAAATCGATGCAATAATATACAGGATGTCTTTTCTTACTACAAGATAAATATTGGTCCCCCGATTTATTGGAGAGGGACCTATGTTTTCAGTGGCGTCCGTTAGTTCGGACTATTGCCAGATAACCGTCCATTAGTTTTTCCTGCAATTTTGCCACAGATTGTATTTCATTAAATAGATGTGCACAGTAAAAGAGGGACTCAAAATGGCCAAAAATGTTTTGCCCCATAACTTTTGATCCATCCATTAGATTTTTCTGGAACTTGGCCAAAATGTAGAGCCCATTGTTCTTAATATAAATCCAGGCAAAATCCTGGTTCACGTTCCCGGAGACTTTTATTGCTAAAAACGCCCCTTTTTGTGGCGCATTTTTTCATATTTCTCAACAAAAACTTTATATGTCTGACTATATAGTGGTTTTTCATAGTAGTCAACTCAAATATACATGTGTTAAGGCCTGAAACTGCACCGTTATCCATTTACACTGGGATTCGGCGTCCCCACAGGCTTAAAAGAGCTCCAAAAATGCCTCAAAATGGCCAAAGATTACAGTTTTTGCTCCATAGTGTTTGATTCATCCATTAGATTTTCCTGAAACTTGGCCAAAATATGGAGGCCATTGTTCTTAATATAAATTCAGTATGGGTGACCCTGACAAAATTCTTGTTCACATCCCTCTGGAACTTTTAGGACTAAAAAAAAAGCATGCCTTTTTGTAGCTCTTTTTTCATATTACTAAAAAACTTGATATGTATGTCTATATAGCTGTTTTCCATGGTGCTGAATTCAAATATACATGTCTTAAGGCATGAAACTGCACCGTTTGTCGATTTACACTGGGATTCAGTGTTCCCAGGAGCTAAAAATGGGGCACAAATCCTCCCAAATTGCCAAAAATTACACTTTTTACCTCATAACTTTTACCCCATCCATTAGATTTTTCTGAAACTTGGCGAAAATGTGAAGGCAACGTTGGCCCTTCACACTTATCACATTCATCATTTCTTCACTATTTTTTGTGGCGTCATCTCACATGTAGCACCAGAGGGGGACCATGCATGCACAGCTTGTTCTTTTCATTTTTATACTCTGTCCTCGCCATTGCCAAAATGGTCATATGCCTTTTTTTTTCTTTTAGATGCAGAGGCATACACAACTCATCTGTAAAATGGAGCAAAGAAAAAAAGAAAATCTATTAGTGGTAAGGTTTTCATTTTATTTATTTATGCGTGAACGTGTACACATTTATATACTTATTTACATTTGAACACATGTATAAAACTATAGCACTATATTTGCCATGCATAGTGGTTGTCTTAACGACAAATCAGTTACACTACAGGGTGGAACGATAAATTTGTCACCCTAAGGAAAACAACACTACAGCTTTATTTTAAAACTTTTATTGAAAAAATCAGTTCAGGTAACTTGATTATGTAGTAGAGTTGGCATTTATTTATTGTAACCGCCTTCGGCCTCAATCACTGCCTCTATATGGGTCCGGAACTGGGAGCATGCCTTTTCTACGAAAGCTGACAAGACCTCGGCGAATATTTGGTGGATGGCGGGATGGTGTTAGAAGAGGTCATGTTGGTGATGTTCTCAACCTATAATCAAACGAAGTAGTTCAACGGGTTCAGGTCGGGAGAGGAGGGGGACCATTGAGAGAAGAGTACAAAGTCGTAACACTCCTTCTGAAGCCAAGTCTGGGTCTCTTTTGTCTCTTTTAGTCCTGCTGTGATACCCAGGGTCTACCACGGCTACCTGATTGCACCAAGATATCACCACACTCTTCAGCACATCCAGGTACAATTTGGTGTTGACTTTCAAGCCAACTTCGGAAATGTGAGGTGGCATGATGTGGCCCTCACTTCAAACCACACTAAAGACCATAACTGTGGCCAGATACTTTGTTGAGCTGTGCCCTCAAGCATTGAGTCATTCGGATTTGCATTTTAAGGGTGCTGGTAATGATCCTGTTATTATAACTTGGATCGGTAGAGAGCATGAGTTGTGCAGCGGCGCATCTGTGATTTCGCTCGTTGGACATAGTGTCACTTTAAGACATGATAGAAGACTCCTATCACTCTTCAGAGTTGTACACAACTGAACAACTAGTAGATGGTCTGTAAAAAAAAAAATGAAAACCGGTTTTCATCAAACGGAAATGGAATCATGTCATCTTTTCTAGGGCAGCAATTTTATCACAACACCCTGTAGTATCGTGATTCATGTTGCACGTCTATTCTTCTTGGCAGCAAATTTTAAACATGTGATTAAACAAGACTGCAGGGAGTGGAATTTGCAGACAGTTGATCTGCTGATCTGTTAAATGAGAATGAGTTTGTGTAGTATTAGAAAACATCAGGAAAATGTCATTGAATTAATCTAATTTATAAAAGTCACTATCTCTGTCTGTCTCCATATTTTAAAACTCTGTCTCGTCTGAAACTAAAAGTTGCAGAGAGGCGCTAGGAGCCTCAAATGATTGAATTTTTTATGGACCATTCTTTTATGGGTCTTTAACTGGTTAAAATAGTTTTTAAAGGGTCAAAATTGAAAAAAATCGTTATGCATTTTGTGCATTAATCTTAGTTTATTTTTAATCAGTTCATATGTGTGTCACGTTCGTATAGTGGTAACGTCACCAGCTTTGAATGCTAGTTTTGGTTTCAGTTTCGATTCTAGTTGATTGCACCTAAATATTTTTTTTTTTTTTTTACTTTTGAAATCACGACTCTATAATAATATCTCCGAAATTTGGACAAATCAAAATATCACCCGGTTGTAGAAGATATATGGAGGTTTGTTGAAAGGAAACAGACATAAATTTCCTACAGAATGTGCAGTTGTATACAGGAATAAGGTAATAAGCAAATAAAATACTTGTTTGTACAGAAAAAAGTTACCAGGAAAACATACTGTATTTATTCGATATTTCGTTTCAATTATAAAACTTCATCTATAAATATAAAAGCAAAAATGTATGTATGTTTGTATGTGTGTTCGCTTTTTCTGTATGTCTACAAAAGGCTTTTTTCAGAGAAGCGGTCGGTCGGTTCACAACTTTTTAAAACTTTTTATATCACATATAAATCGTAATATCTCAGAGTTAATAACGAAGCTCGCCTGTCTATTTAATTTGCTCGACTTCGGGAAGATAAATATTCAACATTTGTCGCTCGCCGCATGTGGGTTAGTCTTTTTCCTATAGCATCTTGGGAAAAAAAAAAAAAAAAAAGCGTTCCCGCAGTAAATGAAATACTATCCCGCAGTCAAACATGACCTCATTAAGTCATTAAAATGTGCACCTGCCAAATCCAAGTAATTAAATAAATTCAAATGTGTTTCCGTTAGCATCTCGCGGTGGTCCAGTGGTTAAAACCGTCGCACTCTTTTTTTTTCACACTTTAATTTACAACTTTGCCTCAACGGTTTGGGTTCGATCCTCATACTTACCTACCAAAACATTTTTTTTTTATTTTACCCCCCCATCCGGGAGTTTTCACACACACCTCCAAACACCCGAGCATCGCCGTGTACCCCTCGCTAGTCAGTGAATAAATAGTTATTTTGCTGAAGTAAGCTTAACTATACAATGATTGGTAAAGGTAGCGAGATGTAATTAGTCCTTGAGGTGAGAGGCAGTAAAATGAAAGGCATTGTGTTAGCTAGTAGTAAGCGTTGATGGATGATTGTTAGTGTGGGATTGTTAGTGTGGGATTGTTAGTGTGGGACATGCTTAAATGGTGATTGCGTGAAGAGGTGAAGAAAGATCGGAGAGGAAATGCAAGAGCAAAAATAGATAATGGCGAAATACGGCATTTCCTTGTAGTCTTCTTTTTTCTTTGTGTTTCATACAGTTAAGAGGTGTGATTTTGCCGATTGTTGGCCAAGAATATTTACGTTGAGTGAGTAATTCGTCAAAACACATTCCATGGAAATACTTGTAAAATATTGCAGTGAGGCGAACTGATATTTCAAATAAATAATAATTTCATTCTTTCTTTCTGCGTCTTTCAAGCCACATACAACAGGTTCCCACTTTTTTTTATGCAGTCCTTTGCATTATTGATGATTTTTACAATATTCTTTCAATATGCAATAAATAGTAAACAATGCTGTGTTGTATCGTATCCTCCTCTTCATCAGCAGATGGTTGCATCAGTTTTGTAGCCCCATCTAGTTATAGCATCACTTGATCGCCCCATTCTCATTCTTAGGTGGTTGAGTATTTTCCACTAAAACCAGAGTACTTGTTAATCGGGAGGGATAACCTCAGATGGTGGAGTATTCCCATGTCAGCGAAGCGGGGTATTCTTTAACCGTCTAGTCAACAGCTGTAGTCATCTCTTCCTGAGATTTTGTTAGGGGTTCAACATGACTGAGGAAGCTTCTTATTGACTTTAGTAGTTTGACCGTTCGTTCATGTCTATGAAGAAAACGACGTTCATTATCGAAATCTTTACTCAGTAGGCAACTTTCCGTTTTGCATCTGTTAGTATAGGAAGACAAAAAGAGAGTATAAGAGAGAAAGGGAGAGAGAGAGAGAGAGAGAGAAAGAGAGAGAGAGAAAGAGAGAAGGTAGATTTTAAGGAAGTTGACAATTTTGGTGTTCATTTTTCTCATTCTAACAAGTACGTTCTTCGCTTATTAGCTTATTCCTACATAAACTAACACACATATATATCTTTATATTATACTTACAGGGTGACCCAACATTGCCCGGGATTGAATGAAGATCAACACATGTTCCAAATTTCCAGTACTTTTATTATCATCAAAATTAGTGAAATCGCCCATATTTTGGGAGTGTTCTTAGATAGGTGTTGTATTAGGTTGGTGCAAAAATAATGTCGTTTTTGTATATATAGTTCAATGTCAAAAAACGACATTAGTTTCTGCACCAACCTAATATATCATTTCTGGAAACGCACTTAATAAAATTAATTGAAATTACAATTGAATAGCAAACTGATTAGCATATGGTTTTAGTTATTAAGTTATTATGTCTGAAAGTGTAAGGAGAATTATCAATCATCGATACTTATTAAAAATATTCCGATACAAAATCTAAGAACACTCCCAGGCATATAAATTCCATTTGTGTGAAAATAAAATAAATCAGCCAAACCACTTCAGAGTCCATAGAGAACAAACTTACACACTTGCATGCACACAGACGAACCGACAAAGTGTATTTTATATATCAGTATAGACACATATATCTATTCATTAATAAAATAATGTTATATCTACATGACCTTAATATTATTACTTAATCTTTCACTATTAATATATTATTTATTGTAATAATCCATATAATTTCCGGCTTATTTCGTTTTTAGTTGGCCCATCCGTTACACTTTGAAAAAGGCCAAAATACAATTTTTGAAGGCTAAACTGCTCCAAAATGGTTAAATTTGGGACATTTGGCTTTAAAATGTCCAATCTGGCAACCCTGGACAAAAATATGAGAGTGATATAACTTTGATGTAGCCTCGTTTTTGAATATCCTCAAAATAATGATAATATATGATCATTGTAATAAGGCATAATGCACGTTGACATACAGTTCCCATTAGATCACTGAAGTTAAGCAACGTTGAGCCTGGTCAGTACTAAAATGGGTGACCATTTGGGAATTCCAGGTGCTGTATGTGCTCTCCATTTTGTCATTGTTTCCAGTCGTTTAGTGCTTCTCCTGGCCACTGGACTCACGCAATGGCGATTCAGGAGAGGTGGGGTTCAGGATTATGCAACTCTTGCCTCACAATTACATGCACAACTACTCTTACAGAAGTATCCATTGTATCTTGAGACTGAATGGAGAAATAATCAATGTGTAATGGTGTAAGAAAGGAAGTTGTAATAATTTCGACATGCAACGGGTTTTCACTGAAGAAAGAAGTCAGTGAAACATTATGTAAAAAAGGGAACATTCGAAAGAAACAGGGCAAAGCATACAACATTGTCTACCAAGAGGTGCTGGACTGAACGAGTAAATTAAAAATTGTCTCTTACAATATGGTTTTATAATTTGTATTGAACTATGTAGCACAATATTACTTTCTGAGTATTTATTAGTACTTATGAAATTATTTCATTTCGGTTAGTTCTATATTTAAACACAATGGAATTATAGAGAAATGTATATAAACTCATATTTTCTGTGTGTTATTGGTTTTTCTGTCAAAAAGAAATGTTAAAATTTGTTTATGTATTATCAGTGCAAAAGATAAGTGTGTTTAAAATCAACATAAGTTAAACGTGGTTAAATCTGGTCAAACGTAAACCACAAAAACATCTTTCGATCCTTGACTGATAGATTTTGTTTCATTCTAGTTCCCTTTTAGATGATAAGCACCAGTTTGATCCATTCAAATCAGCAGTGAAAGTTAAATATTTTATACTAATTGACAATCATTTTTGTTTTAGATACCAATATATCAATTATATTGATATATTGATATTATTATATCATATATAGATTATAAAGCCAGAAACATGTGTGTCCATAGGTATACTTTTATGCACGTACAATATTATTTAATAATATAAATAAATAAATACGTTCCATAAAAAATAAGTGCGATCCATTCATATAGATATATAAATAACAATAAGAGCTTAGAGCTCTTAAAAACCGCTAAGGTAGCGGAAAAAATAAAAATAACAGCGTTTCGAAGTTGTTAATATCGCTAAAAAAATGCCAACAACAAATCTTAATTATATAAGTACGAGAGAAGCCATTTGAACCTTGTGATTCAATTTTCCACTGTTAACCAAGTGATCATTCAAATTCATCAGAGAGAGAGAGAGAGAGAGAGAGAAAGAGAGAGAAAATAATGAATATCGTCTCGCCTAGGTCGATCAGGACTCTGACGGAAGTCTTCGATTAAAGATAGTCTCTTATAATGTGATTTTATTATTTATATTGAACTATGTAGCCTGAGTATTTATTAATACTTATGAATTTATCTTATTAGGGTCAAGTGTATATTTAAAGACAATGGAAATATATAGCAACTCATATTTTCTGTGTGTTATTGCTTTTTCTGTCCAAAAAATTATTTATTTTGTGCGTTATCAAGAAACATATTACCTTTATCGAAACATATCTGTTGATTAAACATATTTCTCATTCCATGTAATTTCTATGGACCTTGATAATTGTACAATATTGTAACATACGAAGGGAAAATTTAAAAATTCCTATAAAAATAATTTGATTACCGAATAATATCCTCCGGAAGTTAATCAGCCATTCTAATCTTTTTTAACAGAGTAAACAAAATAATGAATTAAATTGGAAAATTTACAAAATGTGTTAATTCATCGAGTGTTTCTCAAGTGTTTCTTGCTTGAAGTGCTTGAACACTTGATGCATTTAAAAAATTTGTAAACTTTCTAATTTTATTTTCATCATTTCAATATTTCTCATATATATATATATATATATATATATATATATATATATATATAAAATAAAATAAAAATTACAAATTAAATTTACCAAAATGATCCAAGATTGTAAAACCCAAGTATATTATAAATATTGAAGAATTAATATTTATAAAGTAATCTCAACCCGATGTAAAAGCTCGATAAAACCAAATGGGAGATAGAGCTTATAATAGGAGCAAACAGTTAATAAAACATGTTAAAAAACACTTTGAAAAAGAGTTAAAAACATATTTAATCTGAAAAGGAAACACTTGATAAGTGGATAGTCCTTAATCCGCGGAGTTTCGAAGTAATACTTTCCTTCTTTTTTTTTTTTTTTTTTTTTTTTTTTTTTTTTTTTTTACACAGTGATCACCACTTATCAAGGCCCGGAAGCCACTCAGGGATAAGGGTTATTGCAAGTACATTACGTTAGTGAGGAGATTTGATGAAGTGTTTAATTAGGGGGGCGGTTCAATAGGAATTTATTAACATTAGACTTGAAGACATCCAAGTTGTAGTCCGGAGGGAAGCAGGCAGACGGAACAGAGTTCAACAGGCGTGCAGTTCTAAGAAAGAAGCTTTGTTCATGAAATCCGTGTTTTGATTTAGGCACAAATATAGAGTGGGGGAAATTTTTCACAGTGGATTCAGCTAGACGGGTGTTTTTCGTGAAAGATTGGCGAGGGGGGACCAGGGATTGGAGTTCAGACGAGCACCTGCCATGAAAATAACGATAAAACAAGGATAGGCTTGCAACGTCTCTTCTGTGGGAGAGGGGTTGCAGAGTAGAGAAAAGGGCATCCCCCACTAAACCACGAAGTCTATTTTGTACTCTGTCAAGGCATGATAGGCTGGTTTTGGCAGCTCCTGCCCAGATATGGCAACAGTATTCCATCAAAGGGTAGGAATTAGCAAAATGCAGGATCGGATTTTATATATATATATATATATATATATATATATATATATATATATATATATAAAATCGAAAAAAAAATCCGATCCTAAAAATTGTCTTCTAGAAAAAAAGAATTTTTATAGGGGAATATTTTACGTTACACCGGCCAAAATAAAAAAATAAAATCTTATCAAATCTTTTCTTCTAAAAAAAAAACAAAAACAGATTCATCTAGTGATATAGCTCAGTTGTAGAGCATTCGACTAAAAATCGAGTGATCCCGGGTGTACCTTAACATTTTATTTTATTTATTTATATTATTAAATAATATTTTACGTGCATAAAAGTATACCTATGGGCACGCATGTTTCTGGCTTTATAATCTATATATAATATAATAATATCAATATATCAATATAATTGATGTATTGGTATCATCTGAAAGGGAACTAGAAAAAAAAATTATCAGTCAAGGATAAAAGATGTTTTTGTAGTTTATGTTTGACCAGATTCAACCATGTATGAACTTCACAAACACAATTATCTTTTGCATTGATAATACACAAACAAATTTTAACATTTTGGGGGACAGAAAAACCAATAACATACAGAAAATATGAGTTTATATACATTTCTATATATTTCCATTGTGTTTAAATATAGAACTGACCCAAATGAAATAAATTAATAAGTACTAATAAATACTCAGAAAGTAATATTATGCTACATAGTTCAATACAAATAATAAAACCATATTGTAAGAGACAATCTTTAATTTACTCGTTCAGTCCAAGACCTCTTAACAGACAATGTTCTACTTTCTTGCCTAGTTTCTTTCGAATTTTCCTTTTGTTATATTTTGCACTAATAATGCATAAACAAATATTAACAAAAGAACTCGATTCAGCATAGAATAACAGGAAACAACATTACATATTAGGGACCCTATGCCAGTTGCAATTAAGTTAGTGTGAATTTTGACAAGGATCACATTTGGTGCATGTCAGGATGATCTTATTTGGCAAATAGAACCATTCCCCCGAGACGGCTGACATAAAATTGAAGCAGGAAGCAACGGTCAAATGCCGTGAAAAAAACAGTCAAATCATGACGAATGACACTACGCTTTTAAACAAGAGAAAGAAAGGTTTTTAGTCAGTTTCTCTCTGCAAGCCATGCGAACGAGACATGGCTACAAATGTAGAATAATCTAAGTGGAATGTTATCTCAAGTCTCTGTCCATCAGCGTCACTCATCTCAGTAAAATAGAAAGTAAAGCAGTAAATAATTAGCTTAGATAACATTAGTGTTTACCTGTCTGTCTGTCTGTCTGTCTGTCTGTCTATCTCTCTCTCTCTCTCTCTCTCTCTCTCTCTGAGTCCATTCTCTTCAAATAAAACCTTGAAGAAAAATTTCTTTTATTTATTTAAACGGTAAAAAGCGACAAATAAACAAGAGAACAAAAGACTCCAATTTAAATACTTCACACATATAAAGAACGCATGTATGTACAGGGTGTCCAAAAAGTTACTGACCGGTTTTGAACTTTAATAGATTCTTTATTCTTAATGACATCTTTCTGTAATTTTAACACAATCCGACAAAGACATTGGACAATTTATAAAACGAAATGCAAAATTTAAAAAATCTTAATTTATGAAAAATAATGTCTTTTAAATGTTGCCCATTTTCAGCTTTGCATCAAAACATTATTCATGACAGATTGCAGAATCTCTGGATTGCAATTTAATTCCTTTATTTTTTTCCTGATGTTTTCTTTCAATTAATGCAGAGAGAATCTTTCTTTAAGATACCCCCACGAGAAATAGTTGGGCTAGTCAAGTCTGGAGAACGTGTTAGTCATTTGACATTGGCATAGCGAAAGATAATGTTGACTGCTGATTTTGGTAAAACAATTTCACAACTTTCGTTGGTGATTCAATGCTATACTTATCTGTAATTAATTTCCAAATTATTATTTGTAACATATCTGAAATAGAAAAATAAATAATCATTAATACTAAAATGACAAAGATTTTAACCCTTCAGTGATTTTTTGGACACTTCGTATAAATAACTGATTTTCGTTGCTTGAAAATGTTACAAGCAGATTAAAAATTAATATGTATTAATCAGTATGGTACGATATTTCCGATTGGCTTGATTCTGTTGTTGGCATTGGTTACCTGTATTCTTTCTAAAATTAGGTACTGGACCGCGTAAAGTTTGCTAACATCCATCAGTGAAAGTGTTGCTATACAACTGAATGAATTGGGACTTAACACACTTAGTGCATCGTTATTTAATTCAGCAGAACCATCTTGCAAAAAAGAGTTGATATGCCATAAAAACAAACCAATCGGATGGTCATGAGTGCAGATTTTCTTTGTTGGCCAAATAAACATTCAACTTTTTACAATATATTTTAATTCATCTTTATTTTCCATTTGTTTTTCATGTCAGGAATCATCAAGTTCTAAAGATATGTTCGCTGACGGTGAGTAGCCACAGCTTTTGTCAAAATATATCAATAAAATTTGAAAAAAAGTTAGCATTTTTTTTGTCTTTGAGTATATGCGCAGAAGCGCTCAAGATTTGTGTGTTAGTGACTTAGTCTGGCCTACATACGGTGAAAATGAGTTTGTCCAAGGGCTACAAAAAGACTGCGCCAAAGTTGTTTAGCAAGTAACTGCCAAGGTTGCTTTGGTAGTGTGTCGTGTCATGTCGACAGAATTGTTTGGGATCTTATCCAGTCTTGTCAGTAGAGTTGTTCAGGATCATGTTGGGTCGTATTGATGGAATTGTTCACATCATATCGGATCATGTTGATGGAATTTTTTTTGGACCATGTCGTGTTGTGTCAACATAATTCTTCGGGATCATGCCAGGTTGTGTCGATGGAAGCATTTGGTACCATGTTGGGTTGCATTGAGAATATTGTTCATGTTCAGTTCTGCAGATGGAAACGTTTGGTTTAAGTTTGTTGTTCAGTTGACTTGGCAGTTATTGCAGTCGTGTGGGCGCATGTGATAACAATATATATATTAGTGTTGGGACGATTGATCAGAATCGGAATCAGGAATCCAAAAAATCAGTATTAGAATCGGAAAAATTTGAGCCTGTTTTTCGATGCCCAAACCTATTCCTTTAATTATATTTTTTATTTGATTTTGGTTTAAGAAACATCTTCCACTGCTTGTAGTAATAATGAAATAATAAATGTTCCAGTATGATTAAAATCTCTAGGTTACCTCCTCACAAGTATGTTTTTACATATATGCACGTTTAAAAGTGTTTTTATAGAAATTGGGATAAAATAACCCTTTTATAGTTAAATATTTAAATATTTATAAAGAATCGGAATCGGTAATTGTATCGGAATTGGAAATTTAGTACGGAATCAGTAATTGTATTGGAATCGGGAAAAATATTGGAATCGTCCCATCACTAACATATATATATATATATATATATATATATATATATATATATATATATATATATATATATATATATATAATTGGGTCTATACATATACATCCTATACATATAAAACAATTGAGCCCATTTCATGTGTGAGAGTGTTTCCGTTAATAGATTATTGGTTTTTATATGTGCTACTATGAAAGCCTGACAGAAATTTCTGACTTAAGCATGATAGACAAACAAAAATGCTATTTGAATTTTAAACCTAGCACAGCAGCATGACGGAAAGATTATTCCAAATTAAGGCTTGGTGAACCAAAGAAAATGCTTAAAGTTAAAAACTGAAGATAAAAATTCTATTTCAAACTTGAACATAGCAGACCAACGAAAATAATATTTCAAACCGGCGCATGACAGACAGACAAAATATGCTATTTTAAACAAAAACATGGCAGCCTAATGAAAATGCTATTTCAATCAAGTGCATGAGAGATCATAAAGATATTTTAAACTAAAATATGGCAGACGAACAAAAATGTTTTTTTCAGACTTAACAGACAGACAAAAATTTTATTTTAAATGCAACCATGACAGATGTGCAAAGGTTCTATTTCAGATTTAAGTATGACAGATAAACAAAAATTTCTATTTTAAACTTCTATTTCACAAAAAATTTTTTATGAAAAGTTATGCATGGCAAGCCGACGAAAATGCTATTTCAAGCATGACATACAAAAAAAAAAAAAACAATGAAAATGTTATTTAAAAATTAGGCATTGTGGCTACACAGAAATGTTATTTAAAACAATTTTATGATAATGTTATTTGAAAATTAAACATAACAGGCGTACATAAAATCTTTTTTTTATTGAAGTTTATTAGATATTTACTTGCTATCAACCACACCAAGATGTGACACAAGGTCGGAAAGTGGGGATGTCAAGCTAGCGCCCCTAAGGGAGAGTAGTATGTCCTAGCAAAAATTACCTGGGCATCTCAATCAGCATTCTCCAGTAGGAGCACCTCAGGCAAAACAATAAACTTACCCCACCCGAAAGCTGGGTGGTAAGGCCTGGGAGGGTTGACCTCCTACAGATTCTTGACTGGTACTTTCTACCCAGGTTGTGCCTAATTTTGTTGTTTAAAAATCTTTTGTTTTTTGCTTAATTGTATTTTCAAAATTTTGTTTTTTACTTAATTGTATTTTCAAAATTTTTAAAAGCAATAAAATATATAAATAAGATCAAAGTGTAGTATCTGTTCTGGCAGATGCTGCAAGCAAAGACCATTGCCCTTGTGGCAATCTTTTGGTCCATGTAGGGGCAACCCTACTTGGCCAGCTGGCAAATCACTATCCAGCTCCCATTTCCCACTTCTCGGGAGCTGGTCCCCTTTTCCCTTCCCCCTCCCTTTCACTCCTCACATTAAAAATCGGCCTTGTGCCTAATTTGGGGGAGCAAATAAATATCATCTGTTTCGGCAGATACTGCAAGCAAAGACCATATGTGGGGGGGGGCGACCCCACATATAAGACCTTGGTCAATGTAGGGGCAACCCTTCATACCAATTGTCACTATCCAGCTTCCCTACTCTCCGGGGAGTTGGTCCCCATTTCCCCTTCACTCCTCACATTAAAAATCGGCCTTGTGCCTAATTTGCTTGGTGGGGGAGCAAATACAAGCGGCTTCTGTCCGCGCTGTGACGAACGCGAACCCGAAACGATCGGGCACGCGTTTTTTAGTTGCAGCCGGATCCAGCCCTTATTTGAGTACGTCGAGGGGGTAACGGCTCGTATCAATGCCGAATGTCCGCTCGATCTCGACAAAGGTTTTTTTGTGTACAACATGGAGCCGCTGTTCCCCAGGGAGGAAAGAATGGTTATCCTGGCGATCCTGGCAGTAGCGCGCATGGTGATTTGGATCATGCGCCTCAAGTTGGTCCGCGAAGGGACATCTGTTCCGGATCGGGATCTGATCGTTTACTTTAAACATCTGCTTAAAGTAAAGATCAGATGCGATTGGAGGAGGTTGCCTAGAGCGGAATTTGACAAGAGGTGGGTGCACAGCACTAGTTTGTGCATCCGTCGAGGAGCCAAGTTTCAATACGTGTTCCCTCCTTAAGCATGGCACGGGCGGTGCTGGGGCCTTTGGAAGAACCCATCCCGCTTAGGTTCTAGCTAAGAAAAACTTAAGAAGACTCTTGACTGGTGGTATAAATGAGATCCTGTTCCTGATTTTATTTTTTGGTACTAGAGAACCTCTGAGTCTGCCCATCCCCTTTGTGCCACATCCTTGCTTTTTCAACATCCCCGGTCACTCCCCTACTCAGAGGTCATCTTCCAACCCCCCTCCACCCGTTGCTTTGTTTTCTCCCACTGCCATTAAGATATTTTCCCCAATCCCCAATCAGGGATTGCCCTGCTTGTTTTCGGTTCCCCGGAAAACAGTGGGGGGTCTAGTCACCTAGATTAGTACAGGGGGGTCTCACTAACAACCCAGTAGGATTTATTTTTTGTTTTTCATATGAACACTTTTAATTAGTTTTCCCCTCTCCACGAGCAATCCTTTTCCTAATTTAAAAACTTTTTTATTTACCAATGAAATTGAACTTTATTTTTTCACACATGCACACACACACACACAAAATTAATTAAAAAAAAAAAAAAAAAAAAAATGCATACACAAACACACAGACAATTGTTTATTAATTGTAAATATGGTTTTGATTCTTAAACGCTGGGGATTTATTAGTTAGTTTAAGATCCATAGAGTGAATGAGGTATTTTGGTAAATGTTGCCAGTCAAGAGTAAGACTCCAAAGTCTACATTTATTACTTTTTAATCACTTTAGTCACAAAGACCCTGAACCCTTCCCCTCCCCAATTTCTTGTAGGGCCTTGTGCCTAATTTTGTTGTTCAAAAATCTTTTGTTTTTTACTTAATTGTATTTTCAAAATTTTTAAAAAGCAATAAAATATATAAACAAGATCAAAGTGTAGTATCTGTTCTTCAGATGCTGCGCTTCAATTTCTTGTTCTCTATCAATGGAGGAGAAATCCTTCACGACTGAGACAATTTTTATTTTTGTTCCTTTTCTCCACGTTAAAAAAACGACCATGGTGTCTAACTCTGTCCCATGGAGAGGCATTGTAAATAGGAACATCACAGATTGACAAAAAATGTCTATTTTGAACTTAAGCATGGCAGACGAACGAAAACTGTTTAAAACTTACGTATGAAAAACTGATGTAAATCTTTTTCGAACATAAGTATAGTTCCTGAACAAACATATTTCTTCAAACTGATGCAGATTACAAGGACAAACATACTGCTTGCAACTTCAACACGGCTATCTGACAAAAATACGATTTCAAAATTAAGCATAACAAACTACTGAAAATTCCATGTAAAATTTAAGCATGGTTAACAAAATGTCAGTTCAGTCTGATATGACAGACTGTGCTACTGCTAACTGACTTGACAGACTAATGGAAGGTAAACCATTTCATATTGATATGAAGACTCATCTATAAAATGTGCTTTAGAACTTGATTTAAAGGAATTTATTTTTGGTTTTCTATTTGTAGACGCTGAAGTAGTGATACCAATAATGCATGATAAAAATTGCACCCAAACAATTCAATGTTTATGTAATATTTGATGATGTCTATTGCAGATGTGTATTCTATTCTGGCAACTGTTCAATTGGAAGGAAGTAAAAAACTGAAGAAGTAAGTTAGTTCTGATTTTTTTGTTTAGTGTAAAAATAATTTACAAGGAAACAATGAAGGAAAAAAGTTGAATAAAAAGTCAGAAAATAAATAAATAATATTAACTCGCAGGAGCCGTGCAAATTCCATGGAATGAGAAATCTATTTAATCATCTATATATATAAAAGACAACGCCGGGTACCCCTCGCTAGTATATATATAAAAGACAAAACGGCCGCGCGCGTTTTTGTATGTCCAGCAAAGGCTTCTTTCGCCAGGGTTCTCGGGAGGGGAGGTTACTATTCTTTAGAACTTTTTATATACTTCCTAGATCATAATATCTACGATTTGTGAAAGCGTGTCGTATCTACATTTATTTACATCGACTTTTATAAAATTCACACTATTTATTCCTCTCACGTGCTTGTTTGGCTTTTTCATATAAAAGCGAAACTAAGTCAAAAGTGAAGACCTGGCCTTTTGTGCCAGGACGTCTAGAAAGCAATCAGCTTAGATCAATCTGAGGGAAACTCCTCACATCAGACAATTTCTATTCATTTGGACACTCCCTTTTTTGTGGGGAGCTGGTTTTCCTCAACATCTTGGGGAAACAAACAAACTTTTCAACGCTTTTCACTTCCTATGGCTTCCTAGTGCAGCCTTCCTCCCTACTCACACTTTTTTTTATTTTACTTTCTTTTCGGCCTTCAGGCTCGGCATTGATTCGAAACACTTTTTTTTTCTTTTATACCTACAAACACCCGGGCAACGCCAGGTACTCCCGCTAGTATTTTAATAAAGCTGATATTTTTCTTGGTGGTACAAAAAATTAGTCTTCTAGACAAAAAAACTAATAAAACACAGCAAATATACGTTTATTAACATTTCTATAAGAATACTGTTCATTGTATTTTAAGTATAGAACGAGTCAAATGAGATAAATTAATAAGTACTAATAAATACTCAGAAAGTATTGTGCTACATAGTTCAATACAAATAATAAAATTATATTGTAAGAGACAATCTTCAATTTACTGTTTGATCTAGCACTTCTTGGCAGACAATGTTCTACTTTTTCCTTGTTTCTTTCGAATGTTCCCTTTATTGCATAATGTTTCACTGACTTCTTTCTTCAATGAAGAACCGTTACAGATCGAAATTATTACAAGTTCCTTTCTCACACGATTACAGAATAATCATATATTACTATTATATGATATTTGAAAACGAGGCTATATCAAAGTTATGCCACTCTCATATTATTATCCACTATTACAAGATTGGCCTTATAAAAGCCAAATTTCATGATTTTTGCCTTTTTTTTTAAAGTAGTTTGGCCTTAAAAATTGTATTTGGTCTTTCTCGAAGCATAATTAAATAAAAAAGGAACAGAATATAGATAATAATAATAATAATAATAATAATAATAATAATAATAATCTATATCTATATCTATATCTATATAACTCTATTTTTGTTCCACATTGATATTATAAGCCTAACATTTTTATTTAAATATTATTAAAACAAACTTCTTAATACACTCTGCCATGGATATGCGAGCGACTTAATAAAGGTTAACTAATTCGCATATTCTCTGAAAAACATTAATGTGTCATTCATGTTTATGGTTTCTTATAGGATGATTATTTTCATTTAACTATTATGCTCAGTTCTATTCATACATATTTTCTATATTGTGCATTATTGCATAGCATTTTGGATGAAAACGTTCTAGCATACGAACATGTATATTAATATATATATATATATATATATATATATATATATATATAGTGGAGATGGTAATTAATAAAAATTGAAGAAAATGCTCAATACTGTTGTAGAGCAAATATGCGTTTTATTTTTTATTACCGTATCTTTCTGTTAAGTTACATTATTGTTTCGGCTACATGGCCGTTTTTTTGGCCGTCTGTAGCGTCCTCAGACTTTTACAGAAACCCTGGTTTCTGTAAAAGTCTGAGGATACTACGCAATAAAACGCATATATATATATATATATATATATATATATATATATATATATATATATATATATATATATGTATGTGTGTGTGATCTTATCTCTTATCTCTGTATGTGTGTAGACGGTCTCTGCCAAACTTCTCTCCGAATTTCTGGTCTACAGATTTGAAACTTGATACATGGAGAATTTAGATCTGTAAAACAAATTTGATTTTTTTTTTTTAGCCAGTCAAAATATCGACTAACGAGTCAAAATTGATAAGAAACATTGACCTACATTGACTAAACCTGTTACTCCTGTACATGCGTAAATATACAGCAGTTATAGGTTAAACAACGTGATTTTTTGCAATTTTTATATACATATAGATTTAGGTCACAAGGTAATGGATAAAGCTGCAAAGCTATATGTTTTGGTTTCGATTCTAACTGATAGCACCGAAGTCATTTATTTTTTTTACTTTTGAAATCACCACTATATATTGGGTACAATATAATAATCGATACAAAATTAACCCTATAATAAATATGAAATGTGCATAAATTAAAATATCATCTTTAAGCCTGCTAGTAATAATAATAATAATAATAATAATAATAATAATAATAATAATACTGAAAAAGTATGAACATTTTGGAACCTTGGGAGGCATATTATCACTGTAATCTAACGGTTGTTGCTAGCTAAAAATCAATGTTAAACAGTTGTTGCAAATAATTTCCAAAGTTTATCAAAAGAGACGGAGAATGCTGGCCATAATGTTTACTCACAATTCAACTAGATCTTAAATTTAGGGCCTCACCATCAGATGAAATTGAAATGTAGGTCAAATAAGCCAAAATAGAATAAAACAAAGAGGCGTCAATCGATGTGACGCATGGCATCACGGATATTGAGGTTAACAAAGAGACAAACATTTGAGAGGAGTTGATCTAGGGAAGTCGTACAAGACACATCGCCCATAATTCTGTAATAAATGAAAGGAAAACGTTGATAATCGCCAGAGAGAAATGTCTCTGGAAGGTTTCTGTTCGATGTGTCCACCTTAATAAGATAGTTAATTAGTTAAGAGAATACTAGTCTCTCTTTCTCTCTCTCTCTCTATCTCTCTCTCTATCTCCATCTCTCTCTCTCTCTCTCTCTCTTTGTATGTGTGTCTCTTTCTCTGTATGTGTGTGTGTGTGTGTCTCTCTCTCTCTCTCTCGCGTGGGTCTGTCTTTCTGTCTCTCTATCTCTTTCTCTCTCTCTCTCTCTCTCTCTCTCTCTCTGTATGTGTGTGTGTCTTTCTCTGTATGTGTATGTCTCTCTCACTCTCTCTCTCGTGTGTCTGTCTGTCTGTCACTCTCTCTCTCTCTCTCTCTCTCTCTCTCTCTCACACACACACATGTAATTTCTTTCCAAAACAAACTTAAAACTAAAATTCTTAATGATCGTCTTAGTCTCTTATACAATCTTTAAGGTTACACGAAGACCTTTGCAATACCAGATGTTTCTACCTGATTGTTGCATCTCTTGGCTTGCTTCAGAGTATGTACCTCGGTAGGTTTGCCTGCTGACCGGCTATCAGAAGATTTGTTGCAGATAACACTGAAAATTTAATTAATTACTTTTGACAACCAATTCCTTATCTACATTCGCCTTTCGTTTGTTGACAAGCCACCATTTTGTATATATCTGTATACACTGACTTACAACTACTGATTTGTCTCATGCCTAATCCTTTAACTTTTTACAAATACTTTTTATTATGTTAAAACTAGCTATTAGTAACAGAGTTATTCTTTCTTTATTCCTCATCTTAAATTTATCAGCCTTCTTAAATTTTAGCAGAAATTATAACTTTTTTACTTGGTAGAATTAAAGAACTTTCTGTAAAGTCAACAAATAATAAAATGTTAAAAGCTATTAGCCTTTGGTTGTTCGCTATCATTTCGCAATTTAACTTCTATTCATTACTTGAAATCATTGAAACGAAATTAATCAATGAGAAAAAATGACACAATTCCTCCTCCTCCCCTCTCTCTCTCTTTTTCTCTCTCTCTCTCTCCCACTCATTTACTCTCTTTGTTATAACAATAAAAAAGACAAATCTAAACGATTAAAAAGAAGACAAAATTCTCCGTAGCTCTGTTTTAATGATGATGATGATGATGATGATGATGATGATGATGATGATAATAATAATAATAATAATAATATGAAGAAGAAGAAGAATTTTGTGTTTATATTATAAGGTAAAAGAAATTATTTCCTCTATTATTATTATTATTATTACGTTTAAGCCTCCGTCTTTTCTTATGATACGTAATTTTTCTTTCCTTTTTAGTATCGGATATCATTAAGATTAAGCCTCCTCTGCTTTGATCATAAAATTAAAGTTGCATACTTACATTTATTTTTGTTGTATAGAATTTATATATATAAATTTTTGGGATAGATAGATTCGAATTATGGTGGGCGTTCCAACAGTAATGCCTCCTATTTTTATTTCATTTGAATCGATCAAAGGAGGATGCAAACTGCATTGTTATGATGATCGAACTGATGCATTCTTGACCTAAAAGTTTCATCTGTCTGTCGCAGATATTGATGGTGTGAGACTCTTAGAAAGCAACGCCTGTCATGAAGCAGAGATGCGTCATTAAATTTCGCCATGAAGGAAAATCGTGAACGGTTTCACATTTACCGGCACCTGGTAAGATTTACGAGTATGCTAGTTGATGTTAGTACAGGAAAGAGATGAGTTCGTCGATTTCAGAGTGGCGTCACATAGGTGAGTGACATGGACCCCCATGCACAGCTACTACACCATCGCTGGCAAAAGTACATTGATAATGGTTGTGACGATGGAGAAAAAATTATGGAGCACAAAAGGTTGCCCATATATACGGTACCACTACTGTCTACGTAGCACTTCACCTAATTTTCATTAAAAAATATTATGCATTACTTTTGGAACGACTCTCGTATATTGTTTCCAATTTCTTTATTTTAACTGTTTAATTTTCAGTAAAGAAAAAAAAACAAATTTTGCATTCTATAAATATTCATAGATGTTATTTTCTTCACCTTTTTAATTCAGGGGAGCAAGTCAGATTAAAGAAGTTTCAAAACAACCAGGATCTTCAAAAAGCAGCAAGATCAAACAGAACCAGTCTCAGCCTGGGGCCATGATACAAAAAAACAAAAGTCGGAAAGCATCAAAAATTCACAAGTAAGTATGTAATAAGATTTAATTCGCAGGTGGAAAACATAATGTTCACAATGGAATTTTTCACACACAGTTTAATATAGAGTGGAAACTTCTACTAGAAATTAGATTAAAATTAGGGTTACGTGTTCAGGATGTGGCATCATAGACAGGAAGTCTCTAGTGACATGTACCGGATAAATTGATAAAAAAGTTTTTCTCTTGCTTTTGAACTATGAAGGAAAGCAATTGTGTTCAGGAGAAGGGAGTGAAAGAAAACACAGATATAACATCAACTCATGCTGTAAAGCAAATGAAAACTCCCCCCCCTCCATTCTTAAACAGCAAATTACTTGTTCTGTCTCGTTGTTAATAATTTTACAACTGTCGTTCCTATTTACTTGCTGCCTCCCCACACGGGCAGAGTTAGACGCAAGGCCAGTTTCAAATGTGGAGAAAATCCAGCTCCCCAAAGAGGGGCACTCTGGATAGGAACAAAACTTAAAATTGCCTCAGTCTAGAAGGATTTCTATTTCACTGATTGAAGACAGAAAAAGTAATATATAGTATCAGAACAGATACTATACTTTGCTAAAAATTAACACGCTTTATAACTGATGCAGCATGGTTCGTAACGGCAGTGAAAAGGAAGGGGAGAAAGAACAAACTATTGCTACGTGTTATCAACACAATAACCTGTTTAGTCGTGATCCACATACTCTGCTGGTGACAAAAAGTGGTTAATCGTAGTGCTGCATGTGTATCAATTATTTAAATATTTATTTCATTATATGAAGAGTTCAGACGCAAAACCCAATAATTTAAGTTTGTTTAAACTGAGACATTAAACAATAAAAGGACGGCTATACTAAATCTACACGTTGATGAAAACCCTATTTTATTAGAAAACAAAGCATAATGATGCCCGTAGCATAGGATGGAAAAGATAATTTTGAAGTATGGTCGAGTGATGAAATGTAACATTTTTTGTAGTGATAGTTTCGTAAATTTCAAAATGGCGTTTATTACGTTTTGCATTCGACTCTTTTGTATCATTTTGAAAGACGTATATTTCATATTGTGTGAGTTTCAGTGCCTTGCTATAATTATGAAGTGTTCATACTTCTCAAAGAAGAAACTAACCATCAAACATGCTTCTGTTTATTTATTGATGTTTATTTAATGTCAGTTTTCTCTTGTCTACATGTCAGACTTTTGTATGTTTTTTTTTAATGCTTTGCAATTTCATTCTCAAATTCTCATGGTTCAGTGGGTCAATTGTATGGTTTTGTTGCCAATATTCTTGTGATTTGAGATATCCCTGCTTCTACAACGGTTTATGCAGGAGAATGAACGTTTCCCCATGACAGCACTAGTGTAACTGATCTCTTAAAAGAATAATTTTTACGCTGAGCAAATGCAGTGCTTTTATAAATTAGATTTTTTTAAAAATCCTCCATCATATTGCGTTGGGTTTGGTCAGATTTCACATTGAATATCCATCTGATCATTAATCGATCATTGGACTGCAGTAAAATGAGAGAGAACCAGGTGTCACTGTCCTATAATATGATATGGTCCTGGCACTGTTACCACACAACTTACCCTAGAGGAAGACAGCTCGAGCTGTTATCAGAATTCGCCGCTCACGAAATTTCGCCTAAGCTGCCTTAACCTTTGTAGTTTTGCTAAGTTCAACATTGACATTGATAAATGTGCAGTTTAAATAGACGTTATATATTTTGGATTGTCCAAGTATTTTTCCAACAGGCTCTTTCTGTCAGTCACTCATTGTTTTAAATGTGCAATAAAAAAAAACAGTTTAAAGGAGAATGTCTCGTTATGTTTAAAATAGTATTGTTGACGCTCTGCCGTGCTGAAGTTTGAAATAGTATTTTATTAGTCCGTCTGGTTTACTTTTAAAATAAGATTTTCGTTGTTTTCTCATGTTTGCATTCAAAATAGCGTTTTAGTCAGTCCTTCCTTCACGCTTAAGTTTAAAATCATATTTTCATTGGTATTCAATGCCCAAGTTAAAAAAAAAAAAGCATTTCCGTCTGCCTACCTTAATTTGAAAATAATATTCTCTGTCTGTTCTGCTGACAACAAAAGATACAGAGTAATTCGTTGTCATGGAAACTAAAATGCTTCGTTGAGTTTCACTGTTCAAACCTCCCCGTAATGACAACGTCTGAAAGCGCTACAGTATTTTTAAAGTACTTTGTTTTCTGCGGATGTTGTCATTCTATTGACTGGGAAAAATTCTGTAGGTCTAGGTCTCTCTCTCTCTCTCTCTCTCTCTCTCTCTCTCTCTCTCTCTCTCTCTCTCATTCTATCTGTCTCTTTTTGTAGCCATATTTGTATCTTCCACCTCTTCACACGTCTCTCTCGTAGGATAAATACCGTTTTTCTCTTAGCGTATAGCATAACCGTGATACTGCGAAACATCTCTTTGTGCATCACTATATTTCTCTCCCCAGCGCTCTCCCTCTCTCTCTCTCTCTCACACACACACACACTCTCTCTCTCTCCCTCTCGCTCTCTTCATTTATTTATCCTTAATCTTTATCCCCGCACTCTCTAGTGAGAGAAATAGCGATTTTCATTTAGCGTAAAGTATTACACTTTCATATAATAGACAAAATATGGTTGTATTCTTCTTATCATTCGATTAATAAACTCAGCATATTCTTAAAGAAGAAAAATCATATATTTGGCCATGATCGTATGTCAGTCAAAAGAAAGTGTGCGGATATAAAAAAAAATTTTTTTAACTGTATTTAATAACAATTTTTTAACTGTAATAACAATTTTTAAACTGTAATAACAATTTTTAAACTGTATTTAATAACAATTTTTTAAACTTTATTTAATAACACTTTTTTAACTGTATTTATAACAATTTTTTAACTGTATTTAATAACAATTTTTTAACTGTAATAACAATTTTTAAACTGTAATAACAATTTTTAAACTGTATTTAATAACAATTTTTTAAACTTTATTTAATAACACTTTTTTAACTGTATTTAATAACAATTTTTTAACTGTAATAACAATTTTTAACTGTATTTAATAACAATTTTTTAACTGTAATAACAATTTTTAAACTGTAATAACAATTTTTAAACTGTATTTAATAACAATTTTTTAAACTTTATTTAATAACACTTTTTTAACTGTATTTATAACAATTTTTTAACTGTATTTAATAACAATTTTTTAACTGTAATAACAATTTTTAAACTGTAATAACAATTTTTTAACTGTATTTAATAACAATTTTTTAAACTTTATTTAATAACACTTTTTTAACTGTATTTATAACAATTTTTTAACCGTATTAAATAACAATTTTTTAACTGTATTTAATAACAATTTTTTTAACTGTAATAACAATTTTTAAACTGTATTTAATAACAATTTTTAAACTGTATTTAATAACAATTTTTAAACTGTATTTAATAACAATTTTTAACTGTATTCAATAACAATTTTTAAACTGTATTTGATAACAATTTTTAACTGTATTCAATAACAATTTTTAAACTGTATTTAATAACAATTTTTAACTGTGTTCAATAACAATTTTTTAACTGTATTTAATAACAATTTTTAAACTGTATTTAATAACAATTTTTTAAACTGTATTTAATAACAATTTTTTAATTGCATTTAATAACAATTTTTTAATTATATTTAATAACAATTTTTATTGCATTTAATAACAATTTTTTAATTGTATTTAATAACAATTTTTTAAACTGTATTTAATGACAATTATCTAAACTGTATTTAATAACAATTTTTAAACTGTATTTAATAACAATTTTTAATTGTATTTGATAACAATTTTAATTGTATTTAATAACAATTTTTTAAACTGTATTTAATAACAATTTTTAAAACTGTATTTAATAACAATTTTAATTGCATTTAATAACGATTTTTTAATTGCATTTAATAACAATTTTTTAATTGCATTTAATAAAAAATTTTAAACTGTATTTCAATAATTTTTAATTGTATTTAATAACAATTCTTTAATTGTATTTAATAATTTTTTAATTGAATTTATTAAATTTTTTAAATTGAATTTAATAACAATTTTTTAAACTGTATTTAACAACAATTTTTAATTGTATTTAATAACAATTTTTTAATTGTATTTAATGATTTTTTAATTGCATTTAATAACAAATTTTTTAATTGCATTTAGTAACAATATTTTAATTGCATTTCATAATTTTTTGATTGCATTTAATAACAATTTTTTTATTGCATTTAATAACAATTTTTTAATTGCATTTAATAACAATTTTGTAATTGCATTTAATAACAATTTTTTAATTATATTTAATAACAATTTTTATTGCATTTAATAACAATTTTTAATTGTATTTAATAACAATTTTTTAAACTGTATTTAATAACAATTTTCTAAACTGTATTTAATAACAATTTTTTAAACTGTATTTAATAACAATTTTTAATTGCATTTAATAACAATTTAAATTGTATTTAATAACAATTTTTTAAACTGTATTTAATAAAAATTTTTTAATTGTATTTAATAACAATTTTTTAAACTGTATTTAATAACAATTTTAATTGCATTTAATAACGATTTTTAATTGTATTTAATAACAATCTTTTAACTGTATTTAATAACAATTTTTTAATTGCATTTAATAACAATTTTTAATTGTATTTAATAACAATTTTTAAACTGTATTTCAATAATTTTTAATTGTATTTAATAACAATTTTTTAATTGTATTTAATAATTTTTTAATTGAATTTAATAAATATTTTTAATTGAATTTAATAACAATTTTTTAAACTGTATTTAATAACAATTTTTAATGGTATTTAATAACAATTTTTAATTGTATTTAATAATTTTTTAATTGCATTTAATAACAATTTTTTAATTGCATTTAATAAAAAATTTTTAATTGCATTTCAGAACAATATTTCCTCTTGTATCAGAAAACACGCTATGTGATATACGTATATCTGTACGTGATGTTGCCAAGCTAATCAAAAACCTTGATTCCAGTAAAGCAACTGGCCCTGATGGTATTCCAATTATAGTACTCAAAAAACTTCAACCTGAACTAGCGCCCATACTTACAAAACTGTTTAAACGTTGTCTTAAGGAGAATAGTTTCCCATCTGGAAAATCTCATCAGTATGCCCTGTATTTAAGAATTCAGGTGATCGCTCATCCCCCTCTCAGTACAGGCCAATAAGTCTCCTGTGCGTCATGAGTAAGTTGCTAGAATCTGTATTAAATACAGAAGTAATCAAACATCTCAACAAAAATAACCTTCTTAGTGACACTCAATATGGTTTCCGTTCTGCTAGATCTACAGCAGATGTCCTTACAGTTATATCGCATAGGATTAGCAAATCTCTCGACAGTGGCAATCTTTCTAGGGCAATTGCTCTTGACATATCTAAAGCCTTTGATAGGGTATGGCATAAAGGTTTACTTCATAAGATCGCTAGCTATGGTATAGCTGGAAAAGTCTTCTCAATTATTAAATCATTTCTTTCTGATAGATTCATAAGAGTAGTAGTTGAGGGGCAAAAATCAGAAGCTCACAATATTAATGCCGGTGTCCCTCAGGGATCCATCCTGGGCCCAACTCTTTTCCTGATCTACATTAATGATCTTCCAAATCATATCCTTACATCATTTGTAGACATTTATGCTGACGACACTACCATTTATGGTACCACATCTAAGACAGTAAACGAGCAAGTTCTCTCCAATTCTCTCTCCTCTGATCTTGAGCACGTAGTACAATGGGGAAAGGAGTGGCTGGTTACTTTTAATGCATCTAAAACCAAGCTTCTCTCTTTACATCATCAACATTCTAATCCACATTTGTCATCAATTGAAATGAATGGCTCTCGTCTTCAGGAGGCCTCAAGTTTTGACAAGCTTCTGGGCTTGACCATTACTCCTGATCTTAAATGGAACACGTATATCAAATCTGTTGCCAAGGCCGCTGGAAAAATGGTGGGATCTTTCTATCGATCCAGTAGATATCTCACTGCTGATGCTATTCTCTATCTATATAAGAGCCAGGTACGTCCAAGGATGGAATACTGTTGCCACATCTGGGCAGGAGCTGCTAGAAAGAACTTGTCCTGCCTTGATAGAGTTCAAAATAGACTTCGTAGCCTCGTAGGAGATGTCCTTTTCTCCTCCTTGCAACCTCTATCTCACAGAAGAGATGTTGCGAGTTTGTCTCTGATGTATCGTTATTTTCATGGAAAGTGTTCAACTGAGCTTCAATCTATGGTCCCCCCTCGCCAAACTTTCACAAGAAACACTCGTCTAGCTGTAAACACTATCAATAATTTCCCCCACTCTTTATCTGTACCTAAACCTAAACGTAGATTCCATGAACAAAGCTTCTTTCTTAGAACTGCACGCCTGTGGAATTGTCTTCCGTTTTCCTGCTTTCCGGCTGACTACAATATGGTTTTGTTCAAGTCTAAAGTAAATAAGTTCTTGATGAGCCGTTCCATATAAGTTATTAAATTTACCAAATTTTCATTACTAATGATTACTATATTGACCAACTTCTACTGTACACTCTTTAACCCTTATCCTTGAGTGGCCTCTGGGCCTTGATAATGTGGTGATGCCTTTGTAAAAAAAAAAAAAAAAAAAAAAAAAAAATTGCATTTAATAACAATTTTTTAATTGCATTTAATAAAAATTTTTTAATTGTATTTAATAACAGTTTTTAATTGTATTCAATAACAATTTTTTAATTGTATTTAATAACAAATTTTTTAATTGCATTTAATAACAATTTTTTAACTGTATTTAATAACAATATCGTATTGTTAAAATATAATAATTATTTTGATCACTATTACCTGATTATGTCGGTTGCTTTTGGTAGTTGTTTTCATTGTTCTTGTGTAAATTCTTCCTTTGGCTAAAATTGTACTTCGTTTTTGTTTAATGTATTTAAGAACTTATTCTAATCTTCATACAATTATTGATATTATTGTAATTTTCATCAGATGCGATAGCTTCCTCTGTTCTTTACGTAGTTTTTCTGTCTTTGTCAGCTTTATTTCTGATCAGCTGAGATAGCAAAATCTCCTTGTGCGCTATTATCATGTTTCTTTTTCCAGCTTGGATGGACTGTTATTATATAATTATTTTATATGTGAGAACTCCTAGTGAATCATCGTCATCATCATCATCATCATCATCATCATCGTCATCGTCATCGTCATCATCATCATCATCGTCATCATCATCGTCGTCATCATCATCGTCGTCATCATCGTCATCGTCGTTGTCGTCATCGTCGTCGTCGTCATCATCATCATCATCATCATCATCAATTAATACAAGAGCGTGTGTGTCATTTATTTATTTCCTGTGTCACGCTTAAATCCGAGTCATTTAATTGTTATGGACTTTTTTGTAATGCATAATTTTACCACGTATTCTTAAGTTTTGGTTTCGGTTTCGATTATAGCTGATGGCACTCATGTCATTTATTTTTTAAAAATAATTTTACCAAGAATTTTTATATTAATACGATAGTGTGTGTGTGTGTGTGTGTGTGTGTGTGTGTGTTATTTATGGATTTTATGTGTCACGCTTACATCCGAGTCATTTAATTGTTATGGACTTCCATTTCTTGTTGTTGTTATTATTGTTATTATTATTATTATTATTATTAGTTGTTCAAAAGTAAAACTTCTGTATTTTTCTGACTGAAAAGTTGAAGAGCTACAAATACGTGAGTGGTACCATCAAAAAAAGTAATCTTTTGTACCTCAGAATTTTTTTTCTGCATAGTCACAAACATTCTCAATGTACTTTTGTCAGAAATCCAAGGACGCATCTCCGCTTCTAATGCACGTCCATGATAGGGTTGTCTTCTTAGTGTCTCACACCATCAATATCTGCAACAGAGAGATTATGAATGGGTAAGTTCAGTCATCATGACAATGCAATTTGCAATCCTCTCTGATCCCCTCAGGCGGAATAAAAAAAAAAGGAGGCATTACTTTTGAACGCCCGTCGTGCATGCTGCATCTACAGTTACTGAATGCAGATGTCACATCAATGAGATATAGGTGCAATTATGTTTGCTAGTAGATATTAAAACAATACTTCATTTTTTTTTTTCCAGGCAAAAACACCTCCGAAGTGCAAGTATCTTCTCAGCAGCGCAAAAATCAGGTACTGGGTAAGTTTTCCATGGAACACTGGTAAGTACGGGCAAAAATGGGCGGACAAAAATAGGGGGACCTAGTTTTGAAAGCCGATTTATTATAATTTTTTTTTGTTTCCGACTACTTTTTGATTGTATTTGAAAGGTAAAGGACTAAATTTAATTTTCAAAAGGAAAAAAAATATTTGTACACGTGAAAAAAAAAAAAAGTTATGAAAAATGTTTTCACGGCGAGCTACTCAATTCAGCTAAATTTTAAAGTTAAATAAATTCATTGTAAAAATCCTTTAAAAGATAAATATTAGTTTTCTGAGTCTATTTCAAAGATAATCAGTAAAGTCCTTAGATATTGAATTAAATAAAAAATAAAAACATCTCGTTTGTACAAAACATACAACATTAATTAGCCCCAAAACCGAGTGATCCTGGCGTTCGCAAAACGCAACAAACTAAAATTTTGTATACACGGAATATACGAAGGCACAAGATTTCAGGCAGTCGAAAGATTGTGAACATGACGTCATGTAATTAAAAGGAAGGAAGGAAGGGGTGTGATAGTTTTCTTTTTTTCCCAGAAGTGCATCCATACATTCCTATTCTGAACGTTTGTATAAATTTTTCCATTTTTGAATTTAATTATTTTTCTATGTTCCTGTTTTTAAATCAATTTTCTTTTTAATTATTGTTCAATATTATATAAAAAAATTATGTTACGCCGAAAGTTTCACATTCTTGCGAGCAAGGAAATTATTAAAATCTTGCATATAAAAATTATGTTAAACCTGTAATTTTTTTTAAAAAGTAGAAATATCTTTTGCAATTATAATTTTTTGTTTGAAAAATATTAAATAAACAATGCTTAATTCAATGGTAATATCGTTAGTTCGAGAAATTCATTTTTCTTTGAGTTATATCGAATTCATTAATACGGACTTTAGGAGCTTTTGTCGTAATGTACCTGTAAAAATTATTCTATTTTATTTTTATTGTTACAAATTAAGATGCTTTATTTATATAACAAAAGCAAAAATAAATTCTTGCGTTTTTTATTTACTACTAAAAACCATAACTTTAGTAAAGGTATTTTTTGTTTAAACAAAATAATACATTTCCACTAAGACATAAATAAAAATAATAAGTTCATTATATTCCGCGATCATTATTTGATAAATACTGAAAATTTCATTAAAATTGGTTAATTTCCTGATTTTTGGTGATTTTTTAAGTAAAAGGAGGGGTCAAAATGTTTATACATTTTGAGCATCGGCATTCATTTTGCCCGTACCTAAACACTGGGAGGACGTTATAGTAATTACTAGTGGGAGTGCTCGGCGTTGCCTGGGTGTTTGTTTTTTTTGGGGGGGAGGGGGGAAGTGGTGGTAGGCAGGCAGGCTTGAACCCGTGATGCGAAGGCGGAAAACAAAGTGAAAGAAAAGCTGAGATCTTACCGCTATGCTAAGACACGAAGTGAAAAGCGTTCAAATTTAACGATTAAAAAGTTGACTTGCAGAAATGAGTTCATGCGGGCGCAGAAATGAACGTTGGCTGCAGGCCAGGTTCTCCCGTATTTTGCTCCCTCAAGATGTTGGGGAAAACCAGTTCCCTCCAAAAAGAGGCAGCTCTACAAATGAATAGCAATTGTTTCATATGAAGGGCTTTCCCAACATTGATCAAAGCTAATTGCGTTTCTGGTGGTCTCAGCTGGAAAGCCAGGCGGCCGATATTTATTTGCTCCCCCACCGAGCAAATTAGGCACAAGGCCGATTTTTAATGTGAGGAGTGAAGGGGAGGGGGAAGGGAAAAGGGGACCAGCTCCCGAGAGGTGGGAAATGGGAGCTGGATAGTGATTTGCCAGCTGGCCCAAGTAGGGTTGCCTCTACATAGACCAGAAGATTGCCACAAGGGCAATGGTCTTTGCTTGCAGCATCTGCCGGAACAGATACTATACTTTCATCGTCTTTGCTTGCAGCATCTGCCGAACAGATACTACACTTTGATCTTGGCCTGAAGGCCACAAAGGTGCCCCCGCAAGGGAGGCGGCCTACTTCGCTCCGATTAGTTTCGCTTTTATATGAAAAAAGATGAACAAACATGCGAAAGGACGGAATAGAGGGAATTTTATAAAAGTCGATTTAAATAAATGTAGAGACGACGTCCGTTCACAAATCGTGCATATTATAATCTACGAAGTATATAAAAAGTTCTCCAGAATAGTAACCCTCTCGAGAACCGCCCCGCAAATTATATTATACTATATATTTTATAATTATATATATTATATATATATTATGCATCTTTTATTAGAAAACAGTAGCAAAGGTACACAATTTTCCATAGAAGGTGATTTTGCAAAATCTGATCCAAGAAAACCTTAATAAAATCCACAATCTTTTCTATCCTAAGGAGTGGTCTGTGGATTTCTGTTATAGAACTTTCCTTTGAAATTTTGAGAAGAGTAGAAAGAGGATCTTGAATTTACTTTTGGCAGCTGTGTTACTCTCATTTCCCTTATTTTGTCCTTTAGTCCTCACATGCCAGGAGTGATGTTTCTGACAAAGAGGAAATTGCTGTTTTCTGGGTCAGAATCTATTCCATCTGACACTTATTGTTGGCAAGTTTTTGACCTTACATCAAATGGTTTCCTGCCTTGTCTGAAGCGATTTCCATAAAAAAAACAAAGGTCACAAATAAAAAACTGGAGTGTTAAAGTCCGATGAATGTGAATCCCATTGAAGTCACCTAATACAGATGAGACAATCATTAAAGTGCCCTTGCTATCAATCGAATGAGTCATTTGAAGTATCGGAAACTGTATGGTCTTATTAAAATCAGTGTTCACCCTTTGTAGCCAAAACTTCTTAACAACTAGATAGTGCTCAATACTAATTACTGTTGAACATTTATAATTGTAACTTGGTTGACAAGCCAGATATAGATTGAATTTTAATTTTTACCAAATTTAGTTGGATTGCAAAAAGGATTTTGAATTTTATAAAAGATTAGCGGGGTTGCCCCGTGTTTCCCGGGGTGTTTAGAGGTGTAAAAGAACAAAAAAAAAAGTGTTAGTAGTGATGCGAAGGCGGAAAACTTGAGATCTTACCAGTGCGCTACGACAACAAAGGAAATGAAAAGCGTTTAAATGTAATGATGTCAATGAAAAGCTGTTGAATCACTGATAATTAGGTCAGGAGTTGGCGAAGAAATGAAAGTGCCTTCTCTCATGGTATTTATTTTCTTCACCAAAAGGTCGTTCCCAGCTTCCAGGTGTCAAAATGAATAGCAATTGTCTGATATGAAGGGTTTTCCAAACTAATTGCTTTTTTGCACGTCCCGGTACAAAGCTGGAAGACTGTCTTTGCTTTCGTTAGTTTCGCTTTTTTAAATGATGAACCCGAACAAACAGGCGGGACTATGGGATAGCGTGAATTTTATAAAATAAAAGTCACTCAAATAAAAAATAGAGATGACCTCCTTTCGTAAATCGTAGATATTATAATCTAGCAAGTATATAAAAAGTTC
This sequence comes from Euprymna scolopes, assembly GCF_053919585.1. Classification (NCBI taxonomy): domain Eukaryota; kingdom Metazoa; phylum Mollusca; class Cephalopoda; order Sepiida; family Sepiolidae; genus Euprymna; species Euprymna scolopes. The sequence goes on along the minus strand of NC_136484.1, from coordinate 40,397,944 downwards.
TAAGATGTGGTAACTCCTCCGAGAGCCCCCACCCCCGAAAAAACATATGCATATGGACATACAAAAAAATTGCACACACACACACACACACACACACACACACACACACACACACACACACACATTTTTGCTTTTATATAAAAGATTAGTGGAGGTGCCCGGCGTTACCCAGGTGTTTGGAGGTGTAAAAGAAAAAAAAAAGTTTTGGTAGGCAGGTAGGCTCAAACCTGAAGCCTTGAGGCGAAGGCGGAAAAAAGTGTGACAACTTACTCCGACGCTACGAGAGTAGTGGTTAAAATTAAACGATTAAAAAGTTAAGTGAATGAGTTCACACAGGTGCATAAATTTAATGAGGTCAAACGTCACGCCATAGGAGAATTAAATCTTGCACTTAACTTTGGCTGCGAGGCAGTTTTTTGGTTTTGTTTCCCCAAAATGTTGGAGGAAAACCAGCTCCTCATAAAAAGGGGAGTGTCCAAATGAATACCAATTGTCTGATATGACGTGGTTTCCCTGCATTGATCAAAGCTCATTGCTTTTTGGACATCCCTGGCGGGAAAACCAAAAAGCCAAACAAACAGGCGGGACCACAGGATAGCATGAATTTTATAAAATAAAAGTCGCTCAACTAAAAGATAAACGTGAATTCCTTTTGTAAATTGGAGATATTATAATCTAGGGAGTATATAAAAAGTTTTAAAAATAAGTAACCCTCCTCCCAAGCGCCCCCCTCCTGAAAAAAAGCCTTTGCCGGACATACAAAAAAATTGCACACACGCACAAACACATTTTTGCTTTTATATAATAGATTGCATTTGTGTTAGGAGTCACCCTGTATTCCTGCATAGATTTTTTGTAGGTATTTTGCATTTCATAGAGCACTTCTAGAAATTAAGAAGTTTCAAATCTCAAGTGTTTTTTTCTTTACTTTTACTTTTCACTAATGTCACTGGTCATATCCTTAATTACTTCCATTTTGCTTTCCCTCCTTAGTAACCATTTTTTTAATTGCCTTATTTTGGGATTATAAGCTGGGTATAGGATAGCGAAATTAGTTGCCAACATACACCCACTTTTTATTGACTCTAGCCGAGAGCTCTTTTCAAGATCCTCGTTGTCCCCTTAAGTTCAATTGTCTGGATCTCCCCTGCGCTTGTTTCACCAGGAATACTGGTTAGATTGTTTATAAGAGTGTTGCAGGTGTTCTGGGAGATTTATTCTGCTATTAGATGTGGGATCTAATGCGAAAGGCATCAGAGTTACCATTTAAAGATGACGAGATATTCAAGTTGTCTCATCTGATTGTGACAAGAAGCGAGGGAATCTGTGGAGAAACTGTCTATATTGGCTTGCAATTGGGTAGTGTCCAATTGCAAGCCCCAAAAGATGAAAGCCTCGTTCTGCATTTTGTACATAAAATAAGTCTTTCTGAAATTCTAGAAACAAGAAAATGCATTCTCTTGCTAGATATTAATTATTCAGGCGAAATAGCAATGGTTCAAGACAGATATCTTCTGATTATTCTGAACCAACAACAAATACTTGGCATTCGGAACAAGATCGAAGTGTAGTATCTGTTCTTCAAATGCTGCACTTCAATTTCTTGTTCTCTGTCAGTGGAGGAGAAATCCTTCACGACTGAGACAATTTTTATTTTTGTTCCTTTTCTCCACGTTAAAAAACGACCCTGGTGTCTAACTCTGCCCCGTGGGGAGGCATTGTAAATAGGAACAATGAGTATTGTGTTTTGAAATTAAAATAAAACAAACTTGATATACCACAAAGCGGATCAACAAAGCAAATGGAAAGATTAGACAACACTTGTAAAAAAATTATTATGGATATAATTAAATGAATTAAACAGCAATGCAGTCAGTCTTTATCAAGTGCAACATACATCTAAGTCAGATTTCGTTGGTAATTTGAGGAAGCCACCAAAATATGTCTGCTCTAGACTAGACAGTGTTCTGGTTCCAAATATGACCCGCGGAATGAAATGGCATGTATGCTGTAAGTAAAAGACCAGCGATTTGTGTTTGTACTGTGAAAGTTTGTAAAGAATACAGTTGATATTCTGATTTCCACAATCCAAAAATCTCTGAAATGTAATGAGACAATAGCTGCATATTATCAAACAATACTGCCCTGAACAAGCACCTGTTATCACGAATAACCTTCTAGCAACAAATGACGTGGAGGTTAATCTGTGATCACGCACAAAAAGGCGATTCATCCATCTATAATATAAAAGCGAAAATGTGTGTGTGTGTGCATTTTTTTCGTATGTCTGCCAAAGGCTTTTTTCTTGGGAGGAGGGGAGTCGCTCGGAGGGGTCACTTTTTCTTAGAACTTTTTATATACTCCCTAGATGATAATATGTCCGATTATAATTTGTCTGATTTACAGAGCGAGGTCGTGATTTCAATTTCTCTACTACTACTACTACTACTACTACTACTACTACTACTACTACTACTACGAATACTACTACTACGAATACTACTACTATGGCGTGATGTTTAACCTAGAAAACCACATGTTGACGTTCATTTAAGCACCTGTTTTTTTTAACGTTTAATTTCTCTGTTCGCATAACATCGTGGTAAGTCATCAGGCTATTCACCTCAAGGCTTCGGGTTCGAGCCTACCTACCTTTCTCTCAAAAGTTCTTTTTTTTTCACCTGGGCAACTCCGGCCACCCTCGCTAATCTATAATATAAATCTCACCTGTCTGTTTAAATGTATGTATGAATGTATGTATGTTTGTATATCTTGCAAAAATTTTCGACAGAGGTAACGGATTTTCATAAGATCGGTATCATTTTGAAGCACGACCCTTTGGACGACAAATATAAAAAATTTTTGGCCCAAAATATTAATTCCTTCACCCTCCACTGGGCACTTTGCTACAGGGAGGGGTCGTTATTTTCGCCGATATTTTCGAAAGTCATCGCCTCTTGCTGATTGTCTAGCCTTAATTTAAACCTACATCACTTCCGGTTTGGCGATGGATGCAACAGCAAAGACGTCACATTTTTTTTCATGTTCTTTTCCTTCTTCACAGTATGGATTCGAGCTTGTCTGCCTGGCTGCTATCAATATTTTTAATTTTTTGTTCAACACACACCTCCAAACACCTGGCAAGGCTGGGCACCCAGACTAGTTTCATATAGAGCTCGAAATGACGAATCATTTGTAACTAGAAATAAACCGTTCGTATCAGTTTCACCGCATTTCATTAATATTCATTAATATTTAAAACTATAGTAAATTGCATCACTTGCCGTTCAATGTTTTTATGTACGGCACAGGCAATTCTTTGTTGTTAACTCCAAGAGCATCATTTTTGCTCATTACAATGTTCGTATGCCAGAGCTTCTAATTGGTTATGGGGTGGACCAATCCTTCGAGTAGTGCAGCTGTCTATTTGCACCAAAGGAAAGTATAACGCAAAACAATTAGAATATGGGATTGACACAGATCCTTAAGACATACCTGTAACAGAGCGCACATAAGCGTGTGGGGAAAATATTATTAGCAGCAACAGGAGCAGCGTTTGAACGCATATGCAAATTAGGAAGTGTGCGCAAGATGGCACGAAAAGAAAAAGAAAGTAAAAAAGAAAGAACGAAAAAAAAGAAAGGAAAAAGAAAAAGAACGAACGAAAAGAAAAAGAAAAGGAAAAAGAAAGAACGAAAAGAAAAAGAAAGAACGAAAAGAAAAAGAAAGGAAAAAAGAAAAAGAAAGAACGAAAAGAAAAAGAAAGGAAAAAAGAAAGAACGAAAAGAAAAAGAAAGGAGAAAAGAAAAAGATAGAACGAAAAGAAAAAGAAAAGAAAAAGAAAAAGAAAGAACGAAAAGAAAAAGAAAGGAAAAAAGAAAAAGAAAGAACGAAAAGAAAAAGAAAGGAAAAAAGAAAAAGAAAGAACGAAAAGAAAAAGAAAGGAAAAAAGAAAAAGATAGAACGAAAAGAAAAAGAAAAGAAAAAAAAAGAACGAAAAGAAAAAGAAAGGAGAAAAGAAAAAGATATAACGAAAAGAAAAAGAAAAGAAAAAAGAAAGAACGAAAAGAAAAAGAAAGAACGAAAAGAAAAAGAAAGGAGAAAAGAAAAAGATAGAACGAAAAGAAAAAGAAAAGAAAAAGAAAGAACGAAAAGAAAAAGAAAAGAAAAAGAACGAAAAGAAAAAGAGAGGAAAAAAGAAAAAGAAAGAACGAAAAGAAAAAGAAAGGAGAAAAGAAAAAGATAGAACGAAAAGAAAAAGAAAAGAAAAAGAAAGAACGAAAAGAAAAAGAAAAGAAAAAGGAAAAAGAAAGAACGAAAAGAAAAAGAAAGAACACTAAATGGTCGGTAAGAAAAAAATGGACACCAAAGGGGATGGACCTGTAAAGTGAAGGTGAGAATAGGCTGGCTGTGGCCAGTGTGCGGACAGAAAAAAGAGGGCGGTCAAAAAAGATAGACATATAAGGAATGGCTGTCGTGTAGTGGAGCAGAAGCTAGAGACTTTTAAGCTGGTGTCGAGATGCCGAAGAAGGAAAAATGGTAATAAATGACTTGAGTTCAAAAAAGAAGTCGAATTTATTTCTTTGCTTTATTTGTTTGTCCATTTTTTCCTCCTTCTTCTCTTGCAAATTTGCATACATGTTCAAACGCTGCTCCTGCTGCTAATACAATTGCTTGCCGTCCATCCTTCGGCTGCTGCTGCTATTTTCCCACTTGCTTATACGTGCTCTTTCGCAGGCCCATTAACAATTACTTTTATACACCTATCCTCTGCATATCTTAAACCAAATGGAACTTCCACGAACAAAGTTTCTTTCTAATTTTTTTTAACATAATACAACAGGAATGCTTCGCTGTTGACTACAACATAGTAGTCTTCAAATCCAATGTAAAAAATGTACTTGTTTAACCATCCTTGATATTATTCACCACCTAACTGACAATTTCATTAGCCCTTATCCTCGAGTACTCATTGACCTTTGTAAGAGGTGACGCATTAAGTGTAAATTTATATAAAAATGTTGAGAAATAGATTATAGAATGAAATTTAAATTTGTATTCTTAAATAGCGACAGGTAAGATATGCAATGTGTGTACTGTTAGAAGTAGTCTGACGATTTCAATTTTATTTATAGTAATCGCTCCAGACAAGGCGTGAAGCCACTTAACGTAAGGAGCTAACAACAACGAAAGATGATTTCCACAAAAGTAGGAGATCTTTATTGACTTCAGGCTTAAAAAGACCAAGGTTGAATGTAGGAGGAAAACAATCAGCAGGAAGAGAGTTCCACAAGCCTACTGTTCTTGGAAAGAAGCTGCAATTTCTAAGCCAATCACTCCAGTGCTACAGTACATTATGTATCTTGCCGTTTGCGATTCTTATTTTAACACAGATAATTCTTTGCCGCTTATGTCAAGGACGTCGTATTTGCCAATTACTGTGTTCCTACGTTTGAGCTTCTAATAGGTTATCAGAAATGTCAATCACTCCAATGGTACACTTTTCGATTTACATCAAACGAAAGGAGTATGTTAAACAATTAGGATATGTGATTGATACAGATAATCTTTTATTTATTTATTTTTTTATTTTTTTATTTTAATAAAAACCTGTTGTATTTTTTATGTAAAATCTGCCTTTTTTTTTCCTTCTTTCTTTCACAGACCTTCCATTTTTTACTATGTGGTTTCTAAAGGTTTTGGAGGTAAAACAGCAGCAGAGAAACTTTCTGCCTTGCCCAAAGCTTGTAGGGACTTAATTGCAGAATGGAAGTCAGGAAAAGTATTAACGAAAAAACCGGAAGAGGACTTGCTTGACAAAAATGAAATATCTGATCAGTTAGTTAAACTTTTTTTTGTGTGCTTTTGATATTATAGATTCAATTTGTTTCTTTAAAACCAGCCCCAAAAGTTTACTGGTTGATATGCCATAAACTGGTTGAAAAGAAATGCAGTTTTCTGTAATTGTTTTATGTTTCAGAATTTTTTAGATGAGGATTAATACTTTGTATTATTCGGATGACTATTCTCATCTTAGCTGTTAGTTTCACGATATTTCCCCACTGACCCACAGCATAATGGTTAAAGGCGTTTATTACCAATCAATTTTAAGTGACAGTCTTTTTGCAGCTTTCTGTAATTATGTTACAGAATTTTTTTCTGTAATTATGTTACAGAATTTTTTTCTGTAATTATGTTACAGAATTTTTTTCTGTAATTATGTTACAGAATTTTTTTATATGAAGATTAATAATATGTATTATTGCTATTTAATTGTTTCCCTGCGAGAGGAAAATGTGACACAAGGTCATTTTCAATGTAGGGGTAAACCAGCTCCCCCAAAATGGGGCATTCTTAAGTAGGAAAAAATAAAAATTTCCTTAGCATAGAAGGTTTCTCTTACATAGACTAAAGACAAATTAATTCAAGTGTAGCGTCAGAACAGATACTGCACTTGGATCTTAGCCTAAAGGTCAGTGCAATAGTTCAAATAATCCAAATAATTTGGATTATTTGGATTATTCAGATTACTGTTCTCATTTTAGATGTTATTCTTACAATGTGCCGACCGATGTAACCCTCGATCTTCTTCAGGTGTAATGAATAAAGTGTTAAGTAATAATCATTTCTAAATGACAGTTTTCTGGAGGTGAAAGGTTCAATCTTCACTGCAAGTGATACTAAGAATACAATTATGAATTATTTAAGATTTATACCTGATGGAATAAAAAAATTATATCTCAATGAAGTAAATAAAGAATTCCGTTTGGAATTCTGTACACTCCCTGTGGTTAAATAGTAAGGAGTTAACTATTCTACACTTTCTGAGTAACAATTTCCGGGGTTAAATTTGATGCACTGCTGTCAAAACTCACAACTCCAAATCTGTCACACTGCTGTCAAAACACACTACTCCAAATCTGTCACACTGCTGTCAAAACTCACTACTTCAAATCTGTCACACTGCTGTCAAAACTCACTACTCCAAATCTGTCACACTGCTGTCAAAACACACTACTTCAAATCTGTCACACTGCTGTCAAAACTCACTACTTCAAAACTGTCACACTGCTGTCAAAACTCACTACTTCAAATCTGTCACACTGCTGTCAAAACTCACTACTTCAAATCTGTCACACTGCTGTCAAAACTCATTACTCCAAATCTATCACACTGCTGTCAAAACACACTACTCCAAATCTGTCACACTGCTGTCAAAACACACTACTCCAAATCTGTCACACTGCTGTCAAAACTCACTACTCCAAAACTGTCATACTGCTGTCAAAACACACTACTCCAAATCTGTCACACTGCTGTCAAAACTCACTACTCCAAATCTGTCACACTGGTGTCAAAACTCACTACTCCAAATCTGTCACACTGCTGTCAAAACTCACTACCTCAAATCTGTCACACTGCTGTCAAAACTCATTACTCCAAATCTGTCACACTGCTGTCAAAACTCACTACTCCAAATCTGTCACACTGCTGTCAAAACTCACTACTCCAAATCTGTCACACTGCTGTCAAAACACACTACTCCAAAACTGGTAACTCTGCTGTCAACACTTGCTGCTCCAACATTCACATCCAAAACTGGCTGAGTCTTTGAAAATCAGCCTTTTTGTTCAAAACTGGAAAATTTCATTTACATATCAGGTGACAAGATAGCAAACATATAAAAAGAAGTAGCAGCAATTTCTTCTTTTTCTTTTTGCTTGTCAACGAACACTACAGGCTGCATAAAAACAGTTTTGTACCAATTTTCTTTTAAAGCATTTAATCACACTCCCGAGTTTGATAGAAAAATGCTTGAGTTCAATAACATACAAACATACACCTGAAGAGGTTATATCAGCAGCAACTTTCCGAGAATAACATCCAAGATTGTGAATAACAGAACAATCTAAATAATACTAATTTGTTTTATTTTTTTTATTTTTCTCAAAGACAAAATGTTTGTCTTTGAGTGCAGCATACACTAAACGATGTATATTGAACTTTACATGAACAAACATAAGGAAAAAATGATAGCGAAGTCTATGTTTTTAAATGCTACTGTTCTTAACAAATGTATAAGTTAAAAAAAAATGGAAGCATTTCTAATGGTTTTCGCATTTCATTACAGACTCAGACAAACTCCATCTCGCTGCTCAACTGTACTTACCTATTTTAGCCTTAATGTAGTTCTAATGGCATTTTACTGTGCAACTGTCAGTAACAATTTCTTTTCTTTCTTAACGTGTCCTTTTCTAAGACATGTCCAAGTGTTTTGTCGGTCATCTCTTTCATCATTTCTTTATGAATCAACTCTGTAGCTGTTTCTATTTATACTTTTCGTTTCTCGTCTTTTCCTTTCTTGTTTCGCTGCGTCCTATCTTGTCCATGTGTCTTTTGCTGCAGTGATCAGTTTTTCTATGATGTGGACTACATATTTTTACAACTCTATACTTGTTGCTACTGTTTTTGTTTGCGTTTTTATTCTTTTAATTTGAGCCAAATAAAATTTACACAAATAATACAATACTGATACATATATAAAATTCTATTAAATATTTCATCCAAATTTCCTTTGAATTCCTTTTACTACCAGTGTCGTTCTAAAAAGTAAAGCCTCCTATTTTTTTATCTAAAAAAGTAGAAGAGCTACGAAGATGGGAGTGATACCATTAAAACAAGCGACCTTTTGTGCCCCGGAATGTATTTATCTATATTGTCACCCTGATTCTAAATGTACTTTTGCCAGCGATGAACGAAGGGGCGTCTGGAGCGCACTTTGTCATACAAGGGTCATTCCAAAAGTAAACCCTCCTATTTTTTCAAAAAAGCTGAAGAGCCATGAAGGCGGAAGTAGTATCATTAAAACTTTTAGTGTTCCAGAATTTATTTATCTACATGGTCACACAATTTCCAAAGCATTTTTCTAGAAATTCAATGACACATTCCTCCTTCTGACACACGTCCATGACAGGGGTTGCTTTCTTAGAGTCTCACACCGTCAATATCTGCAACAGAGAGATGAAACTTTCATATCATGAATATATAAGTTCAGTCATCATAACAATGTCATTTGCAATCCCCTCTCTGATCTATTCAGGTGGAATGAAAAAATAGGACATCATTTGTATGTTTTTTAAAAAAATTTTTAGCTTGTCAACACAAAATTTAATAAAACTTATTCTCATTAATATTTTCTTGAACTGCCTTTCATTTTAGGGATTTGATTTGTAGGGTTTCAGAAATGACTAACTATTAATCATTTACTCAGTTGGAATTTGTACAGATGCCAATTTAATAAAAGAGTTACATGTTCTGAGCTTAATAAGCCAAATAAAATGTTTCCAACATATTAACTTTGATCTTAACAAATGATACTATCGTTCAACGGAAAGAACACAATTGCTCGTATCCTTAATACAAAACTAAAAATAAACTTATATAATACTCGCTTAGATTTTATATCTGATGTGATACAAATCCATGATAATAAAAGTGGCTCAATTTTAACACTTTGTTACAGTTTCATGGTTAATTCAATCAGTTTTCTACTTCAATTAAAATTTAAACACTACTAATGATCAACTTATATATATTTATATCATTATATATAATATTAAATATATATATATCATATATATAATATATATCATATATAATATTAAATATTTTATATATATATATATATATATATGTATGTATGTATATATATATATATATATATATATATATATATATATATATATATATATATATATGAAATAAAATGGAGGTGGAAGGACCTGAACGCTCAACCTTTCGCCTGATTTATGCGTGATGGTCATTGAAAAAGCTCGCATAAATCGGGTGAAACGTTGAGTATTCAGGTCCTTCCACCTCCATTCTATTTCATATCGTCGGATTTAATCCAGCTCAACAATCATATATATATATATATATATATATATATATATATATATTATGAAGATATATTAAAATAACAGTTTTCAGGTATCACCTACTAACAATGAACGTATATATATATATATATATATATATATATATATATATATATATATATATATATATATATAAATATATTTTCTTATTATATATCAATCCTTATTTAAGAAGCTCAATGTAATTATAGAGCAATATAGAGAATAAATGACAAAAAGTTATATTCCAAAATTCATGATGTTGATCATCTTATAATTTATTCCTTTAATTCAGTTGACTTATACAATTCTTCAGAGTATCTGTTTCATAGCGCAAAATCAATCACTTAACTAGTGAATCTATTATGCCCTTAACTCATCAGAAGAAATAGCAACAATCAAGCCATCAAAAGAATATTGAATTTTTTTCCATTACGCCATATTGAATTGAAAAATTCAATATGGCGCAATGGAAAATATAAAGGTATCTGCAGCTTCTCTTCAAATTTTCGGATTTTTACCATGTCAAATCACATTTCAATTCCTTTTGACGGATTGAGTGTTCCTATTTACCAGGGCAATGTGTCTGACAAAGGGAGATAAACGCTGTCTACTTGATCGGCAGTTTAGTGTGAGTTATCTGGAAATGACTTGATTAATTTTCTTTCTTTTCCTTTTTGAAATGTCACCTGTTAGGGTGCTGCATGTAAACGTTTTATCTGCATTAAGAATATCCATCTGATAGTCAGGGAACCCGAAGATTAAAGTAACTCTAAAGGAGGCTGTCCCATCAGTAGATGCATAATACCGGGCCTTCTGTATTGGCATTTGGTGAATTGAGTTTATACCATGAAATAGTTTCAGGTGGGGACTAGATGGCATGTTAGTGAGAACTACTATGACTTTTCTTTCTTCAATGGTCTTCAAACGAAATCTCTCTTTACTTTTTCTCTCTGTGTCCTGCTAGTATCCCTTTACTGAACTCTTCTGCAAACATTCCAATTCCAACATGATAAATCACAAAACAAAACATGAGTGTAAATCCAGAACACCAAGTTCTATTCTAACCAAGTTTTCTTTTCCAACGTTAGGGGATCTATGTTCCAACCTTTCAGGGATTGAAATCCAATAATGGAAGACCAAATCTGAACTGTTGTCCTTGTGCAAAATTGACATTGGCCCATATGTTTTTGTAGATGATTTCATGATTAAACGTTACTCGATTATAAAATTAAAAGCTGACCTTCAAGATGATCATAGGGTAACTTTTTATGTGGCAAGCACATTAAAAAAAAATACCCTTAATTGCCTGAGGTGCGTTCCCAATTTGCCTTTACTCACAGCATCGCATTCATATTTGACTTCCATTGATTCCATAATGACTGATCTTCTATCTTTGACAGAATCTCTGAGAAGATTGACCGTATCTTGTCAGTTCACCTATCTGCCATTCACATTTGGTAGATTTTAACTTTGACAGCATTTCTGAAAAAAAAATAAATAAATGAAAAATATATAAATAAATGTATCCTGTCTGCTCCCCTATCTTTCATTCATCTCTCTGGAAATGTTGACCTTGAAAGTATCTCTGAGAAAATTGATCGTATCCTGTCTGTTTACTTTTCTGCTATTCACGTCTTTGGAGATTGTAACTTTTTACAATGTTGAATATCTAATCCATTCAGATAAAACAGATGATGAAGGAAAGTTTTTGCCACAATTTTTTCCTTGTTGTTTTGATACGATTTCTGACAAACCTTTTTGTGTATCCGATGTTGATGAAAAACTTTGCAAATTTTCTTGATCTTTTTCGAACAACTTCTGTACTGTGCTCATCCACTGGTTTGTCTCTGCTGGGAACTTCCGATCATTTAGTTGTCTCAATTCAGTTCAAAACAAATTGCAACAAGACCTTTAACATCATTCTGTAGCAATACTCGGTGGCTGAATAGGATAGCCTCGGATCTTCCATATCAGAAATTTCTCTGCATTCCATGTTTTAAAAGAAAGAATCTTGTGTCATATTTGATTTAACTGATTAGTTAATTGATAGACAAGCAGACTGTTAGGTGTAGTACAACGACATAATGTGCTACTACTGTTGCTCGCAGAAATCTTTATTTTCAATTGCTTTCAACGAAATAGATGTTCTGAAATCAACGCCATCTTTATGACTACACACAACTATTGCAAAAAAGAAAACGTAAGAGAGTCATATGCTAAAATCATGAAGTATAGAGTAGCTGAGCAGAGGCTTCATTTTGACAAATAACACACACGGTCCTGACCAGATATCCTAGTTATACAATTTGCTTTGTCAATCGTAATTCTTAAAAAGCTGTAACAGGAACTGGTTTCTATTCTTACAAAGCTGTTTAAACGTTTTCTTTTTCATGAGGAATATTTCCCAACACCTTGGAAGTGATGTTGCCTTTCCAGATATCACTATACTAAGCATGTTTTTCTATATTGTAGGTCTGACCAGGTATCTGATATTTTACCATACAGTGAAAGCCGAATTGATATATGTTCAGATGATCTTGAAGACCCGGAACTGAACAAGGTCAGAATATTACAAAGTTTCCATGTTAATTTTTTAAAAAGAAATACCACAGTTTTTGTCTCTGTTTTTCTTCTTGTCTTGCGATGTAATTTAAAACATATTAAGATCAAATGCAACGTTTTGAAAGTAATTTTCTACAACAAATTCAACACTGGAAAAGACATCCATAAACAACAATAAACACGTTTTATTTAATTTTATTTCATTTGATTATTTGAAATTACTAAATATCTTGTTAAATACTTGCGTGTATATTTTATGTGTGCAGTCATGTGTGTGTATGTCACATACATAAGGTCTATAAGAAGATCTTAAGGTATGTACCTTTTCTCCTTTCTTCAGGCGGTGCCCCTCACAACGGTTGCCTTCAATCTGGAAATCAAAACATGCATGCTCCATTTTACACAACTTGTATATTATTATTATTATTATTATTATTATTGTTATTATTATTATTATTATTATTATTATTATTGTTATTATTATTATTATTATTATTGTTGTTATTATTATTATTATTATTATTATTGTTATCATTATTATCATTATTATTATTATTATTATTATTATTATCATTATTATTATTGTTATTATTATTATTATTATTATTGTTATTATTATTATTATTTATATATTATTATTATTATTATTTATATATTATTATTATTATTATTATTATTATTTATATATTATTATTATTATTGTTATTATTTATATATTATTATAATTTATATATTATTATTATTGTTATTATTATTTGTATATTATTATTATTATTGTTATTATTATTATTATTATTTATATATTATTATCATTATTATTGTTATTATTTATATATTATTATAATTTATATATTATTATTATTGTTACTATTATTTGTATATTATTATTATTATTGTTATTATTATTATTATTATTTATATATTATTATTATTACTGTTATTATTATTTGTATATTATTATTATTATTATTATTTGTATATTATTATTATTATTATTATTATTATTATTTGTATATTATTATTATTATTTGTAGACAGTCTTTAATCAGAATCTTCCTCATTGGTGAGAAAACCTCTGCATCGCTGAATCGATTCAGATCTCTTTCTTATTTTTCGTTTCCTCATCTTGACTGCAAGACTCTCTCATTATGACTGACTCTGATTCTAATCCGTCTCTGATTACCGACTAACTACATGTGTCTCTTCTTTATATTGAGGTGTGGTGTGGGATGGCAAATCCTGCCAACACAACTTGCACTCAACATGCTCTGATGTGCCTTGTGACCCCTGTTAGCACGCATGTGCAACACATACGTCAATTGAAGTCCTAACCTTTCAAACTCTCTGTACTTAACCGTCAGTCAGTCCTAACCTTTCGACCTCTCTTTACTTAACTTGAACACAAGCAAGTTGGTTCAAGCTAGTATCGCATTAATCGCGTTATTGACACACAATAATATAAATTAAACACACACACACACACACACACACACACACATATATATATATATATATATATATATATATATATCAAATGATTGGTACTATGAGGTTCAGATCTCAGAAAACGTGAGGGATTTCTTATCCATTGCTGGACAATGCTGAGAAGTTTCCGATACCATTCTATTATTATACTAAATGTGAGTTATTCAATGTTTGTCTCCCTAAGTCTATTTCCTATATAATTTAATTGCCAAACTACATGCTAGAGTATACTTTACTTCTGGAATTGAGTTATGGTTGAAAAAAAAATTATTTAATAATCTAAGTTTTTGTAATTAATATTTAACTGAACAAATCATCCATCTCTTTCTCTTTAGCTAAATAGATAGTTCTTTTGTCCACCATTCTCTTATATCGTTTAATGTCTCTATGAGCATTTAGAGAAAGAGTGTTTTGTTGCTAGCATCTAATTTACGCATGTTTGTCTATCTACAGCGCAAACATGTATGTACACGTGTTTGTCTATCTACCCCACAAACATGTATGTACACGTGTTTGTCTATCTACACCACAAACATGTATGTACACGTGTTTGTCTATCTACACCACAAACATGTATGTACACGTGTTTGTCTATCTACACCGCAAACATGTATGTACACGTGTTTGTCTATCTACACCGCAAACATGTATGTACACATGTTTGTCTATCTACACCGCAAACATGTATGTACACGTGTTTGTCTATCTACACCGCAAACATGTATGTACACGTGTTTGTCTATCTACCCCGCAAACATGTATGTACACGTGTTTGTCTATCTACACTGCAAAACATGTATGTACACGTGTTTGTCTATCTACCGCACAAACACGTATGTACACGTGTTTGTCTATCTACACCACAAACATGTATGTACACATGTTTGTCTATGTACACCACAAACATGTATGTACACATGTTTGTCTATCTACACCACAAACATGTATGTACACGTGTTTGTCTATCTACACCGCAAACATGTATGTACAGATGTTTGTCTATCTACACCACAAACATTTATGTACACGTGTTTGTCTATCTACACCACAAACATGTATGTACACGTGTTTGTCTATCTACACCGCAAACATGTATGTACACGTGTTTGTCTATCTACACCGCAAACATGTATGTACACATGTTTATCTACACCGCAAACATGTATGTACACGTGTTTGTCTATCTACACCGCAAACATGTATGTACACGTGTTTGTCTATCTACCCCGCAAACATGTATGTACACGTGTTTGTCTATCTACACTGCAAAACATGTATGTACACGTGTTTGTCTATCTACCCCACAAACACGTATGTACACGTGTTTGTCTATCTACACCACAAACATGTATGTACACATGTTTGTCTATGTACACCACAAACATGTATGTACACATGTTTGTCTATCTACACCACAAACATGTATGTACACGTGTTTGTCTATCTACACCGCAAACATGTATGTACAGATGTTTGTCTATCTACACCACAAACATTTATGTACACGTGTTTGTCTATCTACACAACAAGCATGTATGTACACGTGTTTGTCTATCTACACCACAAGCATGTATGTACACGTGTTTGTCTATCTACACCGCAAACATGTATGTACACGTGTTTGTCTATCTACACCGCAAACATGTATGTACACGTGTTTGTCTATCTACCCCACAAACATGTATGTACACGTGTTTGTCTATCTACACTGCAAAACATGTATGTACACGTGTTTGTCTATCTACCCCACAAACACGTATGTACACGTGTTTGTCTATCTACACCACAAACATGTATGTACACATGTTTGTCTATGTACACCACAAACATGTATGTACACATGTTTGTCTATCTACACCACAAACATGTATGTACACGTGTTTGTCTATCTACACCGCAAACATGTATGTACAGATGTTTGTCTATCTACACCACAAACATTTATGTACACGTGTTTGTCTATCTACACCACAAGCATGTATGTACACGTGTTTGTCTATCTACACCACAAGCATGTATGTACACGTGTTTGTCTATCTACACCACAAACATGTATGTACACGTGTTTGTCTATCTACACCACAAACATGTATGTACAGGTGTTTGTCTATCTACACCGCAAACATGTATGTACACGTGTTTGTCTATCTACACCACAAACATGTATGGACACGTGTTTGTCTATCTACACCACAAACATGTATGTACACATGTTTGTCTATGTACACCACAAACAAGTATGTACACATGTTTGTCTATCTACACCGCAAACATTTATGTACACATGTTTGTCTATCTACACCACAAACATGTATGTACACGTGTTTGTCTATCTACCCCACAAACATGTATGCACACGTGTTTGTCTATCTACACCACAAACATGTATGTACACGTGTTTGTCTATCAACACCACAAACATGTATGTACAGGTGTTTGTCTATCTACACCGCAAACATGTATGTACAGGTGTTTTCTATCTACACCACAAACATGTATGTACACGTGTTTGTCTATCTACCCCACACACATGTATGTACACGTGTTTGTCTATCTACACCACAAACATGTATGTACACGTGTTTTCTATCTACACCGCAAACATGTATGTACAGGTGTTTGTCTATCTACACCACAAACATGTATGTACACATGTTTGTCTATCTACACCACAAACATGTATGTACACGTGTTTGTCTATCTACACCACAAACATGTATGTACACGTGTTTGTCTATCTACACCGCAAACATGTATGTACAGGTGTTTGTCTATCTACACCCCAAACATGTATGTACACGTGTTTGTCTATCTACACCACAAACATGTATGTACACGTTTTTGTCTATCTACAACACAAACATGTATGTACAGGTGTTTGTCTATCTACACCACAAACATGTATGTACACGTGTTTGTCTATCTACACCGCACACATGTATGTACAGGTGTTTGTCTATCTACACCGCAAACATGTATGTACACGTGTTTGTCTATCTACACTGGTGTTTGTCTATCTACACCACAAACATGTATGTACATGTGTTTGTCTATCTACACCGCAAACATGTATGTACAGGTGTTTGTCTATCTACACCGCAAACATGTATGTACAGGTGTTTGTCTTTCTTCATAGCAAACATGTATGTACAGGTGTTTGTCTATCTACACAACAAACATGTATGTACACATGTTTGTCTATCTACACCACAAACATGTATGTACACATGTTTGTCTATCTACACCACAAACATTTATGTACACATGTTTGTCTATCTACACCGCACACATGTATGTACAGGGGTTTTCTATCTACACCGCAAACATGTATGTACACATGTTTGTCTATGTACACCACAAACATGTATGTACACATGTTTGTCTATCTACACCACAAACATGTGTGTACACGTGTTTGTCTATCTACACCGCAAACATGTATGTACAGATGTTTGTCTATCTACACCACAAGCATGTATGTACACGTGTTTGTCTTTCTAAACCACAAGCATGTATGTACACGTGTTTGTCTATCTACACCGCAAACATGTATGTACACGTGTTTGTCTATCTACACCGCAAACATGTATGTACACGTGTTTGTCTATCTACCCCACAAACATGTATGTACACGTGTTTGTCTATCTACACTGCAAAACATGTATGTACACGTGTTTGTCTATCTACACCGCAAACATGTATGTACACGTGTTTGTCTATCTACACCACAAACATGTATGTACACATGTTTGTCTATCTACACCACAAACAGGTATATACACATGTTTGTCTATCTCCACCACAAACATATATGTAAATTAGATGGCAAAATAATAAGTGTCTTTGTAATGTGGTCTACAATCCTATGTGTTTTTATCCATCTATATGGTTGGACCACTTTATCAGCAGAAACAGTTGGGATCATTTCTGTAGTCGCAGTGGTGACAAGGCAGGCGAAGTTTCTCTCTTTACTCTCTTATCTGGTAGCTAGAATAATATACAACACAAATCTCTTATAGCATTGTAAACTTATACATAAGTTACACCGCAAACATGTATGTACACGTGTTTGTCTATCTACACCACAAACAGGTATGTAAAGGTGTTTGGCTATCTACACCGCAAACATGTATGTACAGGTGTTTGTCTATCTACACCACAAACATGTATGTACACATGTTTGTCTATCTACACCACAAACATGTATGTACACATGTTTGTCTATCTACCCCACAAACATGTATGTACACGTGTTTGTCTATCTACACCACAAACATGTATGTACACATGTTTGTCTATCTACACCACAAACATGTATGTACACATGTTTGTCTATCTACACCACAAACATGTATGTACACATGTTTGTCTATCTACATCACAAACATGTATGTACACATGTTTGTCTATCTACCCCACAAACATGTATGTACACACGTTTGTCTATCTACACCACAAACATGTATGTACACGTGTTTGTCTATCTACACCACAAACATGTATGTACATATGTTTGTCTATCTACACCACAAACATGTATGTACACATGTTTGTCTATCTACACCACAAACATGTATGTACACGTATTTGTCTATCAACACCGCACACATGTATGTACAGGTGTTTGTCTATCTACACCGCAAACATGTATGTACACGTGTTTGTCTATCTACACTGGTGTTTGTCTATCTACACCACAAACATGTATGTACACGTGTTTGTCTATCTACACCGCAAACATGTATGTACAGGTGTTTGTCTATCTACACCGCAAACATGTATGTACAGGTGTTTGTCTATCTTTACCGCAAACATGTATGTACAGGTGTTTGTCTATCTACACCACAAACATGTATGTACACATGTTTGTCTATCTACACCACAAACATGTATGTACACATGTTTGTCTATCTACACCGCACACATGTATGTACAGGGGTTTGTCTATCTACACCGCAAACATGTATGTACACATGTTTGTCTATGTACACCACAAACATGTATGCACACATGGTTGTCTATCTACACCACAAACATGTATGTACACGTGTTTGTCTATCTACACCGCAAACATGTATGTACAGATGTTTGTCTATCTACACCACAAACATTTATGTACACGTGTTTGTCTATCTACACCACAAGCATGTATGTACACGTGTTTGTCTATCTACACCACAAACATGTATGTACACGTGTTTGTCTATCTACACCGCAAACATGTATGTACACATGTTTGTCTATCTACACCGCAAACATGTATGTACACGTGTTTGTCTATCTACCCCACAAACATGTATGTACACGTATTTGTCTATCTACACTGCAAAACATGTATGTACACGTGTTTGTCTATCTACACCGCAAACATGTATGTACACGTGTTTGTCTATCTACACCACAAACATGTATGTACACGTGTTTGTCTATCTACACCACAAACATGTATATACACATGTTTGTCTATCTACACCACAAACATATATGTAAATTAGATGGCAAAATAATAAGTGTCTTTGTAATGTGGTCTACAATCCTATGTGTTTTTATCGATCTATATGGTTGGACCACTTTGTCAGCAGAAACAGTTGGGATCATTTCTGTAGTCGCAGTGGTGACAAGGCAGGCGAAGTTTCTCTCTTTACTCTCTTATCTGGTAGCTAGAATAATATACAACACAAATCTCTTATAGCATTGTAAACTTATACATAAGTTACACCGCAAACATGTATGTACACGTGTTTGTCTATCTACACCACAAACATGTATGTAAAGGTGTTTGTCTATCTACACCGCAAACATGTATGTACAGGTGTTTGTCTATCTACACCACAAACATGTATGTACACATGTTTGTCTATCTACACCACAAACATGTATGTACACGTGTTTGTCTATCTACACCGCAAACATGTATGTACACGTGTTTGTCTATCTACACCACAAACATGTATGTACACATGTTTGTCTATCTACACCACAAACATGTATGTACACATGTTTGTCTATCTACCCCACAAACATGTATGTACACGTGTTTGTCTATCTACACCACAACCATGTATGTACACATGTTTGTCTATCTACACCACAAACATGTATGTACACATGTTTGTCTATCTACACCACAAACATGTATGTACACATGTTTGTCTATCTACACCGCAAACACATGTATGTACAGGGGTTTGTCTATCTACACCACAAACATGTATGTACACATGTTTGTCTATGTACACCACAAACATGTATGCACACATGTTTGTCTATCTACACCACAAACATGTATGTACACGTGTTTGTCTATCTACACCGCAAACATGTATGTACAGATGTTTGTCTATCTACACCACAAACATTTATGTACACGTGTTTGTCTATCTACACCACAAGCATGTATGTACACGTGTTTGTCTATCTACACCACAAGCATGTATGTACACGTGTTTGTCTATCTACACCGCAAACATGTATGTACACGTGTTTGTCTATCTACACCGCAAACATGTATGTACACGTGTTTGTCTATCTACCCCACAAACATGTATGTACACGTATTTGTCTATCTACACTGCAAAACATGTATGTACAGGTGTTTGTCTATCTACACCGCAAACATGTATGTACACGTGTTTGTCTATCTACACCACAAACATGTATGTACACATGTTTGTCTATCTACACCACAAACATGTATATACACATGTTTGTCTATCTCCACCACAAACATATATGTAAATTAGATGGCAAAATAATAAGTGTCTTTGTAATGTGGTCTACAATCCTATGTGTTTTTATCCATCTATATGGTTGGACCACTTTATCAGCAGAAACAGTTGGGATCATTTCTGTAGTCGCAGTGGTGACAAGGCAGGCGATGTTTCTCTCTTTACTCTCTTATCTGGTAGCTAGAATAATATACAACACAAATCTCTTATAGCATTGTAAACTTATACATAAGTTACACCGCAAACATGTATGTACACGTGTTTGTCTATCTACACCACAAACAGGTATGTAAAGGTGTTTGGCTATCTACACCGCAAACATGTATGTACAGGTGTTTGTCTATCTACACCACAAACATGTATGTACACATGTTTGTCTATCTACACCACAAACATGTATGTACACATGTTTGTCTATCTACCCCACAAACATGTATGTACACGTGTTTTTCTATCTACACCACAAACATGTACGTACACATGTTTGTCTATCTACACCACAAACATGTATGTACACATGTTTGTCTATCTACACCACAAACATGTATGTACACATGTTTGTCTATCTACATCACAAACATGTATGTACACATGTTTGTCTATCTACCCCACAAACATGTATGTACACACGTTTGTCTATCTACACCACAAACATGTATGTACACGTGTTTGTCTATCTACACCACAAACATGTATGTACATATGTTTGTCTATCTACACCACAAACATGTATGTACACATGTTTGTCTATCTACACCACAAACATGTATGTACACGTGTTTGTCTATCTACACCGCACACATGTATGTACAGGTGTTTGTCTATCTACACCGCAAACATGTATGTACACGTGTTTGTCTATCTACACCGGTGTTTGTCTATCTACACCACAAACATGTATGTACACGTGTTTGTCTATCTACACCGCAAACATGTATGTACAGGTGTTTGTCTATCTACACCGCAAACATGTATGTACAGGTGTTTGTCTATCTTTACCGCAAACATGTATGTACAGGTGTTTGTCTATCTACACCACAAACATGTATGTACACATGTTTGTCTATCTACACCACAAACATGTATGTACACATGTTTGTCTATCTACACCGCACACATGTATGTACAGGGGTTTGTCTATCTACACCGCAAACATGTATGTACACATGTTTGTCTATGTACACCACAAACATGTATGCACACATGGTTGTCTATCTACACCACAAACATGTATGTACACGTGTTTGTCTATCTACACCGCAAACATGTATGTACAGATGTTTGTCTATCTACACCACAAACATTTATGTACACGTGTTTGTCTATCTACACCACAAGCATGTATGTACACGTGTTTGTCTATCTACACCACAAACATGTATGTACACGTGTTTGTCTATCTACACCGCAAACATGTATGTACACATGTTTGTCTATCTACACCACAAAAATGTATGTACACGTGTTTGTCTATCTACCCCACAAACATGTATGTACACGTATTTGTCTATCTACACTGCAAAACATGTATGTACACGTGTTTGTCTATCTACACCGCAAACATGTATGTACACGTGTTTGTCTATCTACACCACAAACATGTATGTACACGTGTTTGTCTATCTACACCACAAACATGTATATACACATGTTTGTCTATCTACACCACAAACATATATGTAAATTAGATGGCAAAATAATAAGTGTCTTTGTAATGTGGTCTACAATCCTATGTGTTTTTATCGATCTATATGGTTGGACCACTTTGTCAGCAGAAACAGTTGGGATCATTTCTGTAGTCGCAGTGGTGACAAGGCAGCCGAAGTTTCTCTCTTTACTCTCTTATCTGGTAGCTAGAATAATATACAACACAAATCTCTTATAGCATTGTAAACTTATACATAAGTTACACCGCAAACATGTATGTACACGTGTTTGTCTATCTACACCACAAACATGTATGTAAAGGTGTTTGTCTATCTACACCGCAAACATGTATGTACAGGTGTTTGTCTATCTACACCACAAACATGTATGTACACATGTTTGTCTATCTACACCACAAACATGTATGTACACGTGTTTGTCTATCTACACCGCAAACATGTATGTACACGTGTTTGTCTATCTACACCACAAACATGTATGTACACATGTTTGTCTATCTACACCACAAACATGTATGTACACATGTTTGTCTATCTACCCCACAAACATGTATGTACACGTGTTTGTCTATCTACACCACAACCATGTATGTACACATGTTTGTCTATCTACACCACAAACATGTATGTACACATGTTTGTCTATCTACACCACAAACATGTATGTACACATGTTTGTCTATCTACACCGCAAACACATGTATGTACAGGGGTTTGTCTATCTACACCACAAACATGTATGTACACATGTTTGTCTATGTACACCACAAACATGTATGCACACATGTTTGTCTATCTACACCACAAACATGTATGTACACGTGTTTGTCTATCTACACCGCAAACATGTATGTACAGATGTTTGTCTATCTACACCACAAACATGTATGTACACATGTTTGTCTATCTACACCACAAACATGTATGTACACATGTTTGTCTATCTACCCCACAAACATGTATGTACACGTGTTTGTCTATCTACACCGCAAACATGTATGTACACGTGTTTGTCTATCTACACCGCAAACATGTATGTACACGTGTTTGTCTATCTACCCCACAAACATGTATGTACACGTATTTGTCTATCTACACTGCAAAACATGTATGTACAGGTGTTTGTCTATCTACACCGCAAACATGTATGTACACGTGTTTGTCTATCTACACCACAAACATGTGTGTATACGTGTTTGTCTATCTACACCACAAACATGTATATACACATGTTTGTCTATCTACACCATAACATATATGTAAATTAGATGGCAAAATAATAAGTGTCTTTGTAATGTGGTCTACAATCCTATGTGTTTTTATCGATCTATATGGTTGGACCACTTTGTCAGCAGAAACAGTTGGGATCATTTCTGTAGTCGCAGTGGTGACAAGGCAGGCGAAGTTTCTCTCTTTACTCTCTTATCTGGTAGCTAGAATAATATACAACACAAATCTCTTATAGCATTGTAAACTT
The DNA here is from genome assembly GCF_053919585.1 of Euprymna scolopes. Classification (NCBI taxonomy): domain Eukaryota; kingdom Metazoa; phylum Mollusca; class Cephalopoda; order Sepiida; family Sepiolidae; genus Euprymna; species Euprymna scolopes. The sequence continues at coordinate 40,374,105 of NC_136484.1, read as the reverse complement.
ATACATAAGTTACACCGCAAACATGTATGTACACGTGTTTGTCTATCTACACCACAAACATGTATGTAAAGGTGTTTGTCTATCTACACCGCAAACATGTATGTACAGGTGTTTGTCTATCTACACCACAAACATGTATGTACACGTGTTTGTCTATCTACACCGCAAACATGTATGTACACATGTTTGTCTATCTACACCGCAAACATGTATGTACACGTGTTTGTCTATCTACACCGCAAACATGTATGTACACATGTTTGTCTATCTACACCACAAACATGTATGTACACGTGTTTGTCTATCTACACTGCAAACATGTATGTACACGTGTTTGTCTATCTACCCCACAAACATGTATGTACACGTGTTTGTCTATCTACACCATAAACATGTATGTACACGTGTTTGTCTATCTACATCGCAAACATGTATGTACACGTGTTTTCTATCTACACCACAAACATGTATGTACACGTGTTTGTCTATCTACAACACAAACATGTATGTACACATGTTTGTCTATCTACACCACAAACATGTATGTACACATGTTTGTCTATCTACACCACAAACATGTATGTACACGTGTTTGTCTATCTACACCGCAAACATGTATGTACACGTGTTTGTCTATCTACACCACAAACATGTATGTACACATGTTTGTCTATCTACACCACAAACATGTATGTACACATGTTTGTCTATCTACTCCACAAACATGTATGTACACGTGTTTGTCTATCTACACCACAAACATGTATGTACACATGTTTGTCTATCTACACCACAAACATGTATGTACACATGTTTGTCTATCTACACCACAAACATGTATGTACACATGTTTGTCTATCTACACCACAAACATGTATGTACACATGTTTGTCTATCTACACTACAAACATGTATGTACACATGTTTGTCTATCTACCCCACAAACATGTATGTACACATGTTTGTCTATCTACACCACAAACATGTATGTACACGTGTTTGTCTATCTACACCACAAACATGTATGTACACATGTTTGTCTATCTACACCACAAACATGTATGTACACATGTTTGTCTATCTACACCACAAACATGTATGTACACATGTTTGTCTATCTACCCCACAAACATATGTGCACTGGTGTTTGTCTATCTACACCGCAAACATGTATGTACACGTGTTTGTCTATCTACACCGCAAACATGTATGTACAGGTGTTTGTCTATCTACACCGCAAACATGTATGTACAGGTATTTGTCTATCTACACCACAAACATGTATGTACACATGTTTGTCTATCTACACCACAAACATGTATGTACACGTGTTTGTCTATCTACACCGCACACATGTATGTACAGGTGTTTGTCTATCTACACCGCAAACATGTATGTACACGTGTTTGTCTATCTACACCACAAACATGTATGTACACATGTTTGTCTATCTACACCACAAACATGTATGTACACGTGTTTGTCTATCTACACCACAAACATGTATATACACATGTTTGTCTATCTACACCACGAACATAATGTAAATTAGATGGCAAAATAATAAGTGTCTTTGTAATGTGGTCTACAATCCTATGTGTTTTTATCGATCTATATGGTTGGACCACTTTGTCAGCAGAAACAGTTGGGATCATTTCTGTAGTCGCAGTGGTGACAAGGCAGGCGAAGTTTCTCTCTTTACTCTCTTATCTGGTAGCTAGAATAATATACAACACAAATCTCTTATAGCATTGTAAACTTATACATAAGTTTCCCATTGGAAAAGGGGAACTTGAAAAGGAGGTTTAAAACACCACAATCAACTTATCAGTATTAGTGCATTTTGTGAACTGGATATATGAGCTATTCTTAATACTTTTCTTTAAATTATCTTAAAAAAAAAGAAATGAAAATTTATTACAAAACCAATGATGCCTTATATTATTTCCCCCCCCCCCAAATTACATTCTTAAAGCTTGTTAAACAATTTTCTCTTCTTAAATCTTTTAAAATTATCTTGCAAAAATAAAAAGAAAAATGTTTGAAAATTTCCCTTGAAAAATATTACAAATAAAACACTATTACGGTAGGTTGTTTTCTCTTTTTTTTTTCACTATTTTTCATTTACTTCTTTGCCGTTGTTCCCTACTGCTAGTGATTGGATTAATTAACCCTAATCCTAACCCTAATACTAAACCTTAACCCTAAGTCATGCCCCCCCCCGCCCCCGAAAAAATAGTTTTAATCATGCGAGAAAAAATATGTACGGTAGGTTATTGTTGTATTTCATTTTTTTGCTTTTCCATTTTTTTCTTAAAATTGAAATTCATATCCGATAAATGTTATTACTTCCTGTTTGGTAGTGTTTGTAAGATTTGCTCGGCGATGCTAGGCATAATTCGGTAGTTTGCGTCAGGTGCTGGCCAAAGGCGAGTGGACGCTTATATAGGTCCATTTCACACAAAGCTCTAGCACCAACTTATTTGCCAAAGCTAAAGACTTTCCTTCCTACCTCTCTACGTGTCATTTATAACTTCTGTCCATGATTCAACTTCCTGTACACACATCTCTAGTTTTTTATTTAAATACTAATTACATTTTCTATTTAGTTACTTAATTTAAACTTATTTGAAACTAATAGAGAAAGTGGTTCTCTTCTAGTTCAAACAAAATCCGTGGTGTTGTAGTATACCGGGATAGTATATAAACAGTGTAGCTGTATAACGAGCGTATAAAGCTGAATGTGTGTGTGTGTGTGTGTGTGTGTGTGTGTGTGTGTGTGTGTGTGTGTGTGGTCACGAATAGGCTCCTATATGGTTGACTATTTTAAAAAACTGATGAGATGTATATTTAAATGGTGGTGGGGGGGGTCACCAACAATGTGTATTTTTTTAGCATTATTTTATTATTCCGTGTTTTGGTTTTTCATTGAAAATTATGTTTAGATCATTGTAATAACGTTTTTAAATCATTGGAATAGTTTTTAACGCGTTTAAATCATTGAAATAGTTTTTAACGCGTACATATATATATATATATATATATATATATATATATATATATATATATATATATATATATGTACGCGTTAAAAACTATTTCAATGATTTAAAAACTCTGTTCCGTCTGCCTGCTTCCCACCGGACTACAACTTGGATGTGTTCAAGTCCAACGTTAACAAATTCCTAATGAACCGCCCCCTTAAGTAAACACTTCATCAAATCTCCACACTAACGTAATGTACTTGCAATAACCCTTATCCCTGAGTGGCTTCCGGGCCTTGATAAGTGGTGATCACTGCGTAAAAAAAAAACATTATTACAATGATCTAAACATAATTTGTTGCAAATAATTTAGAGCCGATTTAGGATGCTGAAATGATCGGTAGAACAAAGAAACAAATTTCTTCAAATTTTCATTTTGTCAGGATGCTGAAAAGGAAGTTTTTATATAAAATATAAAGCTCATCTCTCGAACAATGCTGAAATTATCATTAGAACAAAGAAATCAGTGAAATAATGCAACTAGTAAAAATTGTGATGCAAGTGAAAAAGTGACCAATAATAAACGAAAGAAATAACGAACTAAAATGAAAATTTTAAGTAAAAAATTAAAAATTAAAATAAAACTTGTTAACTGGAAAATTCAAATGCGATATTCGTTTTTAGCATACCCGAAAGCCTACTAAAGTCGTCATTTAAAGGGAAAATGTTAAGGTGGAAACCAAGTAAAAATTTACCTTTTTTCTAATTACAGAATATTTCATTTTAAATAAGTATTTTTTATATTAGGCTTTTTTTTAAGCAGGTAAACATTTTTCATTGGCTAATCAGCAAACAACTTCTTCATCATTGACTGTTCGAAAGATAAACTTTGTAATCTATATAATTATAAAACTCAGATCGGCTTGCTTGAGCGTTTAAACCGTCCATCCGGTTTGTGACTTCCGGTTTCAAAATATTACTTATTTTATAGCCGCCCTGTCTTAATTAATTATTTTTCATATTAACAATTGAAATTCAAGAATTTTCTTAATTTCTAATTTTTTTCATTAAATTCAGTGAAGACCAAACAGATGCAACACTTTTTTTTTTTTTTGCAAGAGACATTAAGTAAATAAAGTTTAATTTTTTTCTAATTACAATCTGTTTTATGTTAATTAATTTTTTTTCATATTAAAACAAAAAAAAAATTATATTCTTTATTAAATACAGAAAATACTTTCATCATAAACGAAGCTTATTTTTTTTGAAGTAGGTAAACATTTTTCATTGGCTAATAAAATCATCTTCTTTATCATTGGCTGTTCGAAAGATAAGCTTTATAATCTATATAATTTTAAGACCCAGAACCACCCGGTTTGTGACTTCCGGTTTCAAAAAAATTGTTTGCTTACCTATTTTATAGCCGCCCTTTCTTAAGTCCGATATTAAAAGCTACTGCTGTTATTCAAAGCATACACAAAATCAACAATATTTTTTTGTTTTAACTTACTTGAACGTGTTTTCCTTACAAATAAATGTAATTTAACCCCGTTGAGTTAAAAAAACAAACAAACTGATTTAAATATACAATATATAACTATAATCACATTTATAACCATATTTACTGCCTTTAGTAGCGCCCCTTTGGATTCTGACGATATTTTTTGTTCAGGATTTACTTAAAAAATATTTTCTCTTCAAGTAGGAGGAGAGGTAGAAACTTGGTTTTACTAGTGCTGTTAGTAGGGCCTCCTTAATTTTGATTAGTCTTTGCAGTAGTTCTCTGGAGGCTTCTTGAGTTTTTTTTTTCACTTATCACTTAAAAAAAGTTTTCTCAAGACAATAAAAGACAATATAATCTCAAAATCATTTTTTATTTTGAACATTATTCATCTTATCCTTTAAGGGCCAACAGGTAGACTAATTTATTTTAAAATATATTAGATTTCTGGAAAACATTGAAATTTCTTCGTATCAAAAAAGAAATTTGTTCCCTTGTTCTGCTGATCATTTCAGCCTCCTAAATTGGTTGTAAATTATTTGCAGCAAAATGATTTTATTTCTTTAGTAAATGCTAGTTATCTCCCTTAAATAAAGACTACATCCCAAATAAGCCCCCAGCGTTTGGACTCGTATAGTATAGCTTTTCTTTCTTCTTCTTCACAATTAGCAAGTTTCGTTTTTATGAATATGAATATAAACAATGAACAAATAACAGAATTTAACAATATTAAAAAATTGTGACCCGTTGGGTCACTAATTATCTCGGGTTAGATTGTTTACACCAGAAAAATGTGCGTTTACACAGCTAGTTAAAGATAAAAAAATAAGACAAAAATCCAAAATTAGTCTTTTTTTTCTGTGCAGTTTATCTCCCTTTCTTTCTTTCTCTTTTTCCGTCTCTCGAATTTCGGGTTTAATAGTATTACTACTTGTGATGTAGTGATATCGCCTTTTATTTATGATTCCCTATCCAAGCTGTTTATGCTTCCTTAATTTTTTTTAATTAACTTTAATTAATTATAAACAGGGAGAGAGAGAGAGAGAGAGAGAGAGAGAGAGAGAGAGAGAGAGAGAGAGAGAGAGAGAGAGAGAGAGAGTATGTGTGTGATAGACGCGAGATTGTGATAAATACTCTATAAAATAAAGTTTGTTTGGGTTCAATAACATAGAGAGAGTGAAAATGATAAATAGAAATTTAGTAAGAAATTGATCACTTAATGAGTTAATTGCAAATTGAAAGTAAATAAAGTACTTAAAATGGAATTTATTTTTCACAGATAACACAATCTGAAAACTAGGGAATATTTTAACATATATTTTATATGATTAAAATATATAAGAAAAAAGGCCTTGGGGAAACAACCGTCAATTAACTCAGCTTTAGTATAATAATAGATATCCTCTATCCTTATATCGGTTATGGGCTTTCTTTCCTTTATTTTAAACTAAATACCTTCTGTTTCAACATTTACTTGAATTAACTGGATTTGCCAGGCTGCCTGATGTCTTCCACACCACTGGCTACAATACATTTGCATTCGATTCTTGTTCTATTCTTCTCTGTATTATTCCCAGTTGCCTAACAGTATTGTCTTCATATTGTCATGGTGGTCTTCTGAGTAGTCATTTCCTGTCCCTTTGATACCACTCAACAACTGAATAACTTCACCTGTTATCAGAATTTCTGCTTCCGGTACTCCGTGATCAGATATCCTTCACTCCATTCCATTCCTGAACTATCTTGCTTTGAAAGTTCTCAAGCAACAACATTCCTTCAATAGACATTTTCATAGGTCTTGTAATAATACTGTTTCTGGCAAAATATTTGGATTTTCTCTAAGTTTTACCAAACTCTACTGAAGACAGTAGTATGGGATTTCTGCATAGAACTCATAAAGATCATGTCTTGGTATTGTCTGCTCTGCACGAATGCTCCATGTTGCTCACACTGTTTTTTACCATGTAGTACTGCAGGTATTCAGTTCCAACACTGAGAACAGCAAGGCTCAGCAGTTGTATACGAAGTCAGGGAAGGTTTTACCCAAAACACATAAAAGAATAACACAGAAAAAATGTTGCTACTTTTATCCGTTGATATACAGTTCCAAACGTGACGCATCTTTGTTTGCAACATGCATGTTGACTCCTCCTGGAATTTCAACAGATCTCTGTTTGCCTGCTCGCTCTAAGCCTTTCACCTTGTCATGGCCCCTACCATAGTGAGAAAATGTTGGACTTTAAGGGGAGGAACCGTTTTTTATGTTCACCCAAACAAGTCACATTATTACTGAGAAATCAGGGACTCATTAAGGTGGCATCCTAAGTGGGTAGTTGTGCAGCAAAAGGTTTGTTTGCATTACATTTAAAGTTTTGCATGTTGGTACAGTCGAGGAAATAGGGAGCCAGAGAGAATTCCTAAAGTAAACAGGTCAAAGGAAGAAGTTATTACAGTTAAAAGCTTTCCAGCATCTCCTGACCTCTACAGTGACAGGGACAGAATCGAATTGGTTGGAGGTATTCACATTGAAGAGGGACTGTATGCTGAATAAAAAGTAAAAGACTGTCAACTAGGGTAATGCAATGTTAACGACTTCCGCTTGTTCGAACACTCTAGATTGTCTAATGTATTCGTGTATCGTCGCAGGAACAAACAAATAAAAATAAGTCAGAAAGAAAAGAAAACAGACTCGACATTTTTTAAAGTGCAAACGAAATGCATTTATTCGTGGTTCTTCCGAAGCAACACATTTCATTATAATTACAAAGTCTTTTTGCACACGCATATGCTTTTTAAAAGTCTCGTTTACTGTCATGCTGGCGATAGCGCTTTCTCACCATCGATTTTCACACATCCATCTTCCCAGCATGCAACGTGCATCTCACAACCACATGGTGTATTTTTATCTCCTTTTCTTGTGGCGCAAGCTCACACACATTTACTAATTTGCATATGTGCTTTAATGGCTGCTGATGTTATACTTTCGCTAGTCAACCATCTCTTGTCTACTGCTGATCTTTCTGCATGGCACATGTACGTTCTTCCCCAAAAATTTCCTTACAAGAATTTTAATTAAACCTGTCTGAAGTAATAAAAGAAAACAAGAAAATAAAACTCAAATGTTCTCACAATTAAATCCAAATAATATAATGTATGATTAAAAATGTCTTCGTGTATAGTCTGTTCGTCATTTCCATTTTATACGTTTTTTGTCCAGTCATAAATTCCTTCTTTTTTTTTTATTCTTTAAACAAAAGAATTCTTCTAACTATTTAAATGCAACGTTTTAATACGTGGAAAAGGGGGAAACAACTCAGTTAATTCTTAAAATAGTGAGAACATTATTTTTGTCAAATTTTTTGAGAAATTTCATAAAATCAGTGTTCAACAGTTTCAGTCTAGTTTTACAAGAACAAAGTTTTGTTACAAATATTTTACAAAGCCACTTAAATCATTGCAAGACCAAATCAGAGTTTGAATATTCTTTGATGTTTATTGGTTCTGAATCTGACTGAAATGGGATATTTTTATTTTAGTAATAAAGTCAGTTGACAGTCTTCATAACACATATGTTCTACTGTTAATTTTGTTCCAAGATACATTTATACATATATTTTTTCGTGTGAGTTTTTTTCTTTTTCCGCACAATTTTTTTCTTATTCTCTTACATCAAACCTCAATTCTGTCTCACCACCATATCAGTCATAACAATTATATCTCTCCTTGCTAGTTTGATAGATTTTTACGTCAATAGCTCAAATAGTTTTTTTTTTTTGTTAAAATTTCCTCTTTGAAATCGTTGACGAAACTAGTTATCATACTTTTCCCTAATCCTACCATTTCTTTTTTCTTTATTGCTCAGTTATTTTTAACAAGATTATTTGAGAGATCACTTTTTGTTTCTTCACACTACGCTTGCCATTTATTTCAAAATAAAAACGACTTAAAATGTTAATGTTCCAGTGTTCAATATGTAACTGAATCCATGTAGCAAAATAGTGACAAGTAAAAGCACCAAATACGGTTAAAAACCTCGCAAGTAAAACAAAACTATTTATAAGTTTCTCAGCATAGCCCGTGTTAAGAATGAGTCTGTTTTTTTTTCAGTTTCTTATTAAGAAAAAGTAAAAATGAAAAAAGTACAATGTCTTAATATTTAATAATCCTTTTTTGTAATCGCAGGGTTAAATGTCAAATATAAACAACCCACAAGCTTAGACAAATATATAGAAATAATGTCAGATTTATTTTTATTTTCTTAGTACTTACTTTAGTATTATATTTACCTTTTCACGTGTTATAATTGTTTAAACAGTTATTCCAATCTTGAAAACGTCAAGTCAAGTATTTAAAATTTAAAATTTTAGTAATCCATAAAATTAAACTGGAGATACCACTTAAACAGTTCAAACAAAAATTATAAAAATATGTTCAAGTCAAAATAGTTTATTCTAAAGTCCTCTCTAAAAAAAAACAAGCTATTTGCTACGTTAAATGAGGATGAAGCAATACCCCTTATACTAATGCATAACCGACCTGTAAGAAAAGAACTTTTGTCTTTAACTCTAAAACAATATTGACAGCAAACCACGGTCCTTACAAAACATCCTTGACCAAGAAGAAAATATGATTGGCAGTATTGAAGAAAATTCGAAAGTGGGTAGACAAGAAGAAAAAAAAAAAAGAACACTGTACTCATCGATTTTTTTTGTAAAGTTTTTTCCTCGGCCTGGTTTGTTTTTACGTCCCTGTTTTTTTGAGACTGCATTTTTCGTGGTCACGTTTATTTTTTATTTATTTGTTTTCCATTTTGAGCCTTTTTTGGTAAAAAGGCCTGGTTGCGGTATCCAAAATGGGCTATGGGCATTTGTTACACAATCATTGAGAACTGTGATAAGAAATAGATCTAGAAGTGAGGCTTGTTGATTTTGTCGATCTAAGAGACAGGTCAGAGATATAACTATCTGTGATAGAGAAGGCAATATAAAGAAGCTATGTGTTATGCTACCAACTGCGTCTGTGTAAGTAGAGAAACCAAGCCAATTACTGTGGTGGACATTAAAGTAACCAAACACATGTACTTGCGCGCTACTATCAAGGAAGAGTGCTGTATCTATGCTGTCAGAGACATGGTCGATTAGGGTACTGTCTTGGGTGGAGGGGGAAGGGTGGAGAAAATATAAGTAGCTAACGCAACATTGCGGGGTAAATCTAAAGCACATGAAGGCCTGGAAGTCTGATTCTAGTTTTATTCTCTAGTCAAGGGGAGGGCGTTTCGACTATAGACTCCATGTATGTATATATATCTGTCTGAGTCCTTACGGCAAAGTGGGAGATAACCAGGTATGTTAAAATGGGTAGAGGAGATGAGTGTAGGCTAATTTCACTTAGTGCCAAGATATCCGGGGAGTTTGCTGGGGAGAAATGATTCAACATCATCTAACTTAGTTTTAAGTCCGTCCATGTATGGAGTATTGTTGTCACATTTGGGCTGGTGCATCTGCTACTTGTCTCTAAGTCCTGGACAGGGTTCGAAAGAGAGTATCCAACCTAATATGTCCCGAACTGTCAGCTAGGCTTCAGCCTCTGTCCCACTGACGAAATGTTGCATTCCTCTGCCTATTTTACAGGTATTTTAATAGTAGATGTTCTTGTACCCCCTTGACGTAAATACACCCAACAAACCCAACAAGCAGCAAAATCCCACCCCTACACAGTAGAAATCCCCAGATGCCAGAAAGCCTTTTACTCTAATAGTTTCTTCCCCAGAACCGCTAGACTTTGGAATTCTCTTCCGGGTTCCTGCTTCCCTGACTGTACTAACATGTAGAAGTTCAAGTGTAATATAAACAGGCATCTTGCTGTTCAACTCCCTACATATTATCCCTGCAATTATGTCCCAGATAGTAGCCCCCTACATCAAAGTGGCACTGTGCTTTTTTTGTAGTGAAAATGCAATAAAAAAAATATGAATGTAACGTTGCAGGAATAATCAAACAAAAATAAATAGGAAAGAAACAACATTTCGAATCGGTATATTTTTTTAAGTGCAAATGGTATGCATTTATTCGTGGTTCTTCCAAAACAACGCATTTCATTATATTTCTAAAAATATTTTTGCACACACATGATTTTTAAAAGTTTCAGTCGCTGCCACCTCGACTTCACATGCCCATCTTCACCAGCATGCAGTTTCTATCTCCCGACCATGTAGCGTATTTATCTTTCCTTTTCTTGTGATGCAAGCTCGCGCGTACCTGCTAATTTGCATACGTCCTTTAATGGCTGCTGTTATTAATACCTTTGCTAGCCAGTCAACTCTCGGCTGCTGTTGATCCTTTCACAGGCACTCAGACGTGCTCCATTACATTCGCCCGAATTTGGCGTTTAATACTTCTTAATTCCCTTCATTCCTGAGGTAAAAAGCTTAGCAAATGGAGCAAAAGGTGGCTTCATGACTAGGTTCGAATCTCATACCCGGCAGGAATTGTCCTCTCTTATATTGATGATTGCATAAGCATGAAACACTAGTGTCTGTAGGTATAAAGAATAATTATTGTTTACTATATATATATATATATATATATATATGAGAGAGAGAGAACCTATAGGTATAAAGAATAATTATTGTTTTATTATAATTACACACACACACACACATATATATGAAAGAACGTGAGAGAGAGAGAATCTATATTTTTTTGGATGCATTCATATTTGCTTTCATTTCTGTTATTTTATTTGAGTTTTTTCTTTTATTTTACAGAAAATTTGGTTTGAGATTGATTCACTCACAAAAAAATTGATGTACTCTCCGAATAATTGGTTATTTATTACTTGCAGACGAGGAATACTTTATCGGAAGGTAAAGTGGGTAGAAACTCGTTTTTTTCTCTTACTTTTTTACATGCATATATATATATATATATATATATATATATATATATATATATATATATAGACTTGAACGACATAATGCTTGAAATTGTCGAACTGGACATGGAAACAATTGTAACGTAAATTGAAATACACTTTTTGTTGCCACCAACACCTTGTTTTGAAGTCTTGTTTTTGCTTACACAGTATATATATATATATATATATATATATATATATATATATATATATATATATATATATATATAAAAAAGCATACATAGAAACCTTTTCAGTCTATTTTTTTACAATTTTAATCTGAACTTCTAAGATTAAAAAACTATCATCAGAGAAATTAAGAACTATAATATTTTCTTCCGTCTTTTTTTTAAATCGTTAGATTTTGTAGTGCATAGTACTAAGTAATATAGTAAGCACTGTTGATATGGAATACAAAATTAAAAAAATTAACGGTGGGCTTTCTATTACTTAACACATACGCGCTCGATCGGCTTCTTCTACTGTATCGGACATTTAAACCTTATACTTCACCAACATCTGAAGAAGACGTGCCAAGCCTTGCCATCATCACACCACATAAAAAGAAAAAGAAAATGCATTTTTCTGATGAAGATTCTGTTATGAGCATATTTTCTGATGCCAAAACCGATTTCTTAAATTATCTTTTTTATTTGATTTTGGTTTAAGAAATATCTTCCACTGCTTGTAGTAATAATAAAATAATAAATATTTATTGATTTAAACTTCAAGTAAGAGTAAAATCTCTAGACCCCCCCCCCTCACAAGTGTGTTTTTATGTTTGTGAAAATAGAGATTTATAAAGAATCGGAATTGGAATCGGTAATTGTATCGGAATCGGGAATTTAGTACGGAATCGGTAATTGTATCGGAATCGGGAAAAATATTGGAATCGTCCCATCACTAATAAATATATCATGTAATATAATAATGTATTAATTACGGCACAATCATGTTGACACACAGGTTCTCGCCAGATCACCGAAGTTAAGCAACGATGAACCTGGCCAGGACTAGATGGGTGACCATTTGGGAAAGCTAGGCGCTGTATGCACCGTGCCGAGTCGTAGAAATTTACAGCTTTTAACTCATAGGAGTAACATACACCCCCGAATCAAGACGGAAAGCAACTTTGAAACTGTCGTCTTTATTTGTCTTCTCGAGATCACCATAACTATACAATTTGGAGAGCCGCGGTCGCCAACGCTGTTACAACAGCAGGGCCACTGCATGCATGCAAATATATCATGAGGTATTATAATTTGAAGTCTAAGAAAGTCGAAATGAGATGATGTTTTTTTTTCTTTAAAAGAAATGTTTATTTATGTTTAAAGTTATGAAGCACGCTTTCGCCTCGAACGGTGTTTTTCAAGCGATTTCTTTTTGTTAATCATTTTTTTACCTCCTGGCGATGTAAATATCTCTATGGGTAGCAATCCGTTGGGATGTTTAGGTTGAAGAACTTTTAAAGTCTCTTTAAATGCAAGCACGCGGCTCACGTAACAATGTTATAAGAAAAAAGATGACACTTTTTTAAAAGTGAATATTACAATTAGAAAAGTCAAACCGTTATATGCTTTTTTTTTTCATTAAAAGAAATATTTGTTTGACTTTAACCCTTTATGACCTGGAGGACCAACCTGGGGTGTTCTACAAAAACGGTCTCCAGATCTGCATCAAATGATGGGAGAAATGCATAACTCTGGGTGGTTCCTATGTAGAAAAAGACTAATAACTGTGCCAAGTTTCGTTGCTCTACTGCTATGGGAAGTGGGTCAGGGGTATTACTTATTGCACACCCCTCGTATGACCTAGTTCAATTAATCCGTTCAGTCGTAAATAAATTAATATTACGGCTTAAATAAAGTAGTTTCCTTGCTCTACTGCTATAGGAAGTGGGTCAGGGGTATTACTTATTGCACACCCCTCGTATGACCTAGTTCAACTAATCCGTTCAGTCGTAAATAAATTAATATTACGGCTTAAATAAAGTACGAATTGATTTAAACACGCCTTGTTTGTATTAGTTCAGTATTTCTTTTTTTTATTGAAATTTTTTTTTTCCAATTTGAAGACAGTCATAGTATCACTACCCTTTAAGCTAACTAAAATTAACAATAAATATTTTTAAATCATAATTCAGGTAAGAAAGGGTTAAAAATAGAAAGCAAGCTTTCGCCTCAGTCCAGGCTTTTTTCAAGTACATATCGTTTTGGCTTTTCTAAATTCAAATTTTAATATTCATTTCATAACGACATTTTAAAAAAAGTATCATCTTATTTCTTATATTATAAGGAGTCAACTGATAGTCTCCATTTGGATTATTGAATTATAAATTGTCCACAATGATTATATTAGAAGAGTTTGGTATGTTTCGTCCTGGCCGATTTGGTGTGACCGTTTCGGCTTGGCCGATCCGGCATAGCTGATATGGCATGTGGCTAATCCGCTTAGTCGTTATAGTCAATTTTTTAAAATATTTTTGAAATTAATTCAGTAAACGAAGATATTTTTTCTTTATTAAATTGAAATAAAATTATTAAAAAGAAAAAAAAATTAATTTGATTAAAAAAACGCTTCAAAATAACCGTGTTTATTTAAAACACAACACAAAAATAGACAACAAATTCATATTTTTATATTGTGTTCTTAATTAAAAAAAAATTAATAATATTTTAAAGTTTTTGATACTTAAAAAGTTAATGATAGAATACTTTTGCAAAAACATGATTTTTTTCCTTAAAAAAAAAACAATTAAAATTGATACAAACATTAAAAACTTCGAACACAACACAAAGAAAAACAACAACTTTCAGTCAAGATTATATTTTCATATTGTTTTTCTTAATTAAAAAAAAAAGAACTTAAACATATTTTATAAGTTTTTAATCCTTAAAAAATTAATTAGAAAATGATTAGCTTAAAAGAGTTTTACAAAACCAGTTAAAATAATATATTTTTTCATAATTAAAAAAAAAATATTATAAAATCTTATTATAAATTTTCCTTGTGTGTGTGTGTGTGTGTGTGTGTGTGTGTGTGTGTGTGTGTGTGTGTGTGTGTGTGTGTGTCTGTCTGTGACGCGGTTTATCTCAGCCAGGCAAGGTAGGTACCGAAATGAAGCTTAAAACCCAGCGGATGTTTTAGTGATATTTATATCCATGTTTGGTCTATGGAAATGCAAAAAATAAATAAATAAATAAATAAAAAATAACGATTTACTAAACAACGTTTTATTTACTGGATATTTTTCCGGTACCAGCTGGGCAAACTTGGGTTCTTGTCTTTATAAAAATGTGATTCGCATGGTCGACACTGAATTGTCCTTCCGCCGAATCGGCCATTTTGTCTAATCGGCTGAAAATAACATAATACTCGCATGCACATGTCTCAAGTAAGTTTTTTTCTTTTTTATTTTGTTTTACTTCATTTTATTAAAGAAATTTAACGTTATGTTTAATACCGGGCAACGCCGGGTATATCTTTTAGTATATCTATAAAAGTGAGAATGTGTGTGTGAGGGAATACTTCTCAACCTATATACTCAACGAATTTTTAATTTTTTTAAAGAACGTGTCAAGCTGGCCTAATGGTTATCGCATTTGACTCACTGCCATTAGGTTTTGGCTTCAATCTCAGCTCGAGTATTTTTTTTACTTACAAGAAGTGAACTTTTTAGAAAAAACATCACACTCGCATGCACATGTCTCAGTTTCTTTGTTTTTTTTTTTTTACTTCATTTTCAAGGAATTTAACGTTACGTTTAATACCAGATAGCGCCGGGTACATCTTCTAATATATATATATATATATATATATATATATATATATATATATATATATATATATATATATATATATATAATTGGAATTTCTAATAGCCGTCCAGCACATGCCCACATGGAAAACAGATAGTAAAATGATGATGACGACGACGAGAATTACAATGATGATGATGACTTTTGTAGCAAATACACTAAAGTTAGCAGAACTAAGTCGATGTCTGTTTTACTTTTTTTTTCAGGTTGGGGAAATCAATAGATCCTTTGAAGATCTGGAAAAGTAAGTAAAACAAAAGGATGTTATTTATCCTTTTTTTTATATTATTTCGTCGCCATTTTGTTTTTGTTGTAAAGTTAGGTAAATCTGTATTTTTCCTTTTTACTTTAAAAAGAATAATAATATTTTTGGAAAAATAAAAGACTTTCAAAAGGAGATCGCATAAGAGACAGGAGTAACGTTCGAGATCACGTTAAAAGCGTGAATATCGTTCGAGATCACATTAGATGAATGAATAACGTTCAGGATCACGTTCGAGACGTGGGTGACGTTACGGTCGTAACGATGGGGAAATAAATGTCCCCAACAGCAAAAAAAGTCAGTTGAAATTCTTTTTTATTTTTGGTCGCCTTTGCGATTGAGATTACAACGTGTTGGTTCCCGGACAACGTTATACATAACTCTATCTCCTCACAAAACTACATGTAAGTAAGTCATGCAAAAAGTAATTACAAGTTCTACACAACTGAGCCACATTGGGTAGACACACACACACACACACACACACACACACACATATATTTAAATGCAGTCTTGAGGTGTTCAAAAGTAGGAACTAATGAATATAATGAGGTTGTTAGATAGTGCTCGATAACAAGGGCTAAATATTTTTTATATTATTTATTCGAAGGTAAACAGTTACATTTGGTCGCTACAAACAGCCATCTGTTTCTGTCAATGAGACTTCGTCAGGTGACCCTGAACATTCGAAGCTATAGAAAAAAGAAAAGACTGAGCTCAGTCTTTTCTTTTTTTCTATAGCGTCGAATGGTTCAGGGTAACCTGACGAAGTCTCATTGACAGAAACAAATGGCTGTTTGTAGCGACCAAATGTAACTGTTTACCCTGGATATATATATATATATATATATATATATATATATATATATATATATATATACTAGAAAAAGTACCCGTCGTTGACTGGGTTAAAAAACAGCCTATAGAAAATGGACTCTGATTTATGAAAGTATGATAGGTTATGAAAAGGAAGGGTTGTAAAGAGATAGCTTCGAATTTGGGAGTATCAAAACCAAAGCAAAATATGATGAAAGTAAAACTAAAATAGATAAACCCCATAATTTATTATACCATACCTGTTCACACTGAAACACTTATCACAATATTCTGTGGATCTATATTAAAAAAAACTTTGTTAAACTTTATGACATATTTACATTCTATGGAGGTCAAGCGCGAACGAACACCCCATAATTTTATTATATCATATTTCTTCAAACTGAAACATAATTATCAAAGTATACTTACGCAGATAGATATGAAAAGTCTTTATTAAAGTTTGTACCTATTTCCACTTTATGAAGGTCAGACACAAACGCAGACCCTACAATTTTATTATATCATCCCTATTTAAGTTAAAACATACTTATCAAAGTATTATTATGTACATCTATATCAAAACACTTGTAAACGTTTTTTTAAATTTTTTATTTCCATACTTTGTGGACCAGGCGCGTACACAGACTCCACACTTTTAATGAATCATCATTATGCCAGATCAAACATACCCATTCCTGTGTCTCAATACATCTTCTATCATTATATGTGATCAGTTTTCTATAATAGTCAACCATATAGGAGCCTATTCGTGACCAGACACACACACAGACGTTCAGCTTTATATATATATATATATATATATATATATATATATATATATTATTCATATATGCACCTCATTTCATTGCCACCTGGGCATAAGGGACTACTATTTGGGACCATGCTAAAGGAGATAAGCGAAATGTTGGGTTATATTACATGTGAACTTCTGCATGTCAGTACAGTCAGGGAAGGATGTAACAGGGAGGGGATTCCAAAGTCTAGCAGCCTGAGAGAAGAAACTATTAGAGTAGAAGTTTTTCCAGCGTTTAGATACCTCTACAGTAAAAGGGTGCACTTGCTAAACAGGTTTAAACTCGGTGAGGGCATAGCACACGTGGTATGGCACAGTTGTACCTTAGTTTTCCTTGAATGCGAATCAGATTGAAAAGGAATGTTTATGTAATGAACTCATATTCATTTTTCTTGCTATTTCAATTCATGAAAAGATTTTGTGTTCATCATAGATATTAAAAAATAACACAAACTGGTATATCTTGTGGCTATTTTTTTTATATATGTGGTTTAAATCTAAGGTTTTTGAAATTTTTCTTTAGTTTTATAATTTATTTCATAGTATATTAATATCAACAAGCTACAAGTGATT
This sequence comes from Euprymna scolopes, assembly GCF_053919585.1. Taxonomy (NCBI): domain Eukaryota; kingdom Metazoa; phylum Mollusca; class Cephalopoda; order Sepiida; family Sepiolidae; genus Euprymna; species Euprymna scolopes. The sequence goes on along the minus strand of NC_136484.1, from coordinate 40,356,419 downwards.
CAAACTGGTCAGCAGGGACTGTAGATATATCTTGAACCAGCAGAATAATTATGTTTTACAAAACATTATAAATATTTTTGTATTAGAGTGTATAAACTAACCGTGTTTGTAACATAACAGAGTGCTAATATTTAAAATCAACGGATAAAACAAACAATTCAGATTGTGTATGTTTGGTTTACAAATAACACTGCTTTAGCAGTCAACCGGTGTCGCTTGAAATGTGTCCCCTTTATGTTTCTCGGCCTCCGGTGCCCTTATTCCATACTTCGTCAATTAAATGTAACTATCATTCAAACACGGTAGTGTTTGAATATATGGTTAAGTGCCAGTTTTAGGCATTTAGAACTGTTTTAAAGCTTCACCGCTCACTCATTTTTCAACTAAATTTCAAACAATTATTACAGTTTATAGATCACCTTCTCAGCTATAGTCTGAAAAAGAAAATTTGAATTTTTGTTCAGTAAAACAAAAGTTATGATCAATTTTCTGGTGTTCAGACTCGGGAAAATATGTAAGGAGGTGAGGGACGCTTTTTATGACTGGTTTTCATAGCAACCACGTCGCCTCAGCGACTCCCATTGTTACTGATTCAGTAATGAAAGCATGAAAGGGAGATAATTGGTGGAATTTTATTGAAAGCAGACGAATGATATATATATATATATATATATATATATATATATATATATATATATATATATATATATATATATATATATATTAGTGTTGAGACGATTCCAATTTTTTCCCGATTTCGATACAATTACCGTTTCTGTACTAACGTCCCGATTCCGATTCTTTATAAACCTCTAAATATTTAAGTCTAGCGATTTTATTTATTCCGAATTACTGTGAAAACACACGTTAAGTGTGCAGAGTGTTTTTTGTTTGATTAGCGCCAGACATACTGTAACTGTTTACGTCAGCTGCCAGGCTATAATCGATTTTTTTTATTTGTGTTACGATGCATATCGATTCCGCTGGGAACGGCGGAAAAACGATGATGCAATAAATTGATTAAAAACAAAAATAGATACATAAATCCCCCGGAATTCGTAGCAATAATGACACTGAAACAATGAAGCATAGGGATGGGATAATTTAATTCTCAAGACACAGGTCAAAAAAAAAAAAAAAAAAAAAAATGACGGACACATGCGAAAACAACAGAGACGACATCATTACACAAAATTAATTTTATTAATCAAAAATTAATTATAGATGTAACTAAAAGGAAGAATAAAAAACAAAAAAACAAAAGAGAAGATAATAAAGTTATTGGTCAAATTAAAGTCACTGAGCAAAACTCATCATATTGACGCAAAATATTCATGTCAGCAAGAGAATAAGAATGCATGAACTCATAAGTCCTTTCTTTTTTCTTTTATATATATATATATATATATATATATATATATATATATATATACTTGTTTATTGTTATATAAACATGCTCACATCCCGCTGCTACAAATAGCCACTTGTTTCAATCAAACAACAGATATCATCAGGCAGCGACTTGACTATTCAAAAGTTCAATGAATAACCTGGTTATTCATTGAACTTTTGAATAGTCAAGTCGCTGCCTGATGATATCTGTTGTTTGATTGAAACAAGTGGCTATTTGTAGCAGCGGGATGTGAGCATGTTTATATAACAATAAACAAGTATTATCAGCTCTTTTTATTGAGCACTATCTAACAACCTCGTTGAATTCATTAGTCCATTACTTTTGAATATAAAAAAACCCGAGTATATATATATATATATATACTCCTGTAAATTTTTTAGTGTGTGTATTGATATTCATATTAAAAAAATTTTTTCTACTATTTAAAAAGGAAATACAACTTTGTTATATATGGGTCGTGGAATGGCATTCATCTGCAAAAGGTCTAGCTAAATTGCATATTCTTTTAAACATTCATTTTAATTAATTCCCTATTAGTTTTTTTTTTTTCTGTTTTCTTATGGGGTGATCATCTTTAGTTAACTATTACATGTAATTACATTCATGGAGATATTTTACATAATTTATACTTGCGTAATATTTGCTTAAAAAGCTTATAGTAAACACAAAACTCTTGCTATATATATTTATGTATGCGTATATATATATTTATTTTGAACACACTTATTTTTAAAGTAAAATTTAAATGGGAATTTGAAACTTTGAAGTGTCGAATATAATGATAAAATCATTTTTATTTACTGATTTTTTTTGTAAGTCCGATATTTCGCTAGTACATAGCCTCATCAGGGTCGAAAGTCCGGTCCGTGAATTTTTTGTTCTTTTTCTTCATTTTGGTGTTATGGTGAAGAGAAGAGAATTTACGTGCTGTTCCGGTGATTTCAAGTGTATAATGCTCCGCCATAACATCAAAACGAAGAAAAAAAAATAAGTGTCTTCAAAAAGTGTATGACCATCTTTTACATTAAATCCCGCTCGAAACTGGAGCATTATACACTGTATAACCAAATGGATCAACAATGATTTCAAATTGCATTGTCATGATGACTGAACTTATGCATTCATGATCTGAAATGTTCATTTCTCTGTACAGATATTGACAGTGTGAGACTTTAAAAAAGCAACCCCCTGTCATGCACGCGCATAAGAGGAGGAGATGTGTCATTGAATTTCTGACAAAAATGCATTGAGAATGGTGGAGACCAGGAACGTGCAGATGAGGAAAGGTACTAGGGGTGCTCCAGTACCTGCCCCTTTTACTCCTGTTTTAAAAGTGCCCTTTTCAGAAGAATGTATTATAGGCCTGTGTCCCACTGAGACATCGTTTTTTTTCACTGGAGAACTTTCCATGAAAAGTTCTCTGCACGTCACTGGTGATTATGTAGAAAAATATAGTCTAAAGCACAAAAGGTCGCTCATTTTAATGATACGGCTCCCGTCTTCATAGCTTTTCAACTTTTTGAGTTAAAAAAAAAAAATAGGTGGCTTTCTTTTGGAAACGAACCTAGTACTATTAAAGATGATTCCATCTTCTAACAAAATTTGAGTCAGATAAACACAAAATAAAATCAAAATGCTCTCTAGGGAACTAATTAAACGAACCCTATTAGAACCCTGATCTCTCAAACTTTGAGCCCTTCTCTAGTCTGTGAGGGAACATTGGTAAGTGTCTTCAGTTGTCCTTAGTGAGATTAAAGGTCAGAATTAATGAAGCTATTGTAATCTAAGTAAACCATTACTTTTGTAAGGTTGTACTTTTTTTGCCTTTACGATTTTTAACAATGTGCAGAGTGAAACGATAAATTGTCGCTCTAGAAAAGACGACATTATTCCATTTCCGTTTGATGAAAACCGATTTTCTTTTTTTTGTTATAGACCATCTACTCGTTGGCCAGTTGTGTACAAATTTCAAGAGCGATAGGAGTCTTTTGTTATGTCTGAAAGTGACACAATGTTCAACACATGAGATCGGAGATGCGCCGCTGTACAACTCATGCTCTCTGCCAATCCAAATTATGACAACAGAACCATTGCTATCATCCTCAAAATGCATCGCTTGATTGCCACGAATAGCAGGAACGTTCCCAGGATGATGATGAAAAAATTTCTGATCACAGTTATGGTTTTTGGTGTGGTTTCAAGTTAGGGCCACATTATGCTACCTTTTGTCTTCAAAGTAGGCTTGAAAGTCAATACCAAAGTGTACCTGGATGTGCTAAAGAGTGTGATTATCCCTGATGCAATCAGATGGCCGCTGGCAGACCCTGGGTGTGGCAGCAGGACTTGGCGTTGGTCCGCAAGTCCAAAGAGACTCAAGTTTGGCTTCAGAAGGAATGCTACAACTTTGTACCCTTCTTTTACTAACCCTTAACCGCCTTCCTCCCCTGGCCTGAACTCCATTCCTCTTCGTTTGGTCATACGTCGAGAACATCACCAACATGACTTCCTGCAACACCAATGTCAGCCTGATCGCCGCCATCCGCTGAGTATTCGCCAAGTTCTTGCTGGCGCTTATGGAAAAAGCATGCTCCCAGTTCTGGACCCATATCGGGGTAGTGATTGAGGCTGAAGGAGGCTAAATTGAATATATGTCAGCTCTACTACACAATCAAGTTATCTGAATTGATTTTATCAGTAAAAGTTTTAAAATAAAGATGCACTGTTGTTTTCTTTAGAACGACAACTTCATCGTTCCATCCTGTACTTTCTACTTTACTTTTGTTTTGACTTTCCTTTTGAAGAGAATATTTTATTTCGACTTTCCCTCTGAATCGTTAACTTTTTCCTCACTTTAATAGTGTAATTTTTTGGATGGATCTTTTTATGCTAAATTTTTTTTTATTTCAACTTTCATTTTATTTAAACTATGTTTTCGTTTCAAATTTCTTTTTAATTGTGTACTTTTGAAGATTTTTTTTTTACGCTTTTATCCTGTAATTTTGGTTTCCACTTTCCTTTCTTAACTATTATTTTATTTCCATTTTTAATAGTGTATAACTTTCTTTTTTTGATAGCATACTTTTATTTCGACTTTCTTTTTATGTAATGGTGTACTTTCTTTCATCACTTTTTATAATGATCGACTTTTTTTCTGATTTTTTTTATTTTAATATTGTATATTTTTTTTAACGCTGTATTTTTTAGGCAATTCTTTATTTAATTTTGTACTTTGTCAACTATTTTCAGAGTTATTAAAGCAGAACGTGGATATTTGGATGCTTATTGGCACCGTCACTTTCTTTATGTCCTTCGAGGAGATTACTCCTCTGCCCTTGACGATTTGAGATTTGTACTCAAATACAAACCATCATACAAAGTTTACATGGCACTGTGAGTATACACTGGTTTTATTCATAATGTTACAATCCTTTTTTTATAATGCAATAATCTTTAAATTATTTGAACAACAGAAATCTTGAAAACATTTTAGCGTTTGACTAAAAGTCAACATTACATGAATTTTTGAAATCAGGTGTGATTGTTTATATTATTTGGATTGGATTAATTGTTCTCATCTTGAGTGTTATATGCACAACGTTTCAGTCGATGTAATCTCCAACTTACTTCAGGTGCATAAGTCGCCATGTTTGGCAAAGGAGAAAAAGAGGTTAACTCTACACTCTGCTGTTTCGTACTTTAAACTCCAGTTAAAAGTAAATTTACAACAATAAAATTAAAAAAAAAAAACACTTTCCATTAGAACGAAAAATACGAAACCTCGGAATGTAAAGTTAATCCCTGTGGTTAAATACAATGACCCCACAACTCAATCTTCACTCTTCAATCCTGCAGTCCAATGCACTTCTGACAGCGATTGCTTCTGCCAAACAAAAAAGACACCCTCTCTCCCAAATACAGGCTTTTTATTGGACAAAACCGTCCAAAGTTATTTGCATACTCTTCCCATGATCTCTAGTCTATAAATAGACGCAGTGGCCATTCTCTTCTTCTTCTTTCTTCTTTCACTCTCTGAAGCGGGCGTTGCCAGTGGTAAAAGGTTTGCACGATTTTTTTTTTTTTAGTTTTTTTTTGTTACTACACGCTCCCATAATCATTAAAGATCATTCACATCTCATAATCCCGTGTCCAGATCGGCGCATTGCGTTCTCTTTGCGGTCTCTGCATCGGCACCGGTTCATCTTCATCACTCCCTGGCTCAGTACCACCATCCTCATCACCTAAATGGACCACACACCTTAAATCTAAAACATGTCGTGGCATTCCATTGACACTTAAGTTGTTTGGGGATTGCACTCCTGTTATCACTCCTCTTCCCCACTGCGTTGTGCATCGGGCATTAGGCGGTTTCACCCAAACTTCTTCTCCTATTTGGATTCTGGCTGGTCCTTGATCATTAATTTCCGGTGACATGTCTCTAGGATGCCTCCATTCGTAATTAAAGATTGCTCTATGTGGTACTGTGTCATCTCTTTGCCCGACCTTAGGGGACATGTTGTACTAAAATGTGGCCTCTTCAGGCGATATTCTTCCTCTCTCAGCTATTGCTTTCACGGTCCGATGATGTCACTCCACAATGCCATTTCCTCCAGGTCTGTAGGCTGCCCTGTAATAACTTTTAATCTTCCATTTTTTTAGCATCGTCTGAAAGATTTCTGAGTGAAAAACAGTGCCGTTGTCCATTATCACCTCCCTTACTAGACCTCGTTCAAGCATCACCTTTTCTAATTCAGTTGCAACTGCAGATGCGGCTTCCACTCGCAGTTCCTTCCATATCGCCAGTCTACTTGGCCCACAATCAATTATTGATAAGTACGCTCCCCCTCGGTAGTGTGCTATGTCAATAGCTAGTCTCGTCCAGTTTGTTAAAACTCCAATTTCCCCAGGATTATGTATATTTGGGGCAGGATCGATCGATTGACACCGAACACAGTTCTTTACTATCATCTGAATTTCTTCCCGTTTTACATTCGGATCCACTTGCCTCACCAAATATAATGTTCTCTCCACTCCCATGTGATGCATGTCATGCAACTCTTTAATTTCTCCAATTCCAAGACAGCATATTGGCGCCTCCTCTTTCTCAATTAACCACTGTTTTTTTTATCCGTGTTAGCGCATCTGCCTTGTTTCTTTCAGAAGGCACAAACACTGCTTTTATTTGCAGTTTCAATTCAGACATCAACTCTCTAAGCATCCCTAATCTCCGCTTTATTATCACTTCTCCGGCACCCTTTGTTCGTATTCTGCCACTCTCCTCCACAGTAGAGTTCACCCAACTGAGTACAGTGGCTGAATCAGTTCTTATTTCAATATTTGTCAGTCTCCATTTGATAGCTAAATTGACACCCTTTAGAACAGCATCTAATTCAGCTATGTTAATGTGATTAAAGTCATCACTTTTCCTCAGCCAAGTTGCATCTTCCGCCACCACACCGCCAATCTCGACAACCACGCCAGTTGCAACATTGCTTGCATCACACCACACGACTCCTGTGCTCACTTCAGGTATGTGCCAAGCGCCATTAACAGGGTCTTCTTTTTTCACCTCAGCTAGAACCTCCTGCATCACTTTCATGGTTCTGCAATCAACCTTTTCTTCCCAATCCATTCCATTTGCTCTTCTTTTCACATAACTGCATGCTAATCGCAGCCATCCAGCAATTGGATAGTGCCCCAATAATTTACCACAGATCGAAAATAGCTCCCGCCTACTAATTTCTCCTCCCATCTCTGGGATCTCGTTGCCTCTCCTGAACATTAGTGCACCCATCTTATTTTTCATAGCTTAAGGCCCAGTGCCGCTCCTCCGTCCAGGGATTCCGGAGATTTTGTTGCTAACCCAAACCCCTTCAAATGTTCCACAACTTCCTGTGTTGATATTTTCGTTACGTCTACCATTATATCATCAATGTATGAATCAGTGGCCTCTTTCGTCCTACTTCCTTTCTTTAATACTGTTTTTAAAATGGCTGCCATAATCTTTGGTGCGACATTAAGTCCGAATCCTAATCGTGTTAGGCAATAGGTTTTTCCTTTATAACAGACCAGCTGGTACTGCCATAGTTCCTTTGCCACATGTAGTTGCAGGTAGGCAGACTTAAGGTCCACTATTGCGGTCCCTCCTACCAACTGTCTCCACTTTCTTATCTTTTCATCACATACATCTATTATGTCGCTCCCTGTATGACACGCCACAAAACGGTTCAACTCACGAAAGTCGAACACTGGCCTAACTTTCCCTTTTGTGGCCTGAAATACTGCCATCAATGGCAACACGCCTTTTCTTTCTCCTTTCCATGGTAACAGAATACCATCCGATATCCATCTTTCCACCTCTTTCTCGAATTCTAATTTCTTATCGCCTTCCAGAGAGTTTTTATAATATTGGACTTTGTTCTGCAATACTGGAGGCTCTCCCTTCCATGTCCATCTTACTGTCCATTTATCTCCATCGAAGTTTGCTTCAAAGTCTTTATCCTCGATTTTGCAAACATTCAGCTGATGGGCAGCCACGGCACATTGTATATCTCCAAACTTCACTTTTGCTTTCTTTATAGTTACACCTCCCAGCTCATTAATCACGTCCATTCCAATTATGACGTCGATCCCATCAACGATGTGATTCATCAAGATTGCCCTCACCTTTACGTGCATTCCACAGACTTTTATCTCCACTTGTCTGGCTCCTTTACATTCTATATTCCTCCCATCAACTGCTTTCACTGTACCGCTCCTTCCATATCCCTTCAAAAGTTTGGAATTGATTAAAGTAGTGGTGCACCCAGTATCGACAAGTGCAGTCATTACAGAATCATTCACCTCTACTTCTATTATAGGAAGAGGCCAGTATCGCGCCTTCATTTCATTGCTAGGGTAGCTTGCGGCGCAGAAGCTCCCCCTTGCCCATTTCCCTGAATCTGAGGACAATATCTCGCAATGTGGCCAAATTTTCCACAATTGTAGCATGTTGCCCTGGCCCTAGGGATCTCTGTGCAATCTTTTTTTAGGTGCGGTCCTTGACATCTAAAGCACTGAAGGCTTGATTCTTTCTTTCCCTTATTAGTCTCATTAGTTTGCGCACTTGCGGCCAATGTCCGAGTTTCTACGACCCTTTTGCTGACTAAAAGCCGTGCAGTCGGTATCAGTTTGCTGACATCCATTCTCTCTGTTCGGTAGCTGCTGTAATGCCACAGATACATCGTCTGGGAATCCAGTTATGAATGCCAGTTTGGCTGTATGTTCCAGCCCTCTTCCCAGATATCCCGCCAGTCCAGCCAATCTTTTGATTTTATTAGCATAAACATCCACCGATTCTCCTGTCCACTTGAATCGTTGCAGTTTTTCGTATGCCTCAAAAGGCCCCTCAGTGAAGGCGGTCACGAGTCTCATCTCTATCAGTTCTGCATCTTCTTGTTCTGCATTATTCATCTCAAGATAGAGAGCGAGTGCATCTCCCTGCAAAAAAAGTGGAATAAAACTGGCAAGGTCTGGCACATGTTGAAGCTTAGCCACCAGTTTTACTTTCTTTATCCATCCGACTACATCACCTTCTCCACTAAAAGGTGGTATCACATCTTTTCCCAATCTCAACATCCCAGATTCCATGATCTGTTCTTGGCCGAAATAGCTTGTCGTTAAATACAATGACCCCACAACTCAATCTTCACTCTTCAATCCTGCAGTCCAATGCACTTCTGACAGCGATTGCTTCTGCCAAACAAAAAAGACACCCTCTCTCCCAAATACAGGCTTTTTATAGGACAAAACCGTCCAAAGTTATTTGCATACTCTTCCCATGATCTCTAGTCTATAAATAGACGCAGTGGCCATTCTCTTCTTCTTCTTTCTTCTTTCACTCTCTGAAGCGGGCGTTGCCAGTGGTAAAAGGTTTGCACGATTTTTTTTTTTTTTTTTTACTACAATCCCCTTTTCTGCTTTGTCAAACATGGTGACTTATACACCTGAACATTGTGCAAATAACAAGATGAGAACAGTTGTCCGATTAATCCAAATGATACAAAGGAAAGTTAATATGTTCAAAATTATAGCCTTCCTTGCCCCACCAAAGATGATCAACTATTACAAACGTGTCTTGAGTGTTAAATTTCTATTTATTTACTATTGTTAAAAGCACCTCGAGGATAAAAGTTACATAATATCCGTCATCATTCGATCTACAAGGTGACCCACTTAGAAGTAGCCCAGAAAATGTAGAAGAGGAGGAACATTCTTTTATCGTTTAAATTACCTGTAGTTTATAGAAATATGCTGAAAGTGCTCCCGCATTAACATGTATGCATTTCTGGGCACGCTTACCAACATTTGCAGATACTGCCTGTAGATCTTTTCTGGTGATTTTCCGGATATTGCATTGGCAATGTTCTTCTTTAGTTGGTCTAGATTGTGAGGATTATTTGCATAAACTTTTTGTTTTAAAGTCCCCCCAAAATAAAAATCACATGATGACAAGTCAGGGGAACGTGGTGGCCAATAACCTGTTGCTTAGTGTTCTCTCTTCCGTAAACATGTCATGAACTCGTGTCAATGATTTGTGAACCGTGGGGCATGTAGCGCCATATTGTTTGAAAAAGAATTGCATTTTGTCTTGTGGTGTCAGTTGGTCGATAAGAGAAAGATTAGAGAGATCAGGCTACTTTTAAGTGGGCCGCTTAATCTGAAACAAAAATTAGAGAAAGATTAGAGAGATTGGGCTACTTTTAAGTGAACCACTCCGTAGATTGTTAATCGAATGATGACGGATAATATAAGAGGATTTTTTAAGTGGAACATGCAACTAATATCTTCAAATCAAACAAAGGTGAATTTTGCAATAATATGCATCTTAGGATGCCTGCATATGGATCATGAAGATGAGGACTGTGAGATGCTGCACTCAGCTTATATTCATACTATTCATCAGATTTCCGTCATGGCTTGAGTGCAGCCTCTTAATTCACTGTTCTATGCCTACCATATCTTATTTAATAATAAAGAATTTTATAACCCCGGCTCTATAGCCTTTTTACATCAAAATACAAAATTATTAGAATTTTTTCCTTCAGATCAATAACCCAATTTTGCACTACATATAAAGGATATGCACTGCTGTAAGTAAGTAAAAATAAACTTATGGAGGCACGAGAATTAAAACGAGATTTCCATTTTTTAGTTAGTATTTCAAGGCTGTAACCTTTGACGTTTTTTATGAACCTTGGCTTTGTCTCTGTTAGACATCTTTTCTGGTAACAGTCGCATAGACTCCAAGACCAATACAACAATGTAAGCAACATTTGCTTTTTTATTGCTTATACTTCTTTTTCTCTACAACCCTATCAATATAGGCGTCTTTATTATTATATAGGGACTTTAATGTATTCTCCATTTAGTAATTTCCTTTGTAGTTTTCACCCCTTTTTTTTATATAATATTAAGTATCAACTTACACGTTTTATATTCTTCTATTACGTTTGCCATCGATAAAATGCTCATGTGAGAATAAATATGCATATATGTAAAGCTATATGTTTCTTCACTATGCTGAATACATGTGTGTGATCCTTGATAACATAACACACAAAATAGCGATCACGTGTGCAGGAAAGATAAATCCTGATACGTGATTACAAAAAACGTAACTACTAGATCATCAAATATTTATTAGTTCGACATGCATAACAAATGGGTTTAGTTGCTTCCGCAGCATTATGATTTAGTCGAAACTCACAAAATATAAGATCTAGAATTAGACTATGTCACGCATTCATTTTGTTTTAATGTTCTTATAATTTTGTTTTTTTCATGGGTATGGGGCATCCTACTGTTACGTTGTGGAGTTTGAGTGTATGCATGTGTCACTTTTCTCTATTTGGTGGCTCTTCACTATCTGAACCCAAGTTAACTTTGTGCCGTATTTGAGTTCGTTCCATGATCGTCTAAATGTTCTTATGTGTGTGTGTGTGTGTGTGTGTGTGTGTGTGTGTGTGATACATGTATTCGATATACTTTTTTCAACTACGTCTTTGATCTTGTGGTGCACCTGGAATTCATCTGTTCTTGGAGGGAAGCTGGAAACTGTTTGAACGAATGCATTTCACTCCAAAACGACGTTTGGTTTTATATAGTTTTTTATTCACTTTCCGCAGAAGAATGGAAAGTGAGTTTCTTTGCTTGTGATTAATTCTAGTCTTCAATTTGGAGACACGTAATCTCCTTCCTAAGGCGGAGGAGACAACCATTAACCCGTCCACTCTTCTTTAGGTCCAAATTCCAACTTGTCTCAATGTTCAGCTAACCTGAACATGTGACAACAACGCGTACATCCGGTCAGCTATTTTTAGAGCTTCCGTTGAAACTTGTCCATTTTATAGTTTTGACAAGTTTATCAAAACATATTCACATTTCATGTCTTGTTTACTTCGCCAGTTAGATAGATAGCTAGATCGAGATAGACAGACAGACAGATAGATAGATAGATAGCTAAATCAAGATAGATCCCATAGGTATATAGATAGATCGACAGACATAAATAAGAGATCATTTCTTGTATTCTCAACTACATAACACTACCCGATGCCAGACAACCATCCACAATTTCAGTCACTCGAACCGAGAGATCGTTTAAAGATTCTACCCGTTCCTTTGAGTGCAATTGTTTGTATTTCTCTGGCACTTGGTTCACCGGATATATTCAACATGTAGTTTAAAAAAATTCTTTTTCATAAATCATGTTGCTCCTATAATTAATGTAATGATGGAGATGATCTTTAAATCCCAGTTTCTTTTCATAACGTCACACAAGGCCTTGTTCATTGGTATAGTTCATGGAATATTCAACGTATCAACATTTTTTATTCAACTGCTTTAGACATGTGTATGTATAGAAAATAAGTGAGATCATTATTCGCCATCTATACGTTGGTTAACTCGACAATTATATAAAAGAAACTGTTTATATCATTTAATTATTGGAATTCTTTTTTGAAATGAGTAATTTTTACTTTTTTAAATTTATTTATTTGTGAACTATTAACCTCATCTTTACAATTGTTTCACGACGTTTCGGCCAACTATTCCTCTGTTACGAAAAAAAAAAAAAACGTCGTGAAACAACAACTGTAAAAATAAGGATAATAATTCGCAAATAAATAAATAAATAAACAAAAATATATAAATTACTCATCTAAAAAAAATAATCCCAATAATTAAATAATATATACCATTCCGTATTGACTCGAAAATCGAGAGATCAGATAACAAAAAGCTTGGATTTATTAGACCAAAACATCCAACCTTGATCATCCTTCGGGGCCCGTAGTCCAGTGGATAGAGACATTGAATCTCTACAGTTCCAGGTGAGCATTGTGTGACGATAGCGGTTTCAATCCTATCCAAAGCCGGCCAGAGGATTAGTTTGATAAAACATGATGAGACGACAACAACTAAGGAAGGCAGTAATTACTGAAGATACAGTTAGGAGATTCAGCGTTCCTGTCCCGTCGCGGTTAACAATCTGACGAAGGCCAGAGGAATAGTTGGCCGAAACGTTATTAAATAACAACTGTAAAGATGAAGGTAATATTCCGCAAATAAATAAATAAAAGAAACGTGTGTGTATGTGTGTGACTTCGTTTCCTATCGAAAACGGCAGCACCAATTTTTATGAAATTTCACAGAAAGGTACCTAATTTGCCTGGCAGTGTTATTAGATTACTTTTGTATTAGAATGTATTTGATAAGTGTCGATAATCGATAATCAAAATAATCTGATGAAAGAAAGAACAGATTATTTCGCTCAAAGTTAACACCTTACACAGCCTAACATCACGAGTGCATTTGGGAAATTTTATTACCGCATAAGCCAAAAGGCTCGACATATAAGATCAACAGTAAGTTATTTGATATGACGGGGGGGGGGGCGTTCGGAATGATTGTTTCTATTTAAAGCGCAATTGCATCATGATACTTGACTTTTTCATCTTAAACTTAAATTCAAACCATTATTACTGCAAATGCAGTAAGACCAGATATATAAAATCAACAGTAGGTTCTTTGAAATGACAGGGCAGCGTCCGAAATGAATGTTTCTGTTTAGAGCACAATTGAAGTATGATACTTGATGTTTGCATTTTAAACTTTAATTCAAGCCATTATATATAAAAAATAATTTTATGAAATCAAAAGTAGGTTCTCTACAGTACAATATAAATTACAATGTATTGTGAATGAAGTCACTGCAGGAAGGTATGTGAAGCATCTGCACCGCGATGGGTCCCCAACTAGAGCATATAATCATTTGATTGAAAAATTGGCCATTTCACCGATTTCGATGACAATAAATATATGGGAGTGTGAAACATTTGTTGATCATCATTCAATCCCGGGCAACATCGGGTATTCCTACTAATATACATTAAAAAACAGTATATTATGTATCTGTTCTTAATTCATGGTAAGTAATCACATTTTGAATGAAACATGAACTTTGGTTAATAATTGAATCTAAATTAGGTTTATAAGATAAGAAAGAGACGAAATTGCTTTTTAGCTTTCCAAATGTAAGCAAATTCTTTTCTTAATAAACACGTTTATAAATACATAATGCCAATAAGATTAGCTGATAATTCCAAAATTGCCATCAAAATTACCGGAAATATTTTTTTAAATTCAAATTAGCCAATTAGCAACTGATTTTCACACCTTTTATATATCATGTTTTGTATATGCTGTTTTCATTCGTCAAATATCTCCGTCAATATATATATATATATATATATATATATATATATATATATATATATATATATATATATATATATATATATATATATATATATGTGTGTGTGTGTGTGTGTGTGTGTGTGTGTGTATATATATATATATATGTATATATATATATATATATAACTACTTCATTTACTCACATAAAATTAATATACGAAAGTATAGATTTATGTGTAAACTTTAAGTATTTACTTCAAAGGGCTCAATACGTAGGTAGAGCTAGTTAGTAATTTATAAAATATATATGGCGATTAAGCTACACTGGCTATTCAGTGTAGGTTAATTGCCATATATATTTTATAAATTACTATATATATATATATATATATATATATATATATATATATATGTAGCTTAGAGAGTAAGGAGAAGAGAGAACCATTCCATATTCACCAATATATTGTTTTTGTGACTTAATTTTCCAATCTTATTGTTTCATATATATATATATATATATATATATATATATATATATATATATATATATATATATATATATACTTGTTTATTGTTATATAAACATGCTCACATCCCGCTGCTACAAATAGCCACTTGTTTCAATCAAACAACAGATATCATCAGGCAGCGACTTGACTATTCAAAAGTTCAATGAATAACCGAATAAGATTATTCATTGAACTTTTGAATAGTCAAGTCGCTGCCCGGTGATATCTGTTGTTTGATTGAAACAAGTGGCTATTTGTAGCAGCGGGATGTGAGCATGTTTATATAACAATAAACAAGTATTATCAGCTCTTTTTATTGAGCACTATCTAACAACCTCGTTGAATTCATTAGTCCATTACTTTTGAATATAAAAAAACCCGAGTATATATATATATATATATATATACATATATATATATATATATTCAAAAAACTATAAATAATAAATTAAAAACAAAAAATTTATTTTTTCAATCTCTCCCTGCCCAGCTAATTTATATATATATATATATATGTATATATATGTGCACATATATATATATATATATATATATATGTGTGTGCGTGTGTATGTGTGTGTGTTTGTATATGTATGTATATGTGTGTTTATGTATGTATTTATATGTGTGTATATATATATATATGTGTGTGTGTATATGTATGTATATATATGTATTTGTGTTTGTGCGTATCTTCTACATGTGTGTATATGTATGTGTTTTTTTATATATATTTGTATTTGGTTACGTATCTTCTACATGTATATTTGTGTGTGTGTTTTTCTGTGTGTATGTGTTTTATTCACTTATTATAAATATCTCCCTAATAATTTTATGAATTTTATTATTTGATTAACTTACTGATATTCTTACCTATTTCTATATTAGTAAAATAAACTTGTAACTTATAATTCATTAATTTATATTTTTCTCTTTCTCTCTTTCCTTCAACTACAACGCCTGAAAATTTAAAAATTATTTATAAAATATTTTTCAATTCCCCCCCTCCCAGCTAATTTATATTTATATGTATATATATGTATGTATATGTATATGTATATATATATGTATGTGTAAGTGTTTGCATCTGTATGTGTATTTGCATATATGTTTATATATGTATATATGCGTGTATTTTTACGTATCTGTGTATGTGTACATATATATATATGTGTTTGTATATGTATGTTTGTGTATATATGTATATATATATATATATATATATATATATATATATATATATATATATATGTATGTGTGATCACGCATGTGCTTTTCCCCCATTTACGTATGTGCATTTGCTGTACATATTTATGCGTGTGCTTATATTTGTGTGTTACTTATTAAAAATATATTTTTTTTTTCTATTATTTAAGTTACTTACTTAAGCTTTCACCTATTTTATTTTATTTCACTAAAATAAACCTGTAACGTATAATTTCTACCTGCCCGGCTAATTTATTTATATATATATTATATTTAATTATATATATCATTACACTATCAAAATAAACCTGTAAAGTATAATTCATTAACTTATTTTTCCTTTTCTTTTTCTTTCCATTTTATAAACAATAAATATCTTTCAATCTCTCCCCGCCCGGCTAAATTACTTTAAACCCCATTTTCAACCCGTTCCTTCACCTATTTTATTTTATTTTATTAAAATAAACCTGTAACGTATTATTTCTACCTGCCCGGCTAATTTATTTATTATATTTAATTATATATATCATTACACTATTAAAATAAACCTGTAAAGTATAATTCATTAACTTATTTTTCCTTTTCTTTTTCTTTCCATTTTATAAACAATAAATATCTTTCAATCTCTCCCCGCCCGGCTAAATTACTTTAAACCCCATTTTCAACCCGTTCCTTCACTAACATTAACTCTCCAACCTGTTGCCATGGTGATCCTTTAAATTAACTGTTACTTATGCCGTTATCAACAAAAGTAGCGTCTTTTAAGTTTAAACCGTTAAAAAACACGTATATAAGAATTTACACATAATTAATATTTAATTATAAACCCCTCTCTTTTTTTAATACACTCCTACTACTTTAAACTCCAACGTCCTCTCCCCACCACTCCCCCTTCTTTTCTAACTCCCCTTTATCTACGATCTTTCCATTTTTATTTGACTTTATAACTTAGTCCATCTATGAATTCTGATGATGCTAGTTTGATTTTTCCTCTCTTTGAGGATTTTCCTCTAGTTGAAACAATTTGTAAACTCATTCTGGACTCACAGTAATAAATTTCCTATATACTGCTCTGACTACACATTGAGCACTTTAGTCCGTTTTTTTTTTCACCACTGGTAAATAAATATATATATATATATATATGTATATATATATATATATATATATATATATATATATATATATATATATATAAAAATGGATAAAGATACAAATAATCTTTAACCAAACAAAACTATCCAGATAGTAAAAGCTCTACAAGGTTAAGTGGAGCAATTAATATAAAAAATAAAGTATGAGAATTCAAAGTTATCTAAAACTTTATTACATTATCAGATCAATAAGATAAAAGGAAAAAGAACCTCTTTAGGCCATGACATTTCGAAGCAAAATGCTTCCCATAATAAGAGGAGAAAACGCATTTGACCTCGAAATGCCATGGCATAAAGATGTTCTTTATCGTTTTCCTTATTGATCTGATGATGTAATAAATTTAAAGTTAAATTAAAATTCTCATTTTTTAAGCTATGTTCCTGTGTTTGTTTGTTCACAGTTTAATTAATATGTACAAAAGTTATACTGCTTCACCAATTAATTTTTATACTGAGAACGGACTTATACACACTAGCATTTAATTTCTATATGTACTATTTATTCAAAGCGAATCTACATTCAAGGAATAACGTCATTTATATATTACATTAAAGAAAATCTATTTTAATAATTAGGTCCGTGTTATTAATTGTTTGTTGTCATAGAATTGTCTTCATTGTTCAATTCAGAAATATTATTTAAAGTTAATTTATTTATTTTGTTTTTGATTTAATTTATACTTAATTTATTTCCAACTATTATTAATTTACACCAGTTGCCTTTAAAAACGGAAGTAAATTTATTTATAGAGGCTATGAGAGTTATTTCTCGTTTAATTTTCATAGACAAAAAATGATATATGTTATGCTTCCATAAATCCAACCTGAAATCCACTTTGAGGAAAATCGTAAGAAGTTAAAATATTCGGTGTATTTTAAATAACATGTGATTAAACTCTTTGCCCGCCAATCTTTTTCAACTTTGCAAAACTGGGTATATATATGTATATATATGTATGTATGTATGTATGTATGTATGTATGTATGTATGTATGTATGTATGTATGTATGTGTGTGTGTATAAATCCAACCGTTTTTTATTATATATTTTATTTTTTCTCCAACCACCATGTCTTGTCTATAATAACTAGGGATATGATAACAACATATTCTTTTCGTTGTTCTGACTCTCGAGTATATATCCGACACAGTAAGGCACAGTTAATCAACCGAGAATCATATCACTCTACATAAACGCATATAAGATATCAACGGATATACACTCGAAAGTCAAAACAATGAAAAGAATATGCTGTTGTTATAATCCTAATAATAACTTAGAAAATAGCGACCGTTTGTTTGGGTTCATTTCCAAACACATGGTCACTAATACAGTATTAAATCAAATAGTCTAATTCTTTACTGGTGACCCCCGACGTAAGTGTTTTATCATGATAAAGACTAAACAAAGGAAAAAAAATGAATCAATGTAAAACTTTAAATAATTCCGCAACGAACAATAACAAATCTGAAACTCTAGTGTTTTTTTTTTCTCAGCTTTCCAACATTCAACTCATCATCTGGTCCCAATTCATTCTTCTTAAAACTAGTTATTTTTTACATATGCCAGTTAATGCCACATATAACAACTCTAAAAGTGTGAACAAGTTCTGTTTTCAGTGAAGCATGTTCCCCAACATGCAAAACAAACCACAAGCTTTGGAGCTAGTAAACCATCATTTCCTACTCTGTTGTCATAGTAAGCTACAATTTATTCTATCCAATCTTCAAACTTCTAATCATCTTAGAAGCACTGATAAGAAATAACCTCCTTTTCTTTTTCTTTTTAGAGGTTTGTTGTATGAAAAACTCAACGATGTTAATTCAGCCCTGACCAACTACACCTTGGCGATTCATTTCAACTCTTCAAATTACTTGGCTTACTATTACCGAGCAAAGTTATATGAATCAGTAAGTCGCACAATTTATACCACAACGTACAACATTGGATTCTTTAAAAGAAAATAAAATGCTTGCGCTTCATAGTTCAGATCTTATACATGAAAGAAGAAAATCGACATCCTCATCGTCTTTAACTAAATTTACTCATTTAACGACAGGTAAAATTAATTCATGCACAGTTTTACACAATATTTATGAAAATTTAAATCAAAATATGTCTAAAATCCTTATACTAATTTTGATCAACATTCAACTCATCATCCTTCTTAAAAGTTGTGTTCAAGTCCAACATGAACAAATTCTTGATGAGCCATTTTTATATGATTTGGATTTTAGAAAATGTCTAAAATTTAAGGTTTCAGCTTAAAGGATTCCGAAGGAGAAACTGAAATTCTGGAGATCTTTGAAAATTGGTCTCTAATGGTTATAGATCAAATCCAATGCAAATCCGAAATATTTGAATGTGGCGTTGTGACCACATTATGCCCATTTAAAATGATTCAAAGAAATTAGAATTGGAGTAAGGTTTATCGATTGATGTCTAATACATATTGTCAACATTTCAGAAAACTCGGAGGCATCTGAATTTTTATGAAGGGTTTCCACCATCTTAATACCTTATTTACATAAATCTGATAATAATATTAAGTATTATACTTAATATAAGTACAATTGGCCTGTTTAAGGGATAGTATGACGATAGGTTCCCCTCTCACTAACTGAAATAAAGAAAGAATTCAGTTGACAAATTTAACGTGTGTAATTTTTTAGCAACTTGGCTAAATTTCCTCGAGTAATTCCCGCCTTTATTTGAATAGAAATAATCTACTTCTTTTGCTTACATTTGACGCTAGGTGGCGCATTTAATAGTATGTCTATTTGAAAAGTATACTTAAAAAAAGAATGGTCGGCATTTTTTTTTTTGCAAAAAGGACATGGGAAGATGTTAAATTCAAAATTGGAGAACGCGTTTATTTTTAGTTTTCAATCTATGATTCATCCTGTCCTGACTTTCACGAAAAACACTTGTGCAGTTGAAATCCCTATCAATAATTTTAACCAATCTTTATTTGTACCTAAACCTAAACGTAGATTCCATGAACAAAGCTTCTTTCTTAGAACTGCACGCCTGTGGAACTCTGTTCCATTTTCCTGCTTTCGAACTGACTACACTGTACACTTATCTTCAAGTGGCTTCCGGGCCTTGATAAATGATGACCTCTTTTGTAAAAAAAAAAAAATAAATAAATAAATAAAAATAAACATATTCCACATTTCGACTATCAGGGGCCTACCATCTGCGTTCCAAAATTCATAATGATCGGTAAATTAGTTTAGGGGTAAATCCTGTACACATACCTAAATTTATATACTAGCAAAGAATTTGTTATATGCTCAGTATCTGCTTTGCAGTTACTCGAGCCTACAACAATGTCCCGACATTAACATTTGATCTTGAAAAATAGTGTGCACTATCACTAGGTTGGAGACCATAACCATGTCAGGTTTGGTCATGATCGGTTCAGTGGTTTGGACTGTATGTATATATACATATGCTATGACCTTGAACTTTGATCTTTACCTCGAAAAAGGCGTGCACCATCCCTGGGTGAGGACCATCATCATCCCAGATTTAGTCATGATCGGTCCTGTGGTTTGGGCTGTAGAAGAGTTGTAAACACACACACACACACACACACGGACGCTACTAATTTATATATATATATATATATATATATATATATATATATATATATATATATATATATATATGTATATAAATAATGATGAAGATTGATATTAGGATTGATGGACTTAAGCCAGATAATAATGATTATTTTCTTGGAACTGATAATTCGAAGCTTCTCTGTTTTTTTTTTCATACTGCTAGGCCCCAGGTGGTTCAAATGTGGTATAATTTTTATATGAAACACCAAAACTATTAACTAAAGCCTCCTATTTTTTAAACTTAAAAAGTTTAAGAGCTACCAAGATGAAAGTAGTAGCATTAAAATGAGTGACCTTTTATGCTCCAGAATTTATTTTTCAATATAGTCAGGCCCACCTCAATGTACTATTGCCAGCGCTGAACGATGGCTGTGCTTTGTCAAAGAAGGATCGTTTCAAAAGTGAAGACTACATTTATTTATTTTTTTGTAATTAATTCCAAAAGTTGAAGAGCTACGAAGACGGGAGTGGTACCATTAAAACGAGTGACTTTTTGTGCTTCAGAGATTTATTTTACGGCATAGTAACCACATTCTCAATGCACATTTGCTAGAAATTCAATGACACATCCCTGCTTCTAACACACGTCCATGACAGTGGTTGCTTTCTTAGAGTCTCACACTGTCAATATCACCAATAAAGAGATGAAACTTTCAAGTCATGAATGCATGAGTTCAGTTACAATAACAATGCAATTTGCAATCGTCTCTGATCCCGCTCGAGTATAAAATATTAATATTTCCAATTTTTATTGATGTCTTGTATAGTTTCAACTGCTAGTCATGCGCATATATATATATATATATATATATATATATATATATATATATATTCTTTTTTATCTACATGTATCTCTATGTCATCTTAAAGCTCATCAATGTTGCTAAGTAAGCCTATACCGGTAGCTGTGTTTGTACAAATACTAATAATCTTTGACATCCATCTCACGTCTTTGCCTAATCATGCACTCAGAAAATGAAAGGAACGTATACATATTTAAGATTCCATAGAGAGTTCATCCACCGTCGTGAAGTGGTTACCAACTTAAAATATTGTTGTTACTGTTTCATATTTACCCATTAAAACTCCATCTATGTATATGATGAGCAATCCACGAGCACAACTTTTTTCCTAGATTTATCCGTCTGTAAAATACAATACTACGGGACTACTTCTCAGCTGACTATAACATGGTAATTTTTTTAAATTCAGTTTTCACCTCAAACCACTTTGAAGTAGGGGGCTACTATTGGGGATATAAGTTGTAGGGGCATTATGAAGGGAGATGAGTATCAAAATGTCTGTTCATATAGCACTTGAACTTCTGCAAGTCAGTACAGTTGGGAAAGCAGAATCCCAGAAGGGAGTTCCAAAGTCTAGCAGTTCTGGGGAAGAAACTATTAGAGTAAAAGGTTTTCTTACACCTAGGGATCACTGCTGTGTAGGGGTGGGATTTAGCTGCTTGTCGGGTTTGTCAGGAGTATTTACGTCAATGGGGGCACAAGTGCTTGTAGTTCATCAGAGCATTCACCATTAAAATACTTATAGAACAAGAAGAGGGATGCAAAATTTCGTAGATGGGATAGAGGCTGAAGCTTAGGTGACGGTTCAAGATATATCAGGTTGGCGACTCTCTTCTGAACCCTATCCAGGAGGGAGAGACTAGTAGCAGATGTACCAACCCAAATGTGATAACAGTACTCCATACATGAGCGAATGGTGACCTTATAGAGGTACATGATACTTTAAGGCGTAAGTAGCTTTCTAGCACAGTAGAGAGAGCCCACCTTCTTTGCAGCGGCCTTAGCAATACTCTCAATGTATCTGTTCCAACTCATGTTCCCTGTGAACGTTAGACTGGGGAGTTTGAACAAAGAGCGTTCAGGTAATATGTTATCGGCAATTGCTATTAGTGGTAGAGTAGGTTTTCAAGTCTAATCTAAATAAATTCTTATTGAGTCATTATAATTAAAACCTACCCAAGTTCCACCATTAAGGTTTTGTTTTATCTTTTGCCTTATATTCATTAACTCTTATCTTAGAGTAGCCTCTGGGCCTTGACAAGTGATAACCGACAGGTAAATAAGCAAGATAAACAGTTAATCCGCCATAATACTACACATTTATTATTTAATTAATTGGAATTCTTATTGAGATGAGTAATTTATTATCCTCATCTTCTAGTTGTTTGTTTTACGATGTTTCCGTCAACTATTACTCTGGCCTTTGTCAGGTGGTTAACCGCGACGGGGTAGGGATGCTGAATCTCTTAACTGCATCCGCAGCAATTACTGCCTTTCATAGTTGTTGTCGTTTCATCACGTTTTGGCCAACTAAGCCTCTGGCCAGCTTTGGGAAGAGTTGAGACCACTATCTTCAGACAATGCTCACCTTAGTTGGCAAAAACCTGGTGCAACAACAACAATTATGGAAGGCAGTAATTAGTGAGGATAAAGTTAGGAGACTCGGCGTTCCTATCCTGTCACAGTTAACCACCTGAGGAAGGCCAGAGGAATAGTTAGCCGAAACGTCGTGAAACAACAACTAAAAAAAAATGAGCATAATTAGTCCGCAATAAAAAAAATATATAAATAATACAATAATTTACTTTCTCAATTATTTGCGATATAAGACATAGATTTATATGTAAAATGTAATTGCTATTTTTTTTTTATTGATTTTGTTATTTTTTTTTTATTGATGTTTGTTTTTTTTTTATTGATTTTTGCTATTTTTTTTATTGATGTTTGTTTTTTTTATTGATTTTTGCTATTTTTTTTATTGATTTTTGCTATTTTTTTTATTGATTTTTACCATTTTTTTTTGATTTTTGCCATTTTTTATTATTGATTTTTGCTATTTTTTTTATTGATTTTTACTATTTGTTTTTATTGATTTTTGCTATTTTTTTATTGATTTTTGCTATTTTTTTTATTGATTTTTGCTATTTTTTTTTATTGATTTTTATTTTTTTTATTGATTTTTGTTATTTTTTTTTATTGATTTTTGTTATTTTTTTTAATTGATTTTTGCTATTTTTTTAATTGATTTTTGTTATTTTTTTATTGATTTTTGCTATTTTTTTTTAATTGATTTTTGTTATTTTTTTTAATTGATTTTTGTTATTTTTTTAATTGATTTTTGTTATTTTTTTTTTTATTGATGTTTGTTATTATTTTATTTTAGAGCAGAAATACTCATCATGCAATTGGTGATTACATACACACATCAGAGAGAAATCCGGGACATGCGGAAGCACTGAGGAAACAAGCGGAATACTTTTTATCGGTTAAGTAAGTCAAATGAACATTGGCTACTCAGCGTTTTATAATCATTTTCTTATCTATATATCTATAAAAGGGAGAACGTATGTGTGTGGGAGGACACTTCTCAACCTACATACTCAACGAATATTTCATCTACAGACTTGAAATTCGGTGTATAAGATATTCAGACATGTGGAAAACTTTTTAATCACTTGTCATCTGGAAAAAAAAAGGGCTGCTAAAAGGTAAACATCGAAAAACTGGTAGATGGGAGTCATCAGATTTTTACCTGTTTGCTAACTGTTTCACGAATGCATATGTTTGAATAGTTCAGATTATATATACCCTATATTCGGAATAAGTAGTTTGCAAATATCTTTTAAAGATTGAGTCATGCTGGTCTAATGGTTATCGTACTTGATTCGCTTTCTTTAAGTTTTGGTTTCAATCTCAGCTCGAGATTTTTTTTTTATTACTTACAAGATGTGAACTGTTTAGAAAAAAACATAATATTCGCATGCACATGTCCCAGTTTTTGTATGAATTAAAATGTAATATTTATGCATATTTTACCACCGGGCAACACCGGGCAACACCGGGCAGCCTGCTGACTTTCAATAAAAATAAATATCTTTTTGTTTTACGTTTCTGAACTTTTAAGATGAGTAGTTATTATCTGTATCACTTGGATCCTTCAGACTACTATTCTCATCTTCAGTGTTATTTTCACAAAGTTTCAGTCAATGTAACCTCAGATCTCCTCCATGTGTACCTTTTCAAACTCTGGAATTTTTCTGTCAAACTCGGATAAAGTTGTAAATTATACTCTTGGGATGAAAACAGTCGTCCAAAGAAAACAAATAACGTGAAGAGTGTTTAAACTCTTATTTAGGTTGAAAAACAAAATTGTGTGTATAAAATGTTGGGCGGCTTTGTGCCATATGGAAGCAGTGAAATTCTGAATGAAATTAGTTGGTAAATGGGCTGCTGATTTGGATGAAGAATAAAACATCACGGGACAGCATCATGCTATGTATGTGCATATCACCATTATAAAAACAAGAAACCAATGCTTGCAAGTCAGATAGCGTCAAAATATAATTTTTTTTACCTTGGTTGTGGTTACGGAAAAGCCCATTTAAATGATTTAAATGTTTCTCACATGTTGTTAGGGGTTCCTCCCGCCTTTTTTCTTTCTATTCAAAAAATGCTACATTGCCTAAAGTGTGTTTATTCATGATGGTTTTTGAAAATTTTCAAACGATATAATGCTTCAAATTGTCGAACTAGACATTGAAACAATTGTAACGTAAAATGAAATACACTTTTTGTTGCCATCAACACCTTGTCTTGAATTCTTGATTTTGCACACACAGTATATAATGCTCAATTATTAAATGTGATAATTTTGTAGCTTAATCCTTAAGTCAACCATTTTTGGCTTAAAACCTATTGGTATATGAAAATTTACTGAAGTACACGAACTCAGTATATTACATATAAGTCTAAATATTTCCCTAAATATGCATCACAAAAAAAAAATGAAAATTGTACCATCAAATGGTTGCTTTAAATTTAGTTATTTCCCAAAATTTTATTCAAATTCATGCTATATTCACGAAGTTATGGCATTTTATTTATTATCAAAGAAATTTTACTGTCCATTGCTTTATTACGAAGATCTCTTACAATGCCAAAAAATAGCAGACGAATAAAGGCTACCGAAAAGCAAAGGATAGTTGCTAGACTCGCAGAAGGATTGTCCATCAAAAATTTAGCCACAGAGCTAGAATAGGATCCAAAAAACTTGGCTGCATTCTTGAACAAACCAAATACCAAATCCAGAAAAATAAGGACATCAAAAGAAACCTTTTAGATCGTAATATTCAGAAAATTCATAGGGAAGTCAACCGAAACACAATCAGCACCAGTGCTTTCATTTTTGCAAAAGCTGGAATCACTCCAAGATCCAGGCATGCCCGATACAATATATTATTGAATGAGATTGCAAGGAACATCAAATCTCTTCCAATGCCTCCACTGAACAAACAACATATGGAAAAACGAGTGGCTTGGACACAGAATTACATGAAAATGGATTTCCAACAGGTCCTATTTAGGGATTGGGCCCATGCTACTCTTGATGGTCCAGATAGATGGACCAAAATTTGAAACCCGAACGGAACTCCGACCTTTTACAGAGTTCATAGCCAACAAGGAGGTGAAGACATCATGTTTTGGCCGGGAATCATTGGGGATAAGTTGGTTGGACCATTCCGAGCGCCAGAAGTTGTAAAGCTTACCAGCAATGCATACATGGCCCTTTTGGATAATCATTTGTCGACATGGCTGGATGACCAACCATTGTCACGTCGCTTTCAAATGATTTTTATACATGACAATGTACCATCCCCTTCTGATAGGGGCGATTGCATCCTTCCTCAAATCTATGGAATTTGTTGGGGAAACTCTCATGACCTGACCACCGTGTTCTCCAGACCTTAATCCCA
Organism: Euprymna scolopes; assembly: GCF_053919585.1. Classification (NCBI taxonomy): domain Eukaryota; kingdom Metazoa; phylum Mollusca; class Cephalopoda; order Sepiida; family Sepiolidae; genus Euprymna; species Euprymna scolopes. Next base: position 40,329,992 of record NC_136484.1, on the reverse strand, counting down.
TTGAATATCTCTGGTCAAAATTAAAAAGAGGAGTTTATGAGGGAGGAGAGCAATTTACTTCAAAGGATATCTTGTGGAGGAACATAGTTAATGTTTCTAGAGCCATAACTTATTTTCATATCAAACAATTGACTTCCACGGAGAACAAAAGCTTGTTTTAAGTTATTTAAAAAGAATTGGTGGATATGTCGATAAATAATTAATTTATATGAGGCCCATACCTAGGATATGTTTTTGTTTATTATTCTTTGACAGAAAAATATAATAAAACGTACAAGATGACCCCCCCCCCAAAAAAACGGGCCCCAACTCTAATTAGGCCCCGTTTCTTAGTGTTTTGTCTGAATGAAATGAAACTTTAGTCATAACTAGTTTATTATATTCAAAACATCACATCAAAACACTAGCGTCTTTGGCCTTTTTTCTCCGTTCTACAGCATGTTCTAGATGGCCTCCATTTAGCTCCGTGCATTTCTTGAGGTGCAGCACAGAGTTGTCCATGACGTTCTTACAGACCGAATTGGTAATGGCTCTCATCTCCTCCCTGATGACTTCCTTGAATTCCGTGATGGTTCTGGGTTTCCCTGCGTAGACTCTGCCCTTAAGATAGCCCCAAAGAAAAAAAATCTGGGGGGCTTAGTGCCCACTCAAAATCAGTCTTGAAACTGATCACTCGGCCTCCAAAGTTCTCTTTCAGCCAATCTCGGGACAGGTTTGAGGTTTGAGAACTTGCTCCGTTATGCTGGAACCAGAACTTGCTCATGAGCGACGGGTAGATGGTCTGGAGCTCACTCTTGAAGGTTTTGAGGACCTCCACATACTGCTCCTTGGTGACTGTCACTGCTGCGCCAGATTCTTTGATGAAGATTGGTTCTATGATGGCTCTGGCCGAGATTGCAGTCCACACCATGCACTTAGGAGAGTGCAGGGGCTTGGTGGCTACTTCATTCGGTCTGGAGGACCCCCAGAAGACATTTGTCTTGGGGTTCGCCTTTCCATCAAGATGGAAGTGGGCTTCATCTGAGGTCCAAAGGAGGTTAAAGATACTTGGTGTCTTCTCGATCTTCTCGAGCATCTTGACTGCCATAGCCCTCCTCTGCTTCTTGTCTGAGGCTGTAAGGGTCTGCAGCGTCTGTATTCTGTATGGGTAAGCCCTGATATCTCTCACCAGCACTCTCCTGCAAGTCTCACGGGACATGCCGAGGGACTGACTTCACTTACACACAGAGCATTTCGGACTCTGCTGGAGAGACTCTCTAACTCTTTCGACCAGGTCGGCTGTTCGCTTCTTGGGACGTCCCAAGTGGCTTGGACAGTTCTCTCTGGCGGCGTTGAGGTTATCCACGGTCCCATACTTCTCGAAGTGGTCCACCCAGTTCTGAATTCTGCTTTTGGATGGAGCCTTTTCACATTCGAACTGACGCATGAAACTGTCCTGGGTTTTCTTAAATGAACCTGTCTTGTAGTAAAATTTAACACAATATATTCTTTATCCCAGCTCCCACTGGGGTCTTGGTATACTCACTGTCGTTGATTCTGCCATGTCCTGTAAAGTTCGCAAGATGACATTTTATTTTTACCTCAAAACAACATTTTAAGAGACCTGCAATAAAGCGATGGATAGTGGAAATTCTTTGATAAAGAATAAAATGTCATAACTTCGTGAATATCGCATGAACTTGAATAAAAATTTTGGAAATAACTACCCTTAAAGGAGTCGTTTGATGATATAATTTTCATTTTGTTGTGACATATATTTAGTGAAATATTGATATTTTACTAATCTGTAATAAAGCAATTGACACTATATATATATTTCCCCAAAACCTCTGGCTTTGATGAAGGGGAGACTAAAACTTGTTGCTATGGTTTAAAATGATCTGAAATAACAGCAAGGAGATACTTGATTCCAAATATTTCTCATATGTTATATCTCCTATCTTTGGTTTTCATACATAAAATAAATTTCAGTGTATAAAGCTTACTTGATACTGAAGATATTCAAAACCGTACCCTATTTCCAAAAGAGGGGAGATAGAACATATGAGAAATGTTTTGTTTTTTTTACATGGAGGTCACCACTTATCAAGGCCTGGAAGCCACTCGGGGATAAGGGTTATTGCGTGTACAGTAATCAATGAGATAGTATCGTAGTAATCATTAGTATTGCATATTTGATAGGGTCTTACTTAAGAGAGCGGTTTGTCAGGAATTTGTTTACGTTGGACTTGAAGACATCCAAGTTGTAATCAGGTGGGAAACAGGCAAACGGAAGAGAGTTCCACAGTCGTGCACTTCTAAGAAAGAAGCTCTGCTCATGGAATCTACGTTTGGATTTAGGCACAAATAAAGAGTGGAGAAAATTAATGACAGTAGTTTCAGCTAGACAGGTGTTTTTCGTGAAAGATTGGCGAGGGGGGACCAGAGATTGGAGCTCAGACGAGCACTTGCCGTGGAAGTAACGATAAAACAAAGACAGGCTCGCAACGTCTCTTCTGTGGGAGAGAGGGCATCCCCCACTAAGCCACAAAGTCTATTTTGTACTCTGTCAAGGCAGGATAGGCTGTTTTTAGCAGCTCCTGCCCAGATGTGGCAGCAGTACTCCACCATTGGACGTACTTGGCTTTTATACAGATAGAGAATTGCCTCAGTAGTGAGATATCTTCTGGAGCGGTAGAAGGATCCCACCATTTTCCAAGTATCCTTGGCAACAGACCTGATGTACGTGATCCATTTCAGATCAGGAGTAAAGGTCAAACCCAGAAGCTTGCCAAAATATGGAGCCTCCTCAAGATGAGAGCCATCCATTTCAATTGATGCCAGATGGGGATCAGAGCGATTATGATGTTATGATGTAAAGATAGAAGCTTGGTTTTGGATGCATTAAAAGTAACCAGCCATCTCTTATATATATATATATATATATATATATATATATATATATATATATATATATATATATATATATATATATATATATATATATAAAAGCTATAGCTAGAAAAACAGTTAAGAAAATAAACAAATAAAAATTTAAAAAATAACAAAAGGTTTGCAACATTTTTGTGTGATTTTTGTCTGTGTTTATTTTCTCCATTTTGTATCAATTTCCTTTTCCTTCTAAAGTGCACGTAGGTTCGAATTCCTGAAATGAGACGAAAAAAAACCCAAACATATTACATATGCATTTTTGATAAGAACTTTCAAGATAAAATCTTTTTGAATTCTACTGTTTGAATCATGGGAACAAAATCTATTTTTAACGTGATTTGTTTTACTAAGGAATTATTTCCAATATGATTGGTTGCTGAGTACAATCAATCTACATATCTTCTTATCGATCTCAAAAGTGAAAAGAATGCAAAGAATTTTGTTAAAGATTTTTAAGATAAGAATCGATAATTTGGATTATCCAGATTATGCACACTTATCTGCTTTTGAGCTGGGACCAAAGTGTATCTGTTCTGTGGTCAGTCTGTGAAGAAATAACCGCCTAAAGGGGAAATTTTTATTTTTGTCCCAATCAAGAGTGTCTATTTTCGAGGTAGCTAAATTTTCCTTACATTAAACACATATATCCTGTGTCTAACCTGCACTCATAAGGAGACAAGAAAATATGGAGTACTATTTCCATCTTGGTTGTTACTTTCACAACGTTTCGGCCGATGTAACGTTCAATGATCTTGAGGTTACAACTTTTTCAAACTTGTGAATCTTTATGTCAAAATCGATAATCTATATGTAATTTCGAACTGAATCCTTTATTTAATAAGTAATAACTCAGATGTATGCATAGACTTGGTAACAGCCTCACTTCTAGATCTATTCCTTGCTATAATACTCGGGGATTGTGTGACAAATCTCTATAGTTCACTTGGGTACGCCGACCACCTTGTGATATTGGTTGACATTGCTTAAAGTTCTCAACAACAAGCTGATTAGGAAGCCATCAGAGACCCACATGTGAACTATTATATTTTCTCTTCCTGTTGAACAGTGTGCCAATGAGACAACTGAATGGTGCAAATCACGTCTTGAAGCAGATTTTCCCACATGAAGTACTTTAGCAAACACCACTCTCCCCCATGATTCACTTCAACTTGTGCAACAGCCATTGTACAAACGCATCTTTCATTCTACTAATTCCTCCATCGCAAGTCAAGTACAAATGGACATCTATTATATAAATCTCACCTGTCTGTTTAAATGTATGTATGTATGTATGTATGTAGGTATGTATGTATGCATGTATGCCTAAAACTTTCGATAGAGACGGCGGATTTTCACGAGATCGGTATCGTTTTGAAGCTTGTCCCTTCAGACAACAAATATCGAAAAATTGGCTAAAAGCATTACTAATTTCAACGTTCCGAACTTCTGGTCGCATCATGGAATAGGGGTAAGACGTCAGGTTTTCTTTCACTTTCTTTCCAACCTTTGTGTCACAGGTTCAAGCCTGCCTGCTTTACACCACTTTTTTTTTTTTTTGCTCAATACACACCTCCAAACACCCGGGCAACGCCGGGCACCCAGGTTAGTAAGTATTTAGAAGCTAGAAATAATTGTAAGAGTGAAAGAATACTGAAGTCATCCGAAAATGCATACAGTTGCATAAAATAGGAACTCGTCATTTCTGGAAATAGTGTAGTTGGTTGTTTGGTTGTTTTGTTTTACGGCATATCAACCCTTTTCAGGTTATTTAATGCCGAATCTGGTGATTTTGAAGAACGATTTTTTTAATATAGTATATATTTTTTTTAAGTCGTAATCTATTTAACCTATAGTTGGGACCCTAACAGGTGCTACCACTCTGGGTCAGAGTGGACCTGGGAGCAATGGCAATTAAAGGGTGGCTCCACACTCCCTAAGGCCTGCAAGCTGGGGCCCTCACCATCGGATATAGTTTTAGGTCATATCCAGGACCGGAAATAGTGTAGTAAATAATGGACAATCAACAAGTCCCCCACTATTCACCAACCATGAGGTCGCTTGTATACTGTTCATATTTTAACTGTCATCTCTGAGTCCATATACCTTGCAGATAATGCAGGGAGAAAAAAGCTGTAGCCTATCATATATCCAAAGCATTTGACAAAGTCTCACGAGAATTAAATCCTATTGTATTTTTGGTCGAATACTCAACATAATTATATTTTTCGTTGGGGAAAAAATCCAAGTTATCCTCGATGGCCATACGTTCAAACAACATGATATTAATACAAGTGTGCCCCTGGGGTCGATTCTTGAACCTTTATTATTTCTGATATTCAGAAATGACTTACCTGAAAAAATTTTGTGTAAGATGGGTATATTTGCTGATGACACCATGCACTATAATAGATATGATGGTAAAACGAATGTATACAGATCTAAGTCAGAAAACGACTTTCGATTTGTAGTGGAATGGGGCCATGAATGGTTGGTAACATTTACTGCTACTAAGACTAAGTTTCTTTACTTTAACAACCAAAACCTTTTTTAACCAACGATTGCCATAACAAATAACACCCTACCTGAGAGTCCATCTTCTAAACTAACATTCACAGACAACTTGAACTCAAACAAATACATAAAGTTCATTGCCAAGGCTGCTGCAAAGAAAATGGTTTCCCTCTACCGTGCTAGAAAATTACTCACACCTGAGAGCATCTTTACAAAGCTATAATTCGCTTATGCATGGAGTACTGTTGTCACATCTGCACTGATGCATCTACCGCTGGCTACTTACTCTTGGACAGAGTCCAACAAAGATCCCCAAAGACTAATAGGTCCCACACTGTTAGTGAAGCTCCAACATCTTTACCATTGTCACAGTGCTACATCCCCATGCCTATTTTACAAATATATTAATGGAAAGTGCTCTGATGAACTCATAGCAGTTGTACTCCCTTCCACATAAATACCCCTAACTAACCCATTTAACAATTGTTGGGGTCCATAGATGCCGGGAATTATTTTTTACTCTGATAGCTTATTTCCTTGGACTGCTACACTGTGGAATTCCCTCCCTGTTTTTTGTTTCCCTGACTGTACTGACATGCGTCAGTTTAAAAGTAATGTAAACCGACATATCGCTTACATTGTCCATTGCAAACATGTTCCCAAATAAATTAAAATTGCAGTAAATTACTAACACTAATGCATTTCTGTTTCTTAGACAATCGTTAACAATAAAAAAAAATGGAACTTTTTGAAAATTTAATTAAATGTAACTTTTAAAGTTCTATTCTAAAAACAAAACAGGTATATCTGAAAGAAAACATGGCATAGTTAAAAAAACAATCTACATATCTATAAAAGTGATAATGTGTGTGTGTGTGTGTGTGTGTGTGTGTGAGGACACTTCTCAACCAATATACTCAACCAATTTTTTATCTACAGACTTGAAATTTGGTATATAGGCTAATTCAGACATGTAGAAAATATTTTAATCTATTTTCATCCGGAAAAAAGGGTTGAGGGTTGCTAAGGAGTCAAAATTTAAAAATTGATACATGGGATCATCGAATTTTTATCAGTTTGTCAACTACTTCACCACTGTGCATTCATGGCCGTGAAACATGACAGCTTCCTTATGTTAAGAATAAGTAGGTTTGAAAACACATTTTAAAGATCGGGCTAAGCTGGTTTAATTGGTTATCGTACTTGACTCCTTGTCTTTAGGCTTTAGTTTCGATCTCAGCTCGAGTATTTTTTTTACTTATAAGAAGTGAATTGTTTAGAAAAAATATAACACTCGCACGCACATGTCTCAGTTTCTTTTTATTTTATTTTCTTTCATTTTTTAAAAGGGATTTAATGTTACGTTTAATACTTACGGTGTTTCTGTTTATAATAAATAAGAACTGTGCATTAATTAAAATATAATATTTATGTGTATATCACGACCAGGCAACGTTGGTTGGCCTGCTAGTAATAAAAATAAAAATACTTCCGAGCAATGCCAGGTAAGTAAAGATTGACTATTTTAAAAATATTGAATAATTACATCTGAAAAATCCTTATGTTGGCTTGTGTTCTGAAGAGACGTCCCAGAGTGCACCACACCGAATATTGTTACAAGCAACTTTCAGAGAAACACTTTCCAAGGATTACCATTTTCCCATGACGCATGGAATTCTAATCTTTTCGCCATCTTTCCTTTCTTTTATGCTTGCAGGAACTATAATGTCGCTATTTCAAAGTTTGGGCGTCTTCTCCAGCTTGAAGTTGATCCAGAAGCTTACCTTTATCGAGCTGAAGCATATATCAGCCAAAAAATGTGGATACCTGCTCTCGGTGATTTGTCAGCAGCCATTCGACTTTGTCCGTCCTCATGGAAAGCTTACTACTTGCGCGGATGTTTGTTGAAGAATGATGTGTAAGTAGTTATGAAGAAAATAAGAGTAAAAAGTCTTCAGCGTCCATAAGTACATTTCATTTATCTGCTTCAAATTTTGCTATTATAGTGACATCTTAATATCTTCTTAATTATAAAATACATTCCTGTTTAATTTTAGGAAATGTTTTCAAAGTAAATATATATATATATATATATATATATATATATATATATATATATATATATATATATATATATATCTTGGCAGTACTTCGCAGAGAAATATTCTATGAAGGGGGTTTTCCACGTTGACTGTAGGCACGCTTGTGGCTGAGGAGCTTGATGCGGGACAAGCAGGTTTGGCCATAGTGGTTGCAGTCCAAAGTCACGTCAGGTGTAGCTGCTAAGGCTTCACGAATCTTCCTCCTGCAGCGCTTCTCCCACAGATTCTCTGTGTGAGAGATCTCAAAGGAGGCAACAGCCTGGTGGACAGTATGTCGCCAGTTAACATGGTCAGCAGCGAGAGCAGACCACTGGAGGTGGTTAATGTGCCGGTCACCCAGGGACTTCTTCAGAGATTGTTTATATCTTTTCTTCGGTGCCCCTCTGTCATGACAGCCAGTAGAGAGTTTGCCATATAATACTATCTTGGGCAGGTGATGATTGTCCATTCTGGAGATGTACCCGACCCAGTGAAGCTGTAATTTCAGCAGCATAGCCGCAATGCTGGTGATTTCCTATATATATATAAAAGTGAACGTGTCTGTGTGTGTGTGTGTGTGTGTGTCTGTGTACATTTCCCTATGCAATAACTCTGTCAATTTTAAGTCTACAGACTCGAAATTTTATATACAGGGTACTGAGATTTGGGAAAATCTTTGTGATCGGTTTTCGCCTAAAACTTTGGCTGTTAAGGGGTCAAAGTTCAAGAATTTGACTTTTGAGAACTCTACCAAACCCCTCTGTCAATTTTGTGTCTAAACGCTTGAAATTTTATATATAGGTTCCTTGGACATGGATCTAACTAAATAACTTGATTTAAGCCCAAAACAATAAATTTTAAGGGGTCATGATAGAGGTCAAAGTTAAAAAAAATTTACCTCCTTCAGTCTTTACCAAATTACTCAGACAATTTCTGGTCTAAACTTATGACATTTTACATAAAAGGGTATTCAGAGGAAAGGGCAAGCTTTTTCATCGGTTTGGGTCGAAAATTTCAGCTTCCAATATATAAATGTATGTATATATGTTTGCATGTCTGCCTAAAACTTTCGATAGAGGTGACAGATTTTCACAAGATCAGTATCGTTTTGAAGTTCGACCATTCAGACGACAAATATCGAAAAATTTGCTAAAAACATTAATTTCGTCACCCTCAACTGGGCACTTTTCTACAGGGAGGGGTTGCTTTTTTCGCCAATATTGTCGAATGCCATCCCCTCTTTTCGATTGTCTAGCCATAATTTAAACCTACGTCACTTCTGGTTTGGCAGTGGTCGTAACAGCAAAGACGTCACGTTTTTTCCCCATTCTTTTCTTCCTTCCTGGTATGGGTTCAAGCCTGCCTTCCTACAACTACTTTTATTTTTTTTCTCAACATCCACCTCCAAACTCCCGGGAAACGCCGGGCTGAAATGCTAGTATATATATATATATATATATATATATATATATATATATATATATATATATATATATATATATATATTTTGTCAGCAAGTCATTATTCAATCACGTCTGATTGAACACAACAGAGTTATTCTTTTTCCCAATTTTTTTTAATATCTTTTCAATTGAAACAACGACAACTATGAAAGAGTGTAATTACTGAGAGTACAAGTACAAGACTCAACATTCTTAACCACCTGATGAAAGCCAAAGGAATAGTTAACTGAAACCTGGTGAAACAACAACTATAAAGATGAGGATAACAGTCCTCCCCCAAAAAATGAATACACAAATTATGAAACCTCATTTCAAAGGTTTCCAAAAATAAACGAATAATATTTAGCAAAAAAATCTTATTCATCCATTTATTTATTGCAGACTATCATCCTCTAGTTGCTTGTTTTACGATGTTTCGGCCAATTATTCCTTTGGCCTTTGTCCAGGTGGTTAACCACGAGGGGATAGGAACGCTGAATCTCCTAACTGCATCCTCAGCAATTACTGCTTTCCATAGTTGTCGTCTCACCACGTTTTGGCCAACTAAGCCTCTGGCTGGCTTTGGGTAGGATTGAAACCGCTATCTTCTGACAATGCTCACCTGGAAGAATTCCAATTAATTAAAAATAATATACAATTCGGCACGGACCAGACAACGGAAGATCAAATAACAAATAAACGTGGATTTATAAGAACAAAAAATCCAACCTTGATTGCCCTTTGGGGCCTGTGGCACAGTGGATAAGCACGTTGACTCTCTACGGTTTCAGGTGAGTATTGTCTGAAGATAGCACTTTTGCTCCTACCCAAATCCGGCCAGAGGTTTAGTTGGCAAAAGCATGGTGAAACGACAAGAAGGCAGTAATTGTTGAGGATGCAGGTAGAAGATTCGGCATTTCTAGCCAATTGTTTCTCGACGTTTCGGCCAACTATTCCTCTGTGTCAAGTGAAAAAAACGTTGTGAAACAGCAACGGTAAAAATAAGGATAATAGTTTGCAAAATAAATAAATAAATAAAAAATATACAAATTCCTTATCTTAAAAAATAATTCCAATAATTAAATAATATATACCATTGTGTACGGACTCGACAATCGAAAGATCAGATAACAAAAAACTTGGATTTATAACACCAAAACATCCAACCTTGATCGCCCTTTGGAGCCCATAGCGCAGTGGATAGAGACGTAGAATCTCTACAGTTCCAGGTGAGTATTGTGTGAAGATAGCGATTTCAATCCTGCCCAAAGCTGGCCAGAGGATTAATTAGCCAAAACGTGGTGAGACGGCAACAACTATGTAATGAAGTAATTGTTGAAGATACAGTTAAGAGATTCGGCATTCCTGTCCTGTCGCGGTTAATAACACAACAACTAGAAGATGATGCAATAAATAAATGATAAATAATACAAAATTACTCATCCCAATTAGAATTCCAATTAATTAAAAATAAAAAAAACATTCTTTTTGCATCACATATTTCTGAATATCTAGAGAAACTTTTGAATTAAAGAAATAAAAGTTGATGAATATATAAATCATTTTCGATGCTTTTCCACAAATACATAGGCACACACAAACACACACATCTCTGTGCAGACATCTAAATTGGCATGACTAAAAAAAAAAATGATTATAAAAAATATGCTAAAATAATGAAATCAAAATTGACCTTTAACATTCTGAAATTTTATGTTGTATTCCAATTAATAAGCTAATTAACATTAACTCCAAGAAAAAATAAAAAGATAAAAGTTTACGTTTATTCTCTGAAAAAACACCAAAAAGAAGAAAAGAAAAAGAAATTTGAAAAACTAATCTATATATATATAAACGAAAATGTATGTATGTATGTATGTATGTTTGTGTGTGTGCTAAAAACTTTTGACCAATGGAACAAAAATTCACAAACTTGGTCTCATATGAAATCCCCACCCTCCGGACGACAAATATCGAAAAATTGGCCCAAAAAGACCATCAGAAGTGCGTTAACTGATCGATTTTCTTCAGGGGAGGGGGCCCAAAAAGGGACATTTTAATGTTAAACATTACATATTTTTAAATCGATTTATAACTGCCCCCAAAAATACGGGCGCCAACTCTTCTACATAAAGTATACACGGGGCCGTTTATTTTGGGTCAACTTGTATTTAAAACCCGCTGAGTCATGTCACATGATCTTGACGTCAGCAAGCTGTAATAGCAGTCTGAATTTAAAAAACATTGTTGTTATCGGTAAAAAAATTTTAACCCTCACACAAGCTAAACTATGAACTTCTACGCTATGACAACGTTACCAAAGTTATTAGCACGTTAAAAATAGTTAGATACGATAGTTAAGGGAAAAATAACAAGCCAAAAATGTGAAGTAAAAAAAAAAATATGCTTACAAGAAATATTAACGATCGAAGTTTTTACAAAAAAACAAACCCAGACGCCATTTTCATTTTTAGTAACACTCTTTAGAGTAAGGAAGGGCGAAGTGTGTGTGAGAGAGAGAGAGAGAGAGAGAGAGAGAGAGAGAGAGAGAGAGAGAGAGAGAGAGAGAGAGAGAGAGGGAGAGACGCAAACAGAGAAAGAGAGAGAGAAACGTTAACTTTTTCACCCCAAAATCGACAATTTTCGACAGGGAGGAGGGGTCAACAATGCATGCGTCAGATGACGTCATGATGTCGTGACCTGATTTACTTTAAATAGTTGAAAAACCGAACAAATTTCATATACATCGCTTTAGCTCAGGTAGTTAAGGCCTTGGTTTATTATCTAAACGTTTTGGGTTCGAATCGTGGTGTGAGATGTTTTTTTTCGATTTTTTAAATTTAAATATTGAACCCTGTATTATTTAAGCCATTTTTCACGTAACGTTCGTTTTCCTGTTTTTTTTTTTTTTTTACTTGGCTTATTCTTAGCGACACCCCAGAACACCCGGGTACCCACCGATTTTTTTAATTTTAATATTGAAACAGGCTTATTCAAGCCATTTTTCACGTGTTCGTTTACTGTTTTCATCGTTCGTTTGCCTTACGTTAGTTTTTTTTTCGATGTTTTGATTACCCCCTCGCTTAATTAAAATGTTGTTTTCTTTTCTTACTTCGCTTATAACAATGCTTACATCGTCATCGTCGTCGTCGTAACGCTCGACGACTTTCAAACATCTTTCACTTATTCGCTTATAACAATGCTTCATTCTGGCTGGCCGATTTTATTTTCAAACTTCGCCTCAGGGCTTCGGCTTCGATCCTACCCCCCCGGTTTCTTTTTTATTTAACACCACACACACCTACAAACACCCGGGCAACGCCGGGTACCCCTCGCTAGTATATAATAAATAAGAAGTTAAGTTGGTCACCATAATTTGCTGACAACTTCAACTACTTAGGATGCCCCATAAACTAGGAAGGCAATATAGACTATGAGTTGAAATGCAGGATAGTTAAGGCCTCAGCAACATTTAATCAGCTCTGAAAGATCTGGAAAAACAAAAATAAGGTTGTTATTTCGAAAGCCATTCTTAATATGGGGAGGGGAAGGCATCTTTCTTTTAACTATTCTGTACTTTCACCTAACAATTTATTGAATAAATCAGATCTAAATTAAAATTTTATAACAGCAACGTCTTATCCACACGGTTATATAGAAGTGAAACTTTGCATCTCAAGAAGAAACTAGATGTGTTTGATTAGATGTCTTAGAAAGATTCTAGGGATCAAACAGAGCGATCGAATTACCAATCAAGAAGCCAGAGACCACACTAACCAACAGGTATTATGGTCAATAATCTGTGAACGACGTCTGGGCTGGCTCAGACATACCATAAGCTTGATTTCAGAAATAATTGCTAAGCAATAAGCAAGTGTTCCAATGGACCCCTAATAGAAAAAGAAGAGAAAAACCAAAACTGAACTGGAAGAGAGAGATTTGATTGCAACAGAAAGAAACTTGAGGGACGCTGTGGGTCTGGCTTCAGATCAAAAACAATGGTATACTTTGACTGCCTCATGCATCACAAAATGTGATAGTTCCTAAGTCTAAAGTATAAGTAAGCCATAATCTGCTGCTGTTGTTGCTATTAAGTGAGTTCTGTATACAGAGTGGAACGATAAAAGTGTCCCCCTAAAGAAAACAACACTACAGCTTTATTCCTATAATGTTCATTGAAAGAATCAATTTAGGTAATTTGCTTATTTAGTAGAGCTGACATCTATTCAATGTAGTTGCCTTAAGACTCAATCACCACCTCGATACTGGTCCAGAACTCCTATAGCTCTTGAGATTTGTGCACAACTGGCCAATTAATAGATGGCCTGCAACAAAAAAAGAAAACCGGTGTTCATCAAACGGAAATGGAATCATGCCATCTTTTCTAGGCCGACAATTTTATCATTCCTCCTTGTAGAATTTGCAAGCCACACTATTGTTTGGTCTGCATTAAGTCCTTCTCGTTTGTCGTAGCTATTTGTTAACCTGCAAGAGTTCAATGAGAGCAGCAATGTACAGTAGATGCATGAAAAGTTAGGACCACACAATAGAATGGCACAGAAACAACCTGTTCACTTGTACTCTATTGATTTGTGGTTCTGTAACTGAAGTGTCTTTCCTAACTCAGAGACAACCAGAAGATGATGGATTTTGATGTCAACCGATTCTAAATTTTCACCAGAATCCTCATAACTGAGTTGCACTTCTAATACTCCTTGGCGCCCAAACTTTCCATCATGTATAACTGTTATATTCCTAAATACTTAGGAAATAAAGACAAACGTGAGTTACACCGAGTGGTATGTGTAATGGGGTTTATTTATAATACAGAAACGTAAGGCTGCTCGCCTAAGGTAAATAGAAGTACATATTAACAAGTATGGGGAAGAAAGTCTGATAATCAACACGTAAGACTATCCGTCTTACTGCGACTGCTTGTCTGCCGCTGTCTGCCAAACAGTCCAATATATATATACAGTTTGTAACCGGTGTATAGCCAGTTATGTTCCTTCACAACACCTCCCCCTGAAGCTGAAATCTTCCTGATTTTAGCTTAAATACCTCTTCCTTTTAGGGTCAGGGCTTAATCTCCTGGTAACTTTTCTCTTTCTTGCGCTTTTCCTTCTGGTCAGCGTTACCCGGGGTAAAGGTTTCTGTCCAGCCCGTATGGTCGGTTCAGGCGAAATATTCATTGTTTGCGGTACACACGCTGGTTTTGGTATATCAAAAATATCGCACAATGTTTCCATTGGTGTCTCTTCCACATTTGGAGACAGTCTGGGACGTATTTGATTTCTGTGTCTTTTGCAGACAAAACTTAATCCTTGGATGGTATAGACCATGCTCCCAATCCTTTTTTTGATAATACCTTCAACCCACTGATTTCGTCCATTTTGAAAATTTTTGAAATATACATTTTCACCTGGGGAAAAGCACTTGGTATTAAGGTTTTCTTTTTTGAAAACTTTCTTTTTCTCTGGTAGCAGCCTATCGAAGACAGATCTTATCTTTCTTGCAAACATTAGCTCAGCCGGGGAAGAATTGACATTATTATTAGGATTTGGTGTCACCCTGTAAATTGCTAAAAATGTTTGAATACATTGTTCGTCTGTGTCCGTAGTAAGATTTTTCTTAAGTGCCCTTTTAAACGTATCTACAAATTTTTCGGCCAACCCATTCGATCGTGGATGGTACACAGGTGTTGTCATATGTAGAATATTTAGTGAGTCACAGAATTCTTTGAATTCATGAGCAGTAAATGCTGTTCCATTATCGCTCACTAGGGTTTTTGGCACTCCAAAACGGCTAAAAATTTCATTAAGCGCACTCACAGTGTTTTTTGCTGTTGGATGTCTAAACTTAAATATTTCTGGCCATTTTGAAAAAGAATCTACAATAATCAAGTAAAAATAACCATTTATAGGTCCCGCATAATCAATATGCAGACGTGACCAGGGTAGGTCCGTCTTTGGCCATGGCGTCGTTTTTACTGGAGGATCTCGAGCTGCTAATTGACATCCTCTGCATGTCTTGACACATTTTTCAACTTCCTTGTCCATACCAGGCCAGTACACATATCCTCTCATAAGGGATTTCATTCTCGAAATGCCCGGATGACCTGTATGAAATTCCTTCAGAATTTTCCTCTGTAACGTTAGTGGAATTACGATCCTCTCACCATACATGAGCACATCTTCACAGATGGAAAAAGGCGTTGTTTGATCTACCTTTTTATTTTTTTTATCCATCCCAATTGATTTTTCATTTTCTTAATGAAAATGTCATTTACTGCCTCTTTTTTTATTTTTTCGAAAGTTACCGGAAGTTCACGTATCATATTACACATTGAACTTGTACATTCACTTTCGTCTTTAAGCGCAGCAATTACCGTTTCTTCGAAACTTTCGCTTCTTTTAGGGATCAACCGTGATAATGCATCTGCGTGTCCTAACTTTTTTGAGGATACATGTTCCATCTTAAACTGATAGTTTAAGAGGGTTACAGCCCATCGCTGTAATCGATTTGCAGTATGTGTGGGAATGCCTTTCTTTGATCCAAATATGGTAAGTAGGGGTTTATGGTCGGTTTGCAAAATAAAAGATCGTCCATGGAGAAATCGATTGTACTTTGTAATTCCAAATATTATCGACAGCGCCTCTTTTTCAATTTGGCTGTAATTTTTCTCCGCTGCAACCAACGTTCTTGAAGCATGGGCGATAGCTTTTGTCCTACCATCCTCATACTTGTGAAGTAATACAGCGCCAACACCGTAATCACTGGCGTCCGTTGCTAGTATTAGTTCCTTTTCTGGATTGAAATGTGCCAATGCTAAGTCTGACAGTAGACATCTTTTGATATTTTGGAAAGCAGATTCACATTCCTTATTCCAGTTCCATTTAACACCCTTTTTCAGTAACTCGTTAAGAGGAGCTCTTAAATTATGTATGTTAGGGATGTAAATTGCATAGTATTGAACTAATCCCCAAAACGATTTTAATTTTGTCACTGAATCTGGAGCAGGCATCTTTTCAATTGCTTCAGTCCTTTGTGGATCCGGTCTTCGACCCTCTTTGTCGATTATTTGACCTAGATATTTAATTTTTTTCATAAAAAAATCGCATTTTTCTGGGCTCAATTTAAAACCAAATTCCTGTATTCTTTTGAATACTTCTTTTACATGCTTCTTATGATCTTGCAAATTTTCACTTTTAATTAGGATATCGTCAAGGTAGGCCATTGAAAATTCCAACCCTGCCAGCATCGTGTCCATAATTTGCTGGAAAATAGCAGGAGCAACCTTTAATCCAAAAGGAAGCCTCTTTAGCTTAAAAATGCCCTTATGAGTATTTATGCCTAAGTATTTGGAGCATTCATCGCTGATCTTAATTTGCAAGTAAGCATCTGAGAGGTCTATCTTAGAAAAAATTTTTCCTCCGTTAAGCTTAGAGAACAGATCTTCTGCGGACGGAAGGGGATAATTATGGTCCAATATACAGTCATTTAAACCCGTTGAAAAATCTCCACAGACCCTTATTCTGTTATTTTTTTTCTTTACATACACGGTTGGACTTGCCCAATCTGTGTGGTTAACTTTTTCAATGACTTCCAGTTGTTGAAGTCTATCCAACTCTTTTTCGATTGCGTCCATCGCTGAAAAAGGCACATTCCTTTTAGGTTTGAATACTGGAGTGGCATTTTTCTTTAATTCAAATTTTGCCTCTGTCTTAATACAGAGTCCTAGTCCTTCGGCAAAAACATTGGGAAATTCAGTTTTCAAATCCTTCAGGAAGTCTTCCCTTTGGTTTGCTTTTTCTGCAGTTAAAACGTTACAAAACGAATTTATGGGTTTCTCCCATAAATTAAACAGGACAATCCAATCTACCCCAAACAGGCATGTATTCTTTCCTGGTACGACGTACACTTTGGATTTATGAGTCTGGTTAGCGAATGTCACTTTGCATTTTAATTCTCCCTTGAACTCTAATCTTTTGCCGCACACACTTCTCGCCGTCTTTCTGGTTTTCGTTAATTCAGGTCGACCTATCCTTTTCCATATATCTTCATTTATAATACTAATATCTGCACCGCTATCCAGAAGCAATGTAACCAGATGTCCATTTATCCGAACATCAACATATTTCCGTCTTTCGCAGCTTTTTTCTTTATTCATGCGAAGCGTATTTACATTATCGGTCCCTTGTCTTTTCTTCTGGGCACAGTATGTTCCCTTGTGACCTCTGAGACCACATTCATAACATATTTTGTTCCTAAACCAGCAGGTCTTATTGTTGTGTCTTAAACTACCACAACATTTACACTTTAGCTTTGGGTCTTTGTATCCTTTAAGGATCCTGTGTTCTTGGAACCTGGACTTTCTTGTGGTCCCTTGCCTTTTTACTTGCTGCACCTTAAAAATATTTTTCTCTTCAATGCGAGTGTTGTCTTTCTTTATGTTAATCAGACGTTGACACTCTTCAGTGACTTTTTGCAATGTTATGTTAGGATCCGCCTCCATAATTGTTAGGATCCGTGAACGTATATCTTTGTCCCTTGGTGCTGTGAGACCTTGTACAAAGATTAAACATTTAAATTGGTCTGCGGAAATTTCATTCAATTTAAATGATTCGCATAAACAGTTCACAGTGCAAGCATATTCTAGATAGTCTTCAGCTTCTGCCTTCTGAATGTTCAAACATTTGTATCTAGAGTGAAATAGGCTATCCCTTTTATCAAATATTTTCGACAAGGTACTAATTGTTTCCTCGAACGAAACCTCCTCCGGTTTTTTTGGTAGAATTAGATTTGCATACTTGGTGTTTTCATCAGTACCCAGTTTTTGTAGTAGCAGGGTAACTTTTTCCTCATCGGTCCAGTCTAAACATCTTTTCGTAAAAATTGTTTCGTATCTTCTGTAGTATGCAGGGAAAGTAACACCAGTATCCGGGGAGTAACGAAATTCCGTTAGTGAATTTGAAATACCCTCGGCAGAAAAATTAGTCTTCTTCCCGGTCGACGTTAGAATTAGCTTTTCTAAATTCTTTTGCTGTGTCGACATTTGTCGTTGTAGTATGTTTGTTTGTTCTTGTTGTGCCTCTAAAGTTTTTTGTGTTCTTTCTTGTTGTTGTTGCAGCTGTTGCTGTAGCTGTTGTTGTTGAATTTGTTGTTGTTGTTGTTGTTGCGCTAAAAATTGTTGAGTCATTTTTGTCTGTTCCTGGATGCTAAGGGCTAGAGCCTTAGTTAACTCTGCTAATTGTTCCATGTTAGCTTCTAGTACAAAAATGTCTTTTCGAATTCTACACAATAATTCCAAAAAAAAATCGTAAATTTACGTATATCGTAAATTAGTAGCAATATG
Source organism: Euprymna scolopes (assembly GCF_053919585.1). Taxonomy (NCBI): domain Eukaryota; kingdom Metazoa; phylum Mollusca; class Cephalopoda; order Sepiida; family Sepiolidae; genus Euprymna; species Euprymna scolopes. The sequence goes on along the minus strand of NC_136484.1, from coordinate 40,311,672 downwards.
CAGACACAACACGTTTCAACAAAGTTCATCCATAGTAATTCAACAGGCTTTGTAAAATAATTCTTTTTTTTTTTTTTTTTTTTTTTTTTTCAACAACGTAAGTTCATACACAAAATATTTCTTACTTCCCACGACAAATAGTTCCAATTATTTATATAAAGGCAATAACAAACAATTAATTTTCCAAAAAAAAAAAATATATGGCTGCCGTTCCCACGTGGCATAAAATGGTACAATAGTCGTTGTATTTATATTTTTTCTTTCGAAACTCGTGATCCTTTAGTGTAGTTTCGAATTCAACTTGCGACCATTTTTTTTTTTTTTTTTTTTATACTTGTCAAAATAAATATAAATTCCACTTTACCTTGAACATGTTTCTATAATTTCTTGTGAGTTCTTTACGAAGAAAAATCCGTACTTTTCGCTACTTTAGGTAGGAAAATTTTTTAAATTCATTGACGCACGTGGTCAAAAATCCTTGTGTAGTTTGTTTTTTTCGTAAAACAAAAAATCCTTGCATTGTACACAGTCCTTGGTACGGTAATTTATCTCTGTTAAGAGAAAAAACATCCTTTCGTCGCCATTGTTATATTCCTAAATACTTAGGAAATAAAGACAAACGTGAGTTACACCGAGTGGTATGTGTAATGGGGTTTATTTATAATACAGAAACGTAAGGCTGCTCGCCTAAGATAAATAGAAATACATATTAACAAGTATGGGGAAGAAAGTCTGATAATCAACACGTAAGACTATCCGTCTTACTGCGACTGCTTGTCTGCCGCTGTCTGCCGCTGTCTGCCAAACAGTCCAATATATATATACAGTTTGTAACCGGTGTATAGCCAGTTATGTTCCTTCACAACAATAACCCTGCCAGGAAATAGAGTTCTAGATTGCACAGCTCTCACACCATCATGTTTCCACCACCTCTGCTATGTAGAGGTGGGTGTTGCCACTATTATTGTTGAGCGAATTGTATCTGAATGCAATATCAACCATGGAAGTTGTCAATATTTTCAACTTTTGATGGTGGTTCTTCTCATAGATGTGGAATACTTTATGTTTTTGAAGGAGTTCAAGTTACTCTTGATACTGAGATCAACAGCAATCAGTGGTTGTTCGAGGTTGGCAAGAACTGAGTAGCAGTTTTGCATGTAGTAAATATTAAGAAAAATAATTAAACGATCTTGTTTGTCATAGATTGCCCATCCCATGGACACATTGGCAAAAAAGACTAGATGCTGCTGGATCCCTACAAAGACGCTTGTGGATTTTACCTGAGGTCCTTTAGGTAGGTTACGACCCTAATCAATTTTGGTTGGTCCTGCCAGATACCAAAGCTCCCGATGGCATAATTCTGACACTACTGATTGTCACAACCCTGCTACATTAAGGGGGTGTAAGACATTAGGTCTGTGCTGCTGCTGCTGCTGCTGCTGTGGCAACTCCTGCTAGTGTTGCAAATGTTACGGTTTGCCTTATTGTGAAAAATTTGACATTCAAAAAAATCGAAAAGCGTTCATATGCCATAAAAATATTCACCGAAAATTTTTTAATTTATTCTCTTCTTTTTCAGCAAAGAAATGGACAGAGTCATAATGGATTTTAGTATTTCTCTGCTTTTAAATGACACAATAGAAAATAAAGGTTCTTATATGCAACGTGGCATCATGTATATCAACAAGAAATGGTAAGTCATTAATACAGGGTTACCCTAAAAAAAACAAGCCCCAACTCTGATTAGGCCCCGTTTCTTAGTGTTTTGTCCAAATGAAATAAAACTTGGTCATAACTAGTTTAAAATAAAGTGTGCAAAAAAAAAATGTACTTAGCTAAGATTACATCTTCGAGCTGTTTGGCTCTCTCCGGCCACCATGCAAATGACGCTAGGGAATTCTACCCTTTCTATCCCAGGTCATTGAAGTAGGGGAGGGGGGGCACACTTTACTTTTGTGTCGTTTAGTGAGAGCTTTCTCTTTTTTAAGGAGAAAAAAAAGGAAAGAAACCAATATTCTGCTTATATATTTTGAATAGATTCTGAACGACGTCACATTTAGATTTTACAACAGTTACTTGGCCAGGCATGAATTAAATTAAAAAAACATCACATCAAAACGCTAGGGTCTTTGGCCTTTTTTTCTCCGTTCTACAGCATATGTTCTAGATTGCTTCCATTTAGCTTCTTTTTTTTTTTTTTTTTTTTGGTCACCCTGTATTTGCATTTGCATCTTATTTTCGCTGTTGATAATTAAATAGATACAATTCCTGAGAATTTTCACTGTGTTTATATAATATTAAACAGAGCTATGAATATTAATATTTATTTGTACAGACATATACAAGCTTCATTACGCTGGCATCTGTATTTCTTAATAACTAAGATCTGCTGAGGCGAAAAATCTGTCTTTTCCTATAAGTAATCATAGTCAGGCTTTTCACCCAAGTATATCTTAGTTACTAATATGATTAAGCTTATATATATATGTATATATATATATATATATATATATATATATATATATATATATGTTTTGTTAATAGTGGCCACTTATTGACAATGATGCAGGATTTTATGGAATAGATTTGCCAAGTTTTCATAAGTATAGGGTGTAGATGTATGATTTGGTACACCCACATGCCACTAGGAAATGAAATAGTTGAGAGATTCCATTGTACGACCAACCGCATTGCTACAAGAACATGGTGTTCATTCTTGGAGACAATATAATATTAAGCCCAAAATGACAAAACGGCTTTGACTGCCCTGGCTAACAGAACCTACCTTCGGCAGTTTCTAATCCATACATAAATCAAGAATCCACATGAAAAAATATCAGCAATTCAACAAATGCACAGTGAGAACTCAGTTTCCGTTAATGGGATACCATGACACATAAAAGATGTGTATCAAGTGTGCCGAGATGATTGTTCCATCAATGATCATAGTGGCTTACTCAGATGATTAAATCCCGGTGATGTATGAAAAATCGTGTGAGGAACACTCTTCAGAGAGTGATGCTCCTGACGAACCAGGACAGGATGTGTTGAGTGATATGTTCAGAGAAAGCGCAGCGGAAGAGGTATCTGAGACCGTACTGTTGACAAAGCATCAGACGAAAGCAGCCTTTCTCATTAGTGTGAGATTAGGGAGGAGTGTGACGGGCATGCACAGAAGTATCCAAGAATGGTGTGGGCATGCTGTCACTTGACATCTATTGGGGTACGAGAATGCATATAAGGACGGCACAAGTTATTTGTTAATGGCTTCATAATTTACTTGTAGTCCATGTCGATGTTATCGTTTGAGTTTTTATTGTCATTACTGGTAGTCAATGTTGGCGCTATTGCACAAGTTCGTATCGGCGGTCTTTTCGAGTTCTCTTGCATTATCTTTTCTGTTTAAAACAGATTTTTTCGGGCCATTAGCAGAAGATTCTTTAGCCTGATGAATGAAATTTTACATTAACTTTTTGAGACCTTTGTAAACAAAAAGAAAATGTGGTTTCTATTTGATTCTCCCCCTACTTTTTCTCCCCATCATTCCATATTGTGCTGTTCAGTTATATTCATTAGCTTGTGTTGACTGGTTTTCTGTTTCTGTTGACTTGAGGCATTATCTTTGCTGGTCATTACACGAATTAGTAACCATTTACGAAGTACATCTTGTTCTAGCGTTCTGGAGAAGTCAACTAAATTTGAATATGTCCCAGTTCTAAACAAAAAAAGAAAAATATCTAGTTTGCAACATAATTCTCATCACAGAATATCATCTACTGGTTGAAAGGTGAAATAAATGCTGTATCATGATAAAAGTGAAAAGATATTTCGAGAACGAGGTGAAAATAAAAATAGAACAATTTTTTATTACAATGTGTTGCATATATATATATATATATATATATATATATATATATATATATATATATAGGATGAGACGAAAAGTTATGTATAAAAACATAAACATATAACATTATTGTTCGATTGCAGAGAACTAGTTAAGTCAGTAAATATTATGAGGGGTGGAGCGTGAATAAGAGTTGAAGAAAGTTGATTTCTCACAAGATACTTAATTCATTAAAATACACAATTTTTGCATATATATATATATAGCTTACAACTACACGTTTGTCAAAGTCAAGTAAACATCTGACGAAGAGATCTTTCTCGAAATATTATATTACACGGACATACCACCAGACCGACTTTCCCAGGTAACCACTGTGCAAATATAAATATACTGCGTATATGAAATATGAATATGTACACATGTATTTATAAGTTGTATTAATAAATTTCTCACCTGCTTCAGATTGTGTCTTTCCGTTACTTCTGCATTGTACCATCTTCTACAATTCCATTTAAATATATATATATATATATATATATATATATATATATATATATATATATATATATATATATATATATATATATATATATAATTATTCTTTTATACCTATTGACACAAGCCGTGTTTCATGTTTAGGCAATTATCTGTAAGGGGTGACAGTTCCTGCCAGTCGGGAGATTTGAACTCAGCCACGAAGTCACCTTTGACTTCATTTGCTCAGCTTTTACCTCCCAGCCACCAAACAATTGACATGAGAATTAACAACTAATAAACGCACAATTCTGGTTCAGATATTAAACAACCCAGAGTGTTTGAATGACAGAAGTCATGAATATTGCAAAACGCGAGTTGACTACTTCAATTGATTATTATATATTATATATTGAGGGATAATGTCAGTTGAACTAATTCGTAAATATAAAAAAAAATAAAATAATACCGTCTATGTTTGTTTACAATATCACGTCAACTGATATTTGGGCTTGATGATGAATGCCCTGGAAAAGTCACTTCTGATTAATGTTTAGTTTTAAAATATGCAAACGAAAAAAAAATGATTTATGGTGGTTTTAAATGGTACCTCTTCTATTATCGTAAATTGCGCTCATTAATAAGAAAAAAATAAAATAAAATGGTGATGTACACCCGGGTTTGAACACTGGATCATTCGATCTATAGTGGAATGCTCTAACACTAAGCGATGTCTCAGGATTATAATAAGTCTGTTTTTTTTTTAAGGAGAAATAATTGGCTGAAATTTTATTATCTCCCTTGCCGGTATAACAGAATATTTCTCCTGTAAAAATTTTTCTTTTTATCTGTAAGAAAAGCTATTTTTAACATGGATTTTTTTCGATTTTCAATAATTATCGGATGGATTTGTGTACAAAACATAGGTAAGAAAACTGCCAGAAATATAAATTAGCTTTGTCTAAAATTTTGAAAAAGATAGGCTCAGCCGTTTCGGAACCTATGAGGAAGGAACTCACACACACACACACACACACACACACACACACACACACACACACACACACACACAAAGTGACTTTTATATAATTGTAGAGATAGAGATAGAGATGTATAACGTTAAGTAATTATTCTACACATCTATAATTTCAATCTGCCTCCTTAATTGTAATATTTATCAGTTTTCCCTGTTCTTGTAGTGTGTCCAATTACATACTAAAACCATAGGGAAAGGTATGAACCCACAATTCCCCCCTCCTCAACATATATCTAAAACACCTACTTGTGTTCCACTTATTGTCTACAATCAGTTTTTCACAATAAGGAGTATATTTCGATATTTAATAATGAAAAACGTGTTAATGTACCATAAAATAGATAAGGCCACCAAAAATGATATACGTTAGTTTTCCTATCTTTTTATCTGTTTTTACACGTCATCTATCCGTATCAATAAAACATCAAAACAACTTATATACGCACCAACTATTCTTAATGGTTTTGTTTTCCCTTTTTGTCCTTAGCCCAAAGCAAGCTGCTGCTGACTTCTCCAACATTCTAGAATTCGAACCAAATGACATTGACTCTCTCATCAACCTTGGACTCATCAACTTGAAGAACTTTCACAATTTCACGGTGTAAGTATTCTTTCATATCTCATCCTGACCTTTCCACAGCAGATGATAAACGTTTTATAAGGATTGAAAAGTTGCTGAACTTTATTGGCACTAGAGGTTAAGAATTATTGTCCTAGTCTGTAAGAACCAACATTATTTTTCTTTGGATCATCCGAGTAGGAAAAAGAAAAAAAAAAGAAGATTTTTTAGATTACACTAGCCGGGCGTGGGGAGGGCTTTTCACGGGCATAAAGTACGCTTAAATATTATATTTTAATTTGTCCAGGTTTCGTATATATTATTATAGAGTCGTGATTTCAATAGTAGAAAAAAAAGTATTTAGGTACCATCAGTTAGAATTGAAACCGAAACTGTAGCATTCAAAGCTAGTACCAACGTTATACACATATAAATCGATTAAAGATTAAGAATTAAAAATAAAGTAAGATGAATGTACAAAATGTATAACGATTTTTTTAAATTTTGACCGCTTAAAAACAATTTTAACCGGCTAAAGATCTATAAAATAAGGGTCGTAAAAAAATCCAATCATTTGAGGCCTCTAGTGTTGCTCTACGACTTTTAGTTTCGGAAGAGATAGAATTTGAAAATATGGAGACAGACAGACAAACAGACATATAGCGATAGATTTCGTATGTGCAAAAATGAGAAGAAATTTTTCACCAAAAATTGCTTTAAATAATATAAAACCCTGTATTTTCTATCTTTTATATGTAATCATTAATGTCTGTTATAGAAATCGATATTTTAACAGTTAGAATATTAAAAAAGTTTAAATAAAGGCTACATCTTTCATATAATCTAAAACACTGTTGAAACATTCTTTCGATTAAATCTGGATTCAATAGAAACAATTATCGCTAAGGTCCATAAATAACTAAAATATATCAGAACGAAACGAAATGTATTTTTATACAGATTTTCATCCTTTCCTAAAATAAAACAAAAGTTAATCTCTGTTAAAATGTATGTAAAATAAGGTTTTAAGAGTCAAATGATTATTTTAATTGACACTTTTTAAGAGTTCGTTAAAACCATCTATTGTTGCAGAACTTTATTGGCACTGTATTATTGACATTGTATAATTTTTGTATTAGCCTGTTAGAGTTAACATTAATTTTCATGGATAATCCGAATAGAAAAAGAGAAAATTATTTTTCAGGTTGCATTTCGTTATTTATTTTAAAGATATCCAAACGTTTATCTTTTATCTTATATATATATATAATCAATGTTTGTTTGATATAGCTTTTATCTAATATATATATATATATATATATATATATATATATATAATCAATGTTTGTTTGATATAGATTTTATCTAATATGTATATATATATATATATATATATATATATATATATAATCAATGTTTGTTTGATATAGATTTTATCTAATATATATATAATCAATGTTTGTTTGATATAGATTTTATCTAATATATATATATATATATATATATATATATAATCAATGTTTGTTTGATATAGATTTTATCTAATATATATATATATATATATATATATATATATATATATATATATATATATAATCAATGTTTGTATGATATAGATTTTATCTAATATATATATAATCAATGTTTGTATGATATAGATTTTATCTAATATATATATATATATATAATCAATGTTTGTATGATAAAGATTTTATCTAATATATATATAATCAATGTTTGTATGATAAAGATTTTATCTAATATATATAATCAATGTTTGTATGATATAGCTTTTATCTAATATATATATAATCAATGTTTGTTTGATATAGCTTTTATCTAATATATATATAATCAATGTTTGTATGATATAGCTTTTATCTAATATATATATAATCAATGTTTGTATGATATAGATTTTATCTAATATATATATAATCAATGTTTGTATGATATAGCTTTTATCTAATATATATATAATCAATGTTTGTATGATATAGATTTTATCTAATATATATATAATCAATGTTTGTTTGATATAGCTTTTATCTAATATATATATAATCAATGTTTGTATGATATAGCTTTTATCTAATATATATATAATCAATGTTTGTATGATATAGATTTTATCTAATATATATATAATCAATGTTTGTTTGATATAGCTTTTATCTAATATATATATAATCAATGTTTGTATGATATAGCTTTTATCTAATATATATATAATCAATGTTTGTATGATATAGATTTTATCTAATATATATATAGTCAACGTTTGTATGATATAGATTTTATCTAATATATATATAGTCAACGTTTGTATAATATAGCTTTTATCTAATATATATATAATCAACGTTTGTATAATATAGATTTTATCTAATATATATATAATCAATGTTTGTTTGATATAGCTTTTATCTAATATATATATAATCAATGTTTGTATGATATAGATTTTATCTAATATATATATAGTCAACGTTTGTATAATATAGCTTTTATCTAATATATATATAATCAACGTTTGTATAATATAGATTTTATCTAATATATATATAGTCAACGTTTGTATAATATAGATTTTATCTAATATATATATAATCAATGTTTGTTTGATATAGCTTTTATCTAATATATATATAATCAATGTTTGTATGATATAGATTTTATCTAATATATATATAATCAATGTTTGTATGATATAGATTTTATCTAATATATATATAATCAATGTTTGTATGATATAGATTTTATCTAATATATATATAATCAATGTTTGTTTGATATAGCTTTTATCTAATATATATATAATCAATGTTTGTATGATATAGATTTTATCTAATATATATATAATCAATGTTTGTATGATATAGCTTTTATCTAATATATATATAATCAATGTTTGTATGATATAGATTTTATCTAATATATATATAATCAATGTTTGTTTGATATAGCTTTTATCTAATATATATAATCAATGTTTGTATGATATAGATTTTATCTAATATATATATATAATCAATGTTTGTATGATATAGATTTTATCTAATATATATATAATCAATGTTTGTTTGATATAGCTTTTATCTAATATATATATAATCAATGTTTGTATGATATAGCTTTTATCTAATATATATATAATCAATGTTTGTATGATATAGATTTTATCTAATATATATATAATCAATGTTTGTATGATATAGATTTTATCTAATATATATATAATCAATGTTTGTATGATATAGATTTTATCTAATATATATATAATCAATGTTTGTTTGATATAGCTTTTATCTAATATATATATAATCAATGTTTGTATGATATAGATTTTATCTAATATATATATAATCAATGTTTGTATGATATAGCTTTTATCTAATATATATATAATCAATGTTTGTATGATATAGATTTTATCTAATATATATATAATCAATGTTTGTTTGATATAGCTTTTATCTAATATATATAATCAATGTTTGTATGATATAGATTTTATCTAATATATATATATAATCAATGTTTGTATGATATAGATTTTATCTAATATATATATAATCAATGTTTGTTTGATATAGCTTTTATCTAATATATATATAATCAATGTTTGTATGATATAGCTTTTATCTAATATATATATAATCAATGTTTGTATGATATAGATTTTATCTAATATATATATAATCAATGTTTGTTTGATATAGCTTTTATCTAATATATATATAATCAATGTTTGTTTGATATAGCTTTTATCTAATATATATATAATCAATGTTTGTATGATATAGATTTTATCTAATATATATATAATCAATGTTTGTATGATATAGATTTTATCTAATATATATATAATCAATGTTTGTTTGATATAGCTTTTATCTAATATATATATAATCAATGTTTGTATGATATAGCTTTTATCTAATATATATATAATCAATGTTTGTATGATATAGATTTTATCTAATATATATATAATCAATGTTTGTTTGATATAGCTTTTATCTAATATATATATAATCAATGTTTGTATGATATAGCTTTTATCTAATATATATATAATCAATGTTTGTTTGATATAGCTTTTATCTAATATATATATAATCAATGTTTGTATGATATAGATTTTATCTAATATATATATAGTCAACGTTTGTATAATATAGCTTTTATCTAATATATATATAATCAACGTTTGTATAATATAGATTTTATCTAATATATATATAGTCAACGTTTGTATAATATAGATTTTATCTAATATATATATAATCAATGTTTGTTTGATATAGCTTTTATCTAATATATATATAATCAATGTTTGTATGATATAGATTTTATCTAATATATATATATATATATATATATATATATATATATATATAATCAATGTTTGTATGATATAGATTTTATCTAATATATATATAATCAATGTTTGTTTGATATAGATTGTATCTAATATATATATATATATATATATATATATATATATATATATATATATATAATCAATGTTTGTATGATATAGATTTTATCTAATATATATATATATAATCAATGTTTGTATGATAAAGATTTTATCTAATATATATATAATCAATGTTTGTATGATATAGATTTTATCTAATATATATATATAATCAATGTTTGTATGATATAGATTTTATCTAATATATATATAATCAACGTTTGTATGATAAAGATTTTATCTAATATATATATAATCAATGTTTGTATGATAAAGATTTTATCTAATATATATATAATCAACGTTTGTATAATATAGATTTTATCTAATATATATATAGTCAACGTTTGTATAATATAGATTTTATCTAATATATATATAATCAATGTTTGTATGATATAGATTTTATCTAATATATATATAATCAATGTTTGTATGATATAGATTTTATCTAATATATATATATAATCAATGTTTGTATGATATAGATTTTATCTAATATATATATAATCAACGTTTGTATAATATAGATTTTATCTAATATATATATAGTCAACGTTTGTATAATATAGATTTTATCTAATATATATATAATCAATGTTTGTATGATATAGATTTTATCTAATATATATATATAATCAATGTTTGTATGATATAGATTTTATCTAATATATATATATATAATCAATGTTTGTATGATAAAGATTTTATCTAATATATATATAATCAATGTTTGTATGATATAGCTTTTATCTAATATATATATAATCAATGTTTGTTTGATATAGATTTTATCTAATATATATATATATATATATATATATATATATATAATCAATGTTTGTATGATAAAGATTTTATCTAATATATATATAATCAATGTTTGTATGATATAGATTTTATCTAATATATATATATATAATCAATGTTTGTATGATAAAGATTTTATCTAATATATATATAATCAATGTTTGTATGATATAGATTTTATCTAATATATATATATAATCAATGTTTGTATGATATAGATTTTATCTAATATATATATAATCAACGTTTGTATGATAAAGATTTTATCTAATATATATATAATCAATGTTTGTATGATAAAGATTTTATCTAATATATATATAATCAACGTTTGTATAATATAGATTTTATCTAATATATATATAGTCAACGTTTGTATAATATAGATTTTATCTAATATATATATAATCAATGTTTGTATGATATAGATTTTATCTAATATATATATAATCAATGTTTGTATGATATAGATTTTATCTAATATATATATATAATCAATGTTTGTATGATATAGCTTTTATCTAATATATATATAATCAACGTTTGTATAATATAGATTTTATCTAATATATATATCGTCAACGTTTGTATAATATAGATTTTATCTAATATATATATAATCAATGTTTGTATGATATAGATTTTATCTAATATATATATATAATCAATGTTTGTATGATATAGATTTTATCTAATATATATATATATAATCAATGTTTGTATGATAAAGATTTTATCTAATATATATATAATCAATGTTTGTATAATATAGATTTTATCTAATATATATATAATCAATGTTTGTATGATATAGATTTTATCTAATATATATATAATCAATGTTTGTATGATAAAAATTTTATCTAATATATATATATAATCAATGTTTGTATAATATAGATTTTATCTAATATATATATATAATCAATGTTTGTATGATATAGATTTTATCTAATATATATATATAATCAATGTTTGTATGATATAGATTTTATCTAATATATATATATAATCAATGTTTGTATGATAAAGATTTTATCTAATATATATATAATCAATGTTTGTATAATATAGATTTTATCTAATATATATATAATCAATGTTTGTATGATATAGATTTTATCTAATATATATATATAATCAATGTTTGTATGATATAGATTTTATCTAATATATATATAATCAACGTTTGTATAATATAGATTTTATCTAATATATATATAGTCAACGTTTGTATAATATAGATTTTATCTAATATATATATAATCAATGTTTGTATAATATAGATTTTATCTAATATATATATAATCAATGTTTGTATGATATAGATTTTATCTAATATATATATAATCAATGTTTGTATGATAAAGATTTTATCTAATATATATATAATCAATGTTTGTATGATAAAGATTTTATCTAATATATATATAATCAATGTTTGTATGATATAGATTTTATCTAATATATATATAATCAATGTTTGTATGATATAGATTTTATCTAATATATATATAATCAATGTTTGTATAATATAGATTTTATCTAATATATATATAATCAATGTTTGTATGATATAGATTTTATCTAATATATATATCATCAATGTTTGTATGATATAGATTTTATCTAATATATATATAATCAATGTTTGTATGATAAAGATTTTATCTAATATATATATAATCAATGTTTGTATGATAAAGATTTTATCTAATATATATATAATCAATGTTTGTATAATATAGATTTTATCTAATATATATATAATCAACGTTTGTATAATATAGATTTTATCTAATATATATATAGTCAACGTTTGTATAATATAGATTTTATCTAATATATATATAATCAATGTTTGTATGATAAAGATTTTATCTAATATATATATAATCAATGTTTGTATGATAAAGATTTTATCTAATATATATATAATCAATGTTTGTATGATAAAGATTTTATGTAATATATATATAATCAATGTTTGTATGATAAAGATTTTATCTAATATATATATAGTCAACGTTTGTATAATATAGATTTTATCTAATATATATATAGTCTACGTTTGTATAATATAGATTTTATCTAATATATATATAATCAATGTTTGTATGATATAGATTTTATCTAATATATATATATATAATCAATGTTTGTATGATATAGATTTTATCTAATATATATATAATCAATGTTTGTATGATATAGATTTTATCTAATATATATATAATCAACGTTTGTATAATATAGATTTTATCTAATATATATATAATCAATGTTTGCATGATATAGAAATCGATCAGAACATAGAAATCGATCAGAACATTCAAATTAATTTCGATATGTGTTACATTTTTCACAGAATCTAAAAACACTATTGAAATTGTCTTTCAATCTGGATCAATAAGTGCAGTTAGAACGTAAACGGTCTCCAGTGCTGCATCAAATGATGGGAGAAATACATAACTTTGAGTGGTTCCTATGTAGAGAAATACTAATAACTGTGCCAAGTTTCGTTGTTCTACTGCTATGGAAAGTGGTTCAGGGGCATTACTTAGTGCACGCCCCTCGTATGTCCCTGATAGTAATCTCCTACATCGAAGTGGCAATGTGCCTTGTTTGGGGTGAAAATGTAATAAAAATAAAAAAGAATTTGATGCATTCTTTTTTAAACAGTTAATAATGAATTAATGATTAATATTATTCATTTGTAATTCTGTTGTCATATTTTCCTATGTATGCAATAGTTTTGTTGATATTAACAGTAATTAATTAAATTGATTAAAAGTAAAAATATGGTCACACACTTTAGAAGACACTTATTTTGAATAAAATTTAAATGAGAATTTTGAAAACTTGAAAGTGTCAGAAATAATGATAAAATCATATAATTTACTTTTATTTTTGTTCAACTTCACCAAAATTATAGTATTTATTTATAGAAATAAATATGACCTGACTTTCACTCCAGATCGTAAATGGAAGAATTACATCAAATCTAATGTTGTTTAAGAAATTGTTGAATAGTTCTACCACTTCCGACCCCTGATGCAATCTTCAATCTATATAAGAGTCAGATAAGTGCTAAGATGGATTATTGCTGCCACATTTGTAGAGGAGCTGCTCAGAGCATTTTCATATGTCTCGGCAGAGTACAAAATCAATATTGCAATATGCTGGCGAAAGGCCTCTTCTCTTCTCTGTACCATAATGTCAGCGACGTTGCGTAGACAGCAGTTGCTGCAGTGAAATAAAGAGAGGAGCAGTAGGAGGTAGCAGGACTGGTGACGTTATGCGGAGATAGCAGCAGCAGCAGTAAGACAGAGAGAGTCGACTGGGAAAGATGTGACAGCATGAACAGCAGGATAAAGAGACCAGACGACAATGATTCCACACTAGCCGATGACAGCTCTGTCATAATTTGTCATGTATAATGGCAAGCACAAACAGAAAATAAAAGTGTCTCTCAAAAAAAAGTGAGTTCAAAGTATTTCTTTTATTTGTTTGGCACTTCGACAGACGAGAGGAAGAACGAAATGAAAACATTCTCTACAGCCTCTCTTTCAAATATGCTCGTCTTTTTCTACTTTATTATTATCTCCATGGAAGGTACTCTTGTCAAATAATAACAGCAAGAACGCGTTTCTATACCACAACTGCAAAGAACTTTCCTTGCATCTGAAAATCAAATGGAACTTCCATAAGCAGAACGTCATTTTAAGAACTTCCTATATATGGAACACATTGACATAAAACTTCTTCCTTACAGATGACAACATGGTCATTTTCAATTTAAATGCAAACATATAATTGTCCAGCTGTTCTTAAGTAATTACAATTTTGTCCCCTTCACTCATCGTTTTCAATCCTATCATAGTCTTATTCATAATCCAATTGATAGTCTATCCATCTCATTAACCCTTATCCTTGAGTTGATTTTGGTCTTGGTAAGTGGTAATGCAAAGGGGAAAAAATAATGTTACTAAAAATGTATGTTTACTTCGGTATTAATAGTTCTAACCAGAGTTTGCATAGATGTGAACCCACACGGTTCATGTAGCATAACTATGGGTTAAGTTCTTCAAAATAAACCATTGCTACAAGTCCTTTACTTTTTTTTTATTATTGAAAAATAAAATAAGCTGGAGGGGGGGGGTCCAAAATCTATAACATAAATCTCACCTGTCTGTTTAAATGTATGTATGTATGTATGTATGTATGTATGTATGTATGTATGTATGTATGTATGTCTGCTTAAAACTTTCCACAGAGGCGACGGATTTTCACAAAATCAGTACCATTTTGAAGCTCGACCGTTCGGACCACAAATATAGAAAAATTGGCTAAAAACATTAATTCCTTCACTGGGCACTTTTCAACAGGGGGGGCTCGCTTCCTTTAACTGGGCATTTTTCTACGGGAGGGGTCGCTTTTTCGCCGATATTTTCGAAAATCATCCCCCCCTTTTCGATTGTATAGCCTTAATTTAAACTTATGTCACTTCCGGTTTGATGATAGGCGCACCAGCAAAGACGTCACATTTTTTTTTCACGTTCTCTTCCTTCTTCGGTGTACAGATTTGAGGTTGTCTGCCTACTACCATTTTTTTTTGTTGCTTGCAACACACACCTCCAAACACCCGGAAAATGCCGGACACCCAGACTAGTAAAATAATAAGAAAAGAAATCCACATATAAGAAAGTTGAGCTACATAAGAAAGTGATTATTTCTTCCAAATTTCTAGGCACCTAGGTTTAATAGCCTGATAATCGTTAGCAGATATATAAAGTTAGAGACGACTGGATGGATACACATTTTTTTTTTTATATCAGTATAAATTGAAGATCTAGTGGACATCGGACTGGCTGGAATTAATTAAACGGGATGGAGTCCATAAAATATTTTAGGAGATAAGGATTTATGTTGACATTATTAAATGGGTTGTCCAAGTTAATTTGTCAACAGGGTTACAAAACAACTTTAAATCAGACACTTCTGACAAAGTTGCTTTATATTTCTGGATTTACTGTCTATGGAACACATTCAACGGGACTGCTTACACCTTGACTATAACAAGACTGCAAATCTAATGTCAGCAAATATTTGTCATAAACCGACCTGATAGCTGAGCAGATTAAGGAAAAATCGTTCATTTTGGTAAGCAAGCATGAAACTTGGCACGATTGCTCACAATGGTCTACTTTTCCGAAAAAACTTTTGGGTCACTCAAAAAATCCAAGATGGCCGCCATTTTCAAGATGGCCGCCATTCTCAAGATGGCCGCTATTCTGAAATCTAATATTGCTAGTTTACAAAGTATCTAACCGATTTTCATAATTTTTGAGTCAAATTATATGTTTTAGGGGATGGGAAAGCAGTAAATGGCACAAAAATAACCGATAAATGAGTCCTACAATCCACAAAGGCACATATATGAGATGAATTTAAGCAAATATTGTCAATTTTTGCCTTTTGTTGCCATTAAACCGAATCATTGATTTGATATTCAATTCCCCAAGTGAGCTGAATGTATTAGTTATAAAAATTAATCCTTTCAGCTCATTCTTATAATATGTCATATGTAAGAGAGTGATTGTCATGACACAACCAGGGCATTACGGTAACATCATTGCTGTGAAACTCAGTATGGGGTCCAGTATCAACTGATTACGGACACACTGTTCATGTTTCAGTGTCCCAAATGCTGTCTAGTAAGCCCCATGGACAAAATAATGTTCAGTCTGTTAGATAGCCGCACCTAAATTGACAGGATATGCCAGCGCGGGAGAGCCGAGCCAAAGGTAATGGGGCTATAGTTACCTGGATGGTGTACAGATCGCACGGGACTTAAATTATACTGGATGACTGATCGGGCTAGGTGTAGGGAACCTACCTTTCTGAACCTAGTTGTATCCCATATCTGAATGTGTCAAAATATATTTGGTAACTGTGGTTACAGGTGGTAAAAGGATAAACCCTCGGCCTGAAGCCTATAACATTTACAGAATGTCTATTGAGAAGACGTCAAATGTGAAAACTGATTGGAGCAAATGCTGCCTATGTCAGACAGATAAAACCGGAGAGGATCTCAGATCGCAGTAAATCAGATGGATATTCAATGCTGGCTACAAATATTCCTTTTTTTTCAAGAACTCTGTCAGATGCCCATGATTATTAATCCTGCTAGGCTCGATGAAGGTGATGGTATTGAAGATACATTGTGGCAAAACAATGCTCAGTACCATCAGAGTTTCCGTGCTTTGTTAAAAAATATCAAACTTGATCGGGCCAGGAAAAGGGCATCTGACGCCCAGGAACATGCTGACAAGAGTTGTTCAAAGACTCGAAGAGTGAGTTTAAAGCCAGAACAATGTTTCATCTGCAACAAAGAATTTCTAGATGATGGACAAAGACGTGAAGTCATGACAATGGGGCTCAGCAGTAGGCTCAATGAATGTGCCACAACTCTAGGTGAATGTAAAATTCTTGCTTGATTGAGTGCCGGTGATGCCATTGCACAAGAGTTGAAAGTATCATAAAGATTGTTTAACAACCAGTATCTCACTATTTCAACATCCAACGTCTGACAGTGATGGTGAACTGCGTGAGCCACTTATGATCAAAGATCATAGTATAAAACGGGTGCCTGAACTTCCAGAATCTTTCACAAACATTCATCCTGCATATCTAAAGAACAAGACTCCGTCGCCTCCAGAGTTCGAATATCCAACAAGTGTCCATATTGACTTTCCCAGACTTTTGTTAACAAATGAATTTCAGTGGCTAGAAAAGGTTCATCTGACACAAAGCATTGATGATGACGTTAACATAACCTGGTTGGCACACCATGCTTCTGAGAAGAGAGGTTTAGATTTCAAAGTGAGCATTACATCAATTCTACCTCTCCTCCGAGAACAAGCCCACTCAGTTGCCACAATACGACATGTTATGGAGAGAATTAGAGAGACAATAGCGTTCCTCAACCCAGGGCAAATTCCAGTCATAACTGCTCATCAGCCACTTTATGCATTGACCAAGCAAATACAATGGCCTCAGTAATATGGTGAAAATAAGTTTGTCATCATGTTTGGCAGTTTGCATGTTGAAATGGCTGCACTGAAGTCAATTGGGTGGCTTTTAAAAGCAAGTGGTTGGATAGAAGCCATTGTAGAAGCAGATATAGCTTCGTCTGGTATTGCAGAATCTTTCATCACTGCTTCAATATATACGCTCACCAGATTACTGCATGTAGTCTCTACACACTGATGAAAAAAGCATACAAGTATTACAATGCAGATATTTCTTTGGAGCAAGATCCATCAGTTATCTTAAGCTTTGATGAGTGGTGTGAGAAGCGAAAAGCAGAGAGCCCGCAATTCAGCTACTGGTATCTAGTGCTTTCAATGGAACTGACCATACTATCTCTGATACGTTCTTTCAGGGAAGCTGACTTCAGACTTTATGTCGAGACACTGATGGAGCTGATACCATACTTCTTTGCCAACAATAACTACAACTATGCAAGATGGCTATCAGTTCATCTGAAGGACATGCTGTGCTTAGAGCAGACCCATCCTGATACGCATTTGCTATTAAAAAATGGCAAATTTCTTGTCTTCAAGTCATTGCGACCATTTTCTTCTATGGCCATTGATCAAGCACATGAACAGGAAAATGCAAT
Source organism: Euprymna scolopes (assembly GCF_053919585.1). NCBI lineage: Eukaryota > Metazoa > Mollusca > Cephalopoda > Sepiida > Sepiolidae > Euprymna > Euprymna scolopes. The sequence continues at coordinate 40,292,770 of NC_136484.1, read as the reverse complement.
CATCAAAGGAGAGGGTGGGGTCGTAGGTGTGACAGAGGATCCTTCAGCACTACTACGAAGATGGATGGTAGCAGGGCCAGAAGTAAGTCGTCTTACTGAAGAATATGAAGCACTGTCATCGAACAAGGATGTTACTAAAAACATGAAACACAGAGAACAAACAAGTCAATCCCAGAAAGCTTTCTATGGCAAAGTAACAAAGCTCACGGCTGTCATCAATGAAATGGGCAATCCATTTCAAGAAGAATCATCCGATCTATTTGGTCAAGATCAAAGTGTAGTATCTGTTCTTCAGATGCTGCACTTCATTTTCTTGTTCTCTTTCGTTAGAGGAGAAATCCTTCACGACTGAGACAATTTTTATTTTTGTACCTTTTCTCCACGTTAAAAAACGACCCTGGTATCTAACTCTGTCCCGTGGGGAGGCATAGTAAATAGGTACTCACTCTAGATACAAAGATTATAGCATCGGAAACCGCATCTGAAGCTGTTCGCATGCACTATGGGAATGGCAGGACTCGCTTTAAAGAGTTCATGAAGACCTTAGTGGGAGAAAACCGGTCTGCTTTCTATTCCAAAATCAAAAGGAACAACATAGACTTCTTTAACCAGACACAAGAAGCAGCAGTGACTGATGCCAAACATAACAGTTTGAAAGATGATTGTCGCCTATTCTCTAAACTATTCATATCTTGCCAATCCAGAGAGTGTAACCTGATGGAATTCTTTAAACATGAGAACCAGTCTTTTCCTGCATCGTTGAGTGAAAATGGAAACCTCGACAGTGGTACAAAGTCTCAACTTGCATTGCTTCTTCAGTCCAAAGTTACATGTCCAGATTCAGTTCCACATGTGTCAGTCATCATCATCGATGGTTCAGCATTGGTAAACAATACCACCCTGCAAATCAAAAACCTTCGAAGAGTATGCACAACTTGATTTTTTTCCAAAGGTACTGAAATTCAGTTCAGCATACAATAGGACTGACATTGTTTTTGATGTTTACTTACCAACAAGTTTGAAAGCTGAAACACGGACAAAACGTGCAAAGCGTTGGGTAACCCACAACGGCAAGCTCCCTCCCAACTGGCGAAATTTCTTGAGGGACGATGACAATAAAACAGCTCTCTTCAAGTTTCTGGCTGATAGAATCACTTCACTAGCACAGGATCATGAAAATCTCGTGGTAATCACCAGAGTTGCATATGTTGTTATCAATCAGAATATCAGTTTTGAAGGACTAGCACCTTTCAACCATGAGGAATCAGACACAAGGATGTTTGTACATGCAAAACATGCAGTTAATCATGGTTACAAAACAGAACTGCTGAAAGCTAATGACACAGATGTCCTTGTCATTGCCATCACTGTATTTCCAGTCTTGAAAGAGTTGGGCCTGGAGGCAATGTTCATTGAATTTGGTCAAGGAAATGACACAAGGTTTATTCCAGTACATGAAGTCATCAGCGTACTTGGCCCTGAAAAAGCAAAAGGCTTGTCCTTTTTCCATGCCTTTACTGGTTGTGACGATGTGTCATCCTTTCGATATAAAGCTAAAAAGACAACATTTCAGACATGGAATGTTTTACCTGACGTAACGGACGTATTTGTCAAGCTGAGCAGTCATCCACCAGTCATAACAAGTGAGGACCAAGCAGTTATTCACTAGTTTGTCATCACAATGTATGACAGATCTATCTCACAGAAATAGATGCTGTAAGATTGGACATGTTTGCTCGTAAACGGAGAACCTCCATACCTCCAACTAAAGCAGCTTTAACTGAACACAAAAAGCGTGCAACATATCAAGCAGGGTGCATTTGGAGTCAAGCAACATGCTGTCACATGGAAATTGATAGTCCTGGCGAGTGGGGGTGGAAAAAGCACGGCAATACATGGAAGATATTTTGGACAACACTTCCGCTAGTTGCAGAAAGTTGCAAGGAACAAACAAAATGCAGATGCAAGACACAATGATTTGGAAGATGCAAATGTTATAAATTCGGCCTTCCATGTACAAATTTATGCAGCTGCAATTGTGAGTGTTGAACGTGTGAATCCTGATGAAAACACAAGAACAAGAAGAGAAAAATGCGGGATAAACTGACATAAGTGTGTAAAATATAGCCTTTATTACACTCAAATGGTGTTAAATCTTTATTTTGTCGTCAGAAATGGCTTTGTTGACATCAGAAACATATAAATTGATATATAATATGTGGAAATCGGTCAAAACCGAAGCATTTAGTTCACAAAATGATAAATTTTACCATCCGTGGCGGCCATCTTGAAAAATAGCGACCATCTTGGATTTTTTGAGTGGCCCAAAAGTTTTTTCGGAAGAGTAGACCATTGTGAGCAATCGTGCCAAGTTTCATGCTTGCTTACCAAAATGCACGATTCTTCATCAATTTTGACTTACGCTGCTCAGCTATGATAAATTATAACATATATATATAAAATCAGGAAGTAAAAATTAAGTTTACAAGTCCAAAGTTTCAGTAAACCTAAAGCGAATATAAATATTGATATTTATGTAGTAATCCCAACCAAATGAAAAAGCTAAATACAACGAAAATAGAGCTTGTCATAGAAGAACACAATTTAAGACTGTAAAGTATATTTTACAAGAATTTATTGTTCCACAGGATACTCAAATGGAGTTTTAATCTTTAATTTTTAATTCACTATTTTATTTTGCGTCTCATTTCCCCATTTCATGACATCTTTGCACTTAAACTCTTTTTTTTTTTTTTTTTTGCATTTAGGACTAGTTTTTGTATCATTTCAATTTATGTAAGTACCAACAAATTCATAGCTTCGATATAATATTCATTTGCTAATATCTTTCCTCTAGTGATAAGAACACATTTCTTTGAAACTCTGCGAATTAAGGAAATCTTAATATTTTTTAATATTTCTTATTTGAGTATCCTGTTAAGCAATAAATTCGTGTATATATATATATATATATATATATATATATATATATATATATGTGTATATATATATATATATATATGTGTATATATATATATATATATAATTATTACTATAATAATTTTTGAATATCTACAAAGACTAGTGCTTCATCTTTTTGGGAATCATTAGTGCAGTATGTCACGATTACAGCCGGTCGGTAGATTCGAACCCAGCCACAAAGCTATCGCTGACTTCATTTGCAAATAACAAAACACACGGCCAACTTTAACTGCAAGAAATATTGTTAAATTTAAACATTTATTATTAAATGTCGAGACGTCCGTCTAACATCATGATTTGTGCATGCGAGCTTAAGTGACTTATATATATATACACATATATATATATGTGTGTGTGTGTGTGTGTGTGTGTGTGTGTGTGTATACAAGAGTCGTTCCAAAAGTGAAGCTGCCAATTTTTTTTTTACTCAAAATGTTAAAGAGCTGCAAAGATGAGAATGGTACCATAAAGACGAGCGAGCTTTTGTGTTCCTGAATTTATATTTCTACATAGTCACCACCATTCTCAAGTTTTTTAATCCGGTTTTACAAGATTTGGGGATTCTATTTTCTTTACTTTCAGTTTGTTTCATTCCTATATGTATTTCGGTATCCCTTATTTACTTTTTGTATCTCCTTTCCTTTTTTCTCCACTTTCTAATCTATCTTCTCTGTCGTTTCCTTTTTTTTATTTGCTCTTCTTTAATGATCTCAATTATTTTATAGTTCATATCCTTTCGATTTACTCTTGTATACTTTTAATATTTATTAATTATATTTTACCATATTATCCTATTCCTTCATACGCATTTCATATCTGAATCGTATTAAGCCAGTTTTTATTTATATATGCATTAAGTTATAATTCCGGCTCTTCTTCTCTTCGGATGAAAAGCATTTAGCTTCGAAATGCCACGGCCTCAAGAAGTTTCTTTTTTCTTAATTTCCTCTTTTACGGTTCCTAATTGTTTTGATGATATTGATGATATAATAAACCTATATATAAATTTACTTCCTCATTTTTCTTTTAATATATATATATATATATATATATATATATATATATATATATATATATATATATTAAAAGAAAAATGAGGAAGTACATTTATATATTTTAGATATATATATATATAGAGAGAGAGAGATAGAGAGAAAGAGAGAGGTTATGTGGAGCAAGGCAGCTTCCCTTAGAGATACAACATTGTCCTCATCCAATAAAAAATTTTAATAAACGCTTGTCATAATTTTTCCTCGTAACATATTAACCTTTATCCTCGAGTAACCCCTTATCTTGATAAGTGGTTGCCGAAATTATTTTTTTTGATTAAAAAAGAAATAAGAAATAAATAACTTTAAGATGGAGATGTTTTGTCCTTTTTATACGTTCAAGATTTTACAATATTATCTAGATACTTTTCTGCCGGATAGATATCTGGAATATGCTCCAGAACAAGGAAATGACGACTCTTACATATAGAAATATTCTTCATTCCACTTAATCATGTAGCAAAGTTCCTTAATTATGTTTATGAAGGAACACAAGCGTTTATAAAGCATCTATTCGGCAGGACCTTATTATTACATGTGTTAGCTTGCCAATATTTAAACGGCAACTGAAATCTAACTTCAAATCTTTCTTTGTCACATGGCTAAATCAAACAATCACTCTCTTGTATGTGGAAATAAAAAGGAAGATCAAAATTATTTGGAATTCATTAACATTCCGTTATTAATTTAAATGACTTCCTTAGGTTGATTTGCTGAAAGTAAATTAAGACACTACATTGCATTAGTTACTGTAATTCAAAGGTTGTAAACGACCAAGTTCTCTCTGATTCTCTCTCTTCTGATCTTGAGCACGTGGTATATTGGGAGAAAGAAGTGGCTGGTTACTTTTAATGCAAATCTACAAGCTTCTATCTTTACATCATCAACGCTCCGATCCCCATCTGGCATCAATTGAAATGAATGGCTTCTTGTCTTGGGGAGGCTCCATGTTTTGGCAAACTTTTAGGCTTGACCTTTACTCCTGATCTGAAATGTAACACGTACATCAAATCCATTGCCAAGGTTGCTGGGAAAATGGTGGGATCCTTCTGTCGATCCAGTAGATATCTACCTGCTGATGCAATTCTCTACCTATATAAGAGCCAGGTGCGTTCAATGATGAAGTATTGTTGCCACATCTGGGCAGGAGTTGCTAGAAAGGACTTATCCTGCATTGACGGAGTTCAAAACAGACTTTGTAGCTTAGTAAAGAATACCCTTTTCTCTTCCCTGCAACGTCTTTCTCACAGAAGAGACGCTTCGAGCCTGCCTTTGTTTTATCGTTATTTTCATGTAACTGCTCGTCTGAGCTTCAATCTATAGACCCCCCTCGCCAAACTTTCACAAGAAACACTCGTCTAGTTGAAAACACTATCAATAATTTCCCCCACTCTTTATCTGTGCCTAAACCTAAATGTAGATTCCACGAACCCCTTTCTTAGTACTACACACTTGTGGAACTGTCTTCCGTCTGCCTTCTTTTCAGCTGACCACAATATGGTCGTCTTCAAGTCCAATGTAAACAAGTTCTTGATGAGCCGTTTGACTTAAGTTAACAAATTTACCGAATGTCCATTACTACCGATTACTATGTTGTCCAATTGATTACTGTACACTCTTTAACCCTTATCCTCGCGTGGCCACTGGGCCTTGATAAGTGGTTACTCCTATGTAAAATAAAAACAAAAAAAAACTTGGAAATACCTGGTGTGCACGTGACGTGAAAAGAGTGTTTTATTCCTTCTTCCAGATCGAACATGGCCTTTAGAATTGTATATGTAGTTATAAGCAACCCTAGGGTCAAACCCTGTCAATCATACCTATTACCTTGAGCTGAATCAGGAAATATATAGTTTTCTGATCAGTTAAAAATAAATTTTAATGGATGCACAACACAACCTAATAAATGTATCAATCAACTAATCGAATTGCCATTTTCTTCTTTTTTCTGTTTTTGTTTATGTTCCGCTTCAAACTATCAGAAGAGTTTGTATTTTGTGCCATCTAACAGTTTTAGTTGTCTAGGCAATTCCAAATATAGGGCTACACTTCTCCTTAAAAAAGTCTTTTTAAATGCCACCCATTGTATCATTACCAAAATTTAAAATATTACAATAAAAAGAGTAGAAATTGGGTCTTGAGTTTATTTTCGAGCATTGTAACTCTGACTTCCCTATACCTTTTTTTTAAATTACATTTTCACTCCAAACAAGGCACATTGCCAATTTGATGTAGGGGGCTACTATGCGGTACATAAGTTGCATGAATACTATGCAGAGAGTTGAGGAGCAAGATGTCTGTTCACATTACATTTGAACTTCTGCATGTCTATAAAGTATGGGAAGCAGGAACCCAAGAGGGAATTCCAAAGTTTAGTAGTTCTAGGGAAGAAGCTATTAGAGTAGAAGGCTTTCTTATTATCTAGGGATCTTTACTGTGTAGAGGTGGGACTTTGCTGCTTGTCGGGGTTGTTGGGGGTATTTATGTCAAAGGGGTATAAGGGCTTGTAGTTCGTTGGAGCATCCACTATTAAAATACTTGTAAAATAGGCCGAGGGACACAACATTTCGATACTTTCAGGCGTAAGTAACTTTCTAGCACAGTAGAGAGAGCCCACCTTCTTCCCAGCAGCCTTGGCAATGCTGTCGATGTATCTTAAAGTAGTATCTTTTTAGCTCCCTACATCAAGTAGCTGTATATCTTGCCTGGAGCGATTTACATAAACAACAGGAATTTCAACCATATTTAATACAAATTTACTACAGTAGATGCCTGACTTGTCCACCAATTGTTGTTTTATCATTGTTTAATAATCATGAAGGCATAATTTTTTTATTTGTATCTGTATAATAAACTTAAAGGTAATGTCTATCTAAATAATCTGTAAGTTATTAGTGAATTGAAGCAAACCATCACATGCCAAATCAGGATCTTATTATTATATGCGTTACGTGCCAACATTTAATATGGCAATTTTGGAATCACCTTGTAATTATCTAAATTTTTTGTCTAGGAAGAGTTATTTTTAACCTGGTAGCACCAGATCAAGCCGTCTGAAGATACTGGCTGTCTTCCCTAAAATGCACCAAAAATTGGTGTTATTGCTCATTTCACACCCCTTCGTAAAACTCAATCATGTTCTGCTAAACTAAAAGAAAAAGAAAACAAATCCGTACTGACTCAAATATATTAAAAAAAATAAACAACTCAATGTTTTCCTGTTTGAATTCTAATTATTATGATTCGTTAGAAAAACAAAAACAAAGACCATTCACTAATAAAATATATTGTGAATATACACCTGAAGATGGTCGGTCCTGTATATGACCTTAAACTATATCCAATGGTGAGGCCCCAGCTTTTCGGGCTTTGGGGAGTGTGGAGCCACCCTTTACTTGCCAATGTTCCCAGGTCCACTCTGACCCGGTGACTGCAACAATTATCGCGGTATCTCACTGTTGAGTTTCGTTGGCAAGCTATTCGCACGTATAGTATTACTGCGACTACACATTCTTGCCGACCGAATCTACCCAGAATCTCAATGCGGCTTTAGTTCAGAGAGATCAACAATCGATATGATCTTCTCCCTACGCCAACTGCAAGAGAAGTGCAGAGAGCAAAACCAGCCTCTGTATGTTGCCTTCATAGACCTGACCAAGGCATTCGATCTCGTGAGCAGAGATAGACTATTCAAAATTCTCCCACTGATCGGATGCCCACCAAAACTCCTCAGCATCATAAGATCCTTTCATGATGGCATGAGGAGCACTGTGCAATTAAACGGTGGCATGTCTGCTGAGTTCGGGGTGAGGAGTAGTGTCAAACAGGGTTGTGTGTTGGCCCCAACACTCTTTGGCATCTTCTTCTCCCTACTCCTAAAGCATGCTTTCAAGAACACAACGGATGGTATCTGCTTGCACTCCAGGTCAGATGGTGGTCTCTTCAACATCGCCAGACTCTGCTCCAGGACAAAGACGAGGACAGTTTGGATAAGAGACATGCTGTTTGCCCATGATGCAGCTAAGATGGTCTTCAAAGACTGATGGACAGGTTTGCTAATGCTTGCAGCCTGTTCGGTCTCACCATCAGCCAGAAGAAAACCCAAGTCATGGGACAAGCAACCGCCTCCCCACCCAGCATCACAATCCAAGACACACCACTAGAGGTCGTACGCGGTAATTGTTGCAGTCACCACGCTCCCCTTTGTGTTTGTAGAGAGTGATGATATTTGCATCTCTCATCCCCTGAGGCACTGAGCCTTCTCTCCAACACTGTATCAGAAGACTATGGAGGGGCTCAAGTAGGCTAGCCTTTCCACTTTTTAAGACCTCTGCTGGAATATAGTCCTTTCCTGAGGCTTTTCCTGATGGCAGTCTGTCTATTGCCCAGGATAGTTCTTCTATGGAAGGCTCCTCATCGAGCTCATGCATCAGCAGTAGATAATCAATGGCATCCAGGGCGGACTGATGTACCATGTTTTCCCTGGAGTAAAGCTTGGATTAGTGTTCAACCCATCTGTCTAGCTGTTTAACTTTGTCTAGTATGGCTTCAGTGAAGCCGTTTTGTTAATTATGGGTCCTGTAGCTCTCCTGATCCCGTTATACATATTTTTTATATTTCCTGTATCAGCTGCATGCTGGATAGACTTGGAGAGCTCCATCCAGTAGTTGTTTGCAGCTTCTCTTACAGCCTTTTGAACTGCCCTTTTGGAAAGCCTCAGTGCAGCCAGCGATGTAGGAGATGGGTTGGCCTTGTATGAGAGCAAGGACAAACGCTTTGCCTCGATCAGAGGGTTGAGGGTAGCAGAGTTGGCATCATACCAGTCATTGCGTTTGCTACCTGTCCTCCTCCCAAAGACTTTGAGAGCTGTAGAGTGGATGGCATTTTTCAGTGTTTCCCACTGTTCAGATGCAGTCTGGGTGTTATCTCCTTTGAAGGTGGAGGTTAACATCTCGTTGAATTTCGCATTGCGATCTGAGTATGTGGTCTTACTAACATCAATACGAGCAACACTCTCCTGTTTAGTGTGGTAGAAATCTTTGGGTTGAAGTTTGACTCTACTGCATATTAGGGAATGATCTGTATCACAATCAGCACTGTGGTAGGCTCTAGACATCAGAAAATGTTTGAGGTACCTTCGTCTAGTAATGATTAGATCGAGCTGGTGCCAACGCCCTGATCTGGGATGTCTCCAGGACACTCTGTGATGCGGTCTGGCAGCAAAGAATGTGTTGGTAATGCAGAGGTCATGGTAGGCACAGAGTTCTAGAAGGCGCTGACCGTTACCATTGCATTTGCCCACTCCAAAGTTACCAAGGCAGCTCGGCCATGCATCGTTGTCGCCACCCACACGTACATTAAAGTCCCCAAGTATAATCAGGTCTTCATTTTGTGGAAATGCTTTGATGGTGCTATCCAGCTGTGTGTAGAAGTGCTCCTTGATGTCGTCAGGCGCTGCGAGTGTTGGGGCGTACACACATAATAGATTAATTGTTCCATCTGTGGTGTTCAGTCGTAGTGAGATTAGACGCTCAGTAGCTGAATCAGAGAGTTGTACGTTCTGAAGCAGTGGGTTTCTGACTGCGAAACCAACACCATGTTCCCGGACCTCCTCTTCTTGTTTTCCTTGCCAGAAGAAGGTATAGTCCGATTCCTTTAGGCATCCGGTGTCAGCTAAGCATGTTTCTTGGAGTGCAGCGATGTCTACTTTGAGTCTCGATAGCTCGTTGTTGATGATGGCAGTTTTTCGAATATCGGAGATGTTGCGTATGTCGGTAGATAGGCCAATCGTCATAGTACGAACATTCCAGCACCCTAGCCTGAGTGTTGGGTTCTTTGTGTTTCTTTTGGTTTTGTTTGGTGCAATGGTTACTGGCCACTTGTTGGAATCATCCTATACCCTACGCACCCAGTAGGGTAGGTGGCCAGTGGCGGGATAGCACCTTACTGACTGAGGGCTGCTCAGCTTTGTGGCAGGCGGTAGCTGTCCAATGAAATTAAATAACTTCTCCCACCGTTAGGACCGACGCCTGGCGCCCAGCTGTACGCCAATTGAGCTGTATGCTTATAACCGGTAACTGTCGCTCCCCTGTTTAGTCCTATACAGATGCATAGCTGAAGTTTTCTCTCCAGGGCGCTGGCCAGGGCAGATCTGTGGAGAGACTGGGTTGCCCAATTGTCAGAATCCCCCTCTCGGTCTTGCTGGTGTTGCCCAGAGGAATGGAAGTACCAGTACGTCCGGCACCAGGTTGACTGCGGTAGCTACCAGAGCAAGGCTGAGTACAGCACTTGTCTGCCTGTGGGGCTACACTCCAGATTTTCTGTTAGGGTTTACTCCCTTAGCCTTTATCGAACCAACGAGTAACCACAAGGCCAGCTATGGGTAAATAGTACCACTGCCATATATAAATAATGTATAAATAATGTATAAATATATATATATATATGTATATATATATATATATGGTATAAATAATATACAAATATATAAATAATATATAAATATATATATATATATATATATAAATATATATCAATATTAAGTAATGTGATTGATAATTTAAAATTTAAAAATCAAATTATAATCAAATTAAAAATCCGTTTCATAAGAAGGAACAACAACAAAATCAATTATCTGTACGATCGTTTCGGAAAACAATGCTTTTTATTGTGGTATACATCAAGTTACGTACAATAATTATATATAGTTTTTTAATAAGCAAGGTCTCCTCGTCAGCAAATTTTTAAGGGTTTTTATTAAATTTAAAAGACACCATAAATAAACCTAGCATTAAAAGTAAGGCAGATGAATCTTTTAATTTTTCGCTTTTTGAAATCAGGAACTATGGTTAAAATACTCATTTAGATGTTTGCTATAGCTTTTTATTTATAAATATATATAAATAATATATGAATAATAAATAAATGATATATAAAGAATATGTGAATAATATATTTTTTTTAATTTTTTTTTTTTATTACATTTTCACCCCAAACAAGGCAAATTGCCACTTTGGTGTAAGGGGCTACTATCAGGGGCAACAACTACTGGGGTACTATGTAGGGATTTGGGCAGCAAGGTGTCGGTTCACGTTACACTTGAACTTCTGCACGTCAGTACTGTTGGGGAAGCAGGGACCTGGAATGGAATTCCAGAGTCTTGCGGTTCTGGGGAAGAAACTATTGGAGTAAAAAGATCTTTTACATCTAGGGACCTCTACAGTGTGGGGGTGGGATCTAGTAGCCTGTCGGGTTTGTCGAGGGTGCTCGCGTCGTGGGGGCACAAGTGATTGCAGTTCGTCAGAGCATTCACCACTAAAATACTTGTAGAAAAGGCAGAGGGATGCAACATTTCGTCGATGGGACAGAGGCTGAAGCTTAGATGCCAGTTCAGGGCCTATCAGGTTTGCGACTCTCTTTTGAACCTTGTCAAGGAGCGAGAGACTAGTAGCAGATGCACCAGCCCAGATGTGGCAGCAATACTCCATACATGGGCGAATGGTGGCCTTATAGAGGTACAGGATAAATAATATATAAAGAATTTGAAGCATAAAACTTTTTCTAAAATTACTGGATTCAGTATTGAATAAACTAAAATGCTTTATATACCATAAAAAGAAAACAAGAAAACCAAACACGATGAATAAATATTTGAAGATATAAAGAACTTGAAGAATAAAAACGTTTTGTAAAATTGCTGGATGCAGCATTAAATAGCCTGGAAAAGGTTTATATACTGTAAAAAAAAAAAACAATCAATCAAAATCTGTTGCTGAGATACATGCTAACATTTACCTGTACGAATATTCACACTTGTCCAAACTATATAGAGATTCTTTAGTGATTTTAAATTGAGAGACTTTCAAGGACTATAAAAGGACACGAGATATTACTCTCCTTTATTGTTGCTTTCTTTTATTATTGCTTGTTGATACACATTATCAACACTTCACCAAGTCGGTATTGATTGATGAGTTGATGTCAAGGTTTCTGATATCGCAGACAATATGCATGAACGAATCAGAATTAGATAACGGAGATAGAGGAGAAAGGTTCCTGATCCTGAATAGACCTTTGCAAAAATATCCCTTCAATACGAATAAAGAAATGCTTTTACAGCTTTTCTAAGCCTGTATTATAGGCACAGCGCTTCTCGCTTTTCAGTATATTCGATGAGAATTATCATTATGTACTTTTAGCACAATGAAAATAAAAAAAAGTCAAGCAAACGAAAAGCGTGCTACGAGCTCAATAGCTATTATAATTGTCCCTATTTATTTACTTCCTTACGGAGGCAAAGTTATACACAAGGCCGTGGATAATATCCAACTCCCAAAGAAGGTTCACTCTGTATAGAACCGACATAATAATTATCCTTCCTTGATAGAACAGATCTTATAATTTAAATTATTCATTTCCAAACATACGATGTACATTATAACACAGTAGGCATAAGGCAATAATATTTTATCAGCATTGTGTAATGTTATGACCCTTTGAGCTGTGATCATAGCGTAGTATCTGTGTTAACTGTGGCAAGCAAGGCCAAGGGTCAAAATATTATTATTATTATTATTATTATTATTATTATTATTATTATTATTATTATTATTATTTGAGCGAAGGCTGGTCGCTGGATCAATTATTATGATTAAAAGAATAAACAATTAAATTGGGGAAAAGATGATTGACATATAAATCGCAAAAGGAATGTGAAAATAGAAAATAGATGTGAACATTATTTTTGGGTTTGCATAAACAAATGACTAGATTGGGGTTACATTAAGTTGGTCTGAGACACGTAATGATGTGACGTAAAGAAACACCTGATGTATGTAGATTTGGGGAGATTCTAATGAGTCGTTAGCCGGACATCGGAGAGAACGGACGACCAAGATGACGTGGGAAGCGGCGTCACTTTGAACAACCAAGATGTAAAGAACGTGTAATCTCTGAAATGCTGGCCAGATCATGATAATATTTGTTCATAAATAATTCAAGTATGTGTTGTGTTATTTACATCTGTTAAAAAAGAACTGTGGTGTACAACTGTTTCGATACGTCCACGTCAATCATTTCCTGTTAGAACTGTTGCACAAATGTTAAAATATACACACTAGATGATCAACTAAATGGTACAGCGTATATATACATACACGCATTTACACGTACACGAATATACAGAGAAAAAGATAAACCCAACTATTAAACGTGTATGTCGTTATGGAATATATTCACATACAACGTATGACACGTTTTATAATATATATCTCCCACCTGACTATATAACAATCGTATCGTATGAGTCCAAAGATTCTATTGTTGGCATTAATACCCCCAATATTTTTGCAGTTTAAATTCTTTCTAGAAATACACCAGGTACTTATGGAAAGTGGGTTAGATGTCGTTAATCATCCTCTGTTTATAATATTTTTACTAAAATAATTATCAATTGCCACAATACCACATTTATTTAAAATATTCACCACTATTTGAATTTAATTTTAATATAATATATAAATATCGTATATGTATAAAAGTGAGAATGTGTGTGTGAGGACATTTCTTAACCTATATATATATATATATAGATTTTTTATCTACAGACTTGAAACTTGGTATAGGATATTCAGACATGTGAAATTTTTTTAATCCATTTTCATCCGGAAAAAAGGGCTGCTATAGGGTAAAAATTGAAAAAATTGGTACGTGGGAGTCATCGGATTTTTATGTTTACTAACTGTTTCACGAATGCGCATGTGCGAAAAGTTTACATTACAGATTACTTATGTTAAAAATAAGTAGTTTAAAAACACCTTTTAAAGAACGTGTCACGCTGATCTAATGGTTATCGTACTTGACTCACTGTCTTTAGGTTTTGGTTTCGATCTTAACTCGAGTATTTTTTTCGTTTTTTTACTTACAAGAAATGAACAGTTTAGAAAAAAAAACCCATAATACTCGCATGCACATGTCTCAGTTTCTGTATTAATTAAAACATAATATTTATGCATATTTTACGACCTGGCAATGCCAGGCGGTCAGCTAGTATATATATATATATATATATATATATATATATATATATATATATATATATAAGAGAAAGAGAAATAAAACTGTAAGTTGAACTTTACAATAAAAATTTATTGTTTGACAATACTCCAAAAATCAATTTACAAAGTCCTTATTCTGCAGAGTTTCAAAGAATGCTATTCTTGTTATTCTTCTCATCAGAGGACATAAAGAAATCAGCAAATTATATTTGTAGCAATGCTAGAATTTACTAGTTAAGGCATTCAGTGAAACTGCAAATTATTGTGGTTATATAAATTGCCAGAAAAAAAAAGAAGTGAAAAACTGTTGGCTATGTAAAAAAAATAAAAATAAAATAAAATAAAAACCGCGCATAATATTTCAGCTTGCATGAAAATTCTCTCAAATTGATCTGAAATGCGAAAATAGATCTTTAGAGAGAATGGAGTCTAAAAGAAGTCCAGCATGACGATGCATATAATCTGATTGGAAAGCCTTCAAAACAGCTGAAATAATGAAAATTGCTTTTTCAGGATAGTGCACTAGCCCAAAAAGAAGTTGATATCCAGTCAAATTGGACCGAGCAATAGAAGGAAAAAATCAGTATGAGAACTTTCATCATTGGCTTAATTAGAAAAAGTGATGTCAGATTAAATTTTAAAGAAATTAAGATCAGGCTAAGCGGGGGAAAAACAGAATAACCAGAATAGCATTCTTTGAGACTCCACGGAATAAGGACTTTGTAAATTGTTTTTTGGAGTATTCAGTCGAACAATAAATTTTTATTGTAAAGTTCAACTTACAGTTTTAATTTTCTTTCTCTTATGATAAGCTCTACTCTCTATTGCGTATTGAGCTTTTTTATTTGGTTGGGATTAAATTTTTTATTTATAAATACTGTTATTTATATTAGTTTGAAGTTTACCATTGCGTATATCAGATAGACACTGCATCCCTTTAATTTCATATATATATATATATATATATATATATATATATATATATATATATATATATATTCATTTTTTATTTTTATTTTTACTACTCGCCTGACGATGACCAATTGAGGTCGGAAACGTTCGCGATTATGGGAAGTTTCTTTTTTCACTCGAAAAAAAAAACGTTCGGAAAATGGTCCAACAAAGAGAAAAGGAGGATTACAAGAAAAACAAGCAAGAGTTGTCTGTGCTATTTAATGAAACGTGCATAAAAGAAAAAATGCTGCCTAAATATATATATATATATATATATATATATATATATATATATATATATATAGTGCGTGTATTTAGGCAGCAATTTTCATTTGGGCAGCCATTGTTAAAAATAATAGAAAACTTTTGTTGCCTAAATACAGGGACAGGTGGATGTGGGGGAAGGAGAAGGAGTTATGCAAAGCATTTGAATATATCGGTACTATACTGAAATGTGACACATGTGTCCGTACGTCCAGTGGCACAAAACTAAACACCATCATTGCAAATATTAACTAATGAGAAACGAATTACATACCTTTATAGTCGTCTTTATCAGTTAAAAATCATTAAAAGCATTTCCTCCACAAAAAGTAAAAAAAAAAAACATGGCTCTCTGTTTACGGTTTCAAATTGGCTATTTTATTTCATAATTAAGAGGAGCCTGTAAGTTTTTTTGTATAGTTTTTAAAATTAAAAAAAAAAATGTGCTAGTGAATTGATATGTGTTCCTTTATAATTTATGTGTAAAAATTTATTCAGAAAGATAGAAAACAAAACAGTGTGTTGTGTGTTGAATTTTCCTTAAAAAAATCTAATTTTTTTTAATATCAATTCATTTTAGCTTTAAGAGATTAAAAAAGAATTTGCTAAAAAATTTGTTTTCGTCGTTATTTGTTTGTTTTACTTTTTATTTATTTTATTTATGTAATGTTTAAAAAAATTTTAACAACTGTAGAATTTCCACGGGTTCTGCTAGTTATAATTATTTTGTTAAGGTTATCATCATCGTATCGGGTGAGTCCAAAGATTTTATTGTTGGTATTGGTATCTCCGTTGTCCGAATTCTTTCTAGAAATATATCAGGTACTTATAGGAGGGACCACATGAAGGTTGCCAATACCCGAAGTGGAAGTGATTCTTGTGGAACGAACTGGATTCGAACTTGGAACACCCATATCTTCATTCTGTGTCATTACCCATTTGGCCACCGTTTTGTTAAGATAATGTTTTAAGATCTATTTATAAGAAAGTTCAGGTCACTTGGTAAAACCTCGGATCGATGAGCTCAAGGTTTTGGTCTCTATTTCCGGTCATGCCATCCACGTTATTTATTGGGAACTTATTATTTACTAGGGATACAATATTTCCTTATTTCTAAAAATAGTCAAGATCTTGGATATTTTGAAGTGAGATGAATTCCTCTATGTATTCATTATGTTTAAAACAATTGTGACGGATGGACGAACGGACAAATTAATAAAATTTATATTTACATAAAACTAGCGGGGAGACCCGACGTTAGCCGCGATTGAATGATGATTAATAAATGTTCATGCACACATATTTTTATTCTCATCGAAATCGGTGAACTCATCTATTTTTCAATTAAATCGATTGATAGTCTTCTCTTGTTAGGGACCCATTGCGATGCACCAGGAGGAAGCTTCACATGCCACCCCAAGGTTACTTAGTTTGTAATACATTGTAGTCTACATTACACCGTAGAGAACTTTCTATTCCATCCCATATCCCTTGAGCCCCTGAAGGGGCATAGGCTATCTACAACTTTTTGTAGATTTTTTTGTAGCAAGGAGTTCTTTTTACAGGGTGAGGGTGTTGGCCCCACACCCAACCTTCCCAGAAGGTACATACAGCGCCTAGCATTCCCAAATGGTTACTCATCTGGTACTGGCCAGGCTCAACATTGTTTAACTTCGGTGATCTGACGAGAACCGGTGTGTCAATGTGATTGTGCCGTACTAGAACTTTCTGTTGATTTTTATAAAATTATTTTTATGGATAATAGCTTGAATTGAATTTCAAAATACAAAAGTCAAGTATCATGCTTCAATTGTGCTCTAAGCAGAAATATTCATTTCGAAAGCGCCCCTGTTATATCAACGAACCCACTGTTGATTTTATATGCCTGCTTGTGTGGTGATAATCAAATATCCTCCAGGGGTTTCATTTGTAGGTTCTCATATGAGAAGATAGTCTAATTCGAGATCCACACATCCTAAAAAAATTCGGACATACGTTATCATTTAGCAATCGTGCGAGTGGCTCATCTTTGCACTATTCTTGTTACTCTCAGCTCCTCAGCACCATAATGCCGTTCAATTTCGAAACTTTTCACGCAAACTCTTATTTCAGTCCTCCACTCCACTTTATTTTACTTCAGTCGAAGTTCTCAGAAATCAAGAGGCCCACAACTAGAGGCTAACACTTGAACTCTATATGAGATACATAGATATTCGAATGTTCCATTAAACTTCTTCTCTAAAACACTGAGTTAGTAAAGAAATTGAGAACATAGTTTTCCTCTTCCCAATTAACCATTCTCATATCTTGTAGTATATCTTTCGTTTTGGATGCCAGGATAAGAATTCATCTAGTTTGATAGAGTATCCAGCTTTGTGCTGCTATTTGAGGTAACATCACTTGGAGAAGGTGCCCCATTCCTCGTAAAAGCTAATGTACATAAGCCATAGTGAGGAGATCTTATTTGAGCAGCGAATACTAAATGTGATTTTAAATATTTGGTCAGGGTTTACTTCTAGGGAAAAGTATCCTCATGACAAGTTGTTCTGGCAAACCCCCGTACAGAGAGACCTTAGACACTCGGGGATAGTGTCTACCGAATGCACTATTTGTTGTAATCAATCCAAACGATCGCAGTGATATCAGAGGAAATAAAACTGAATGCGTATGAGCGTGTGAGAAAATATCAGCAGGAGCTGAAGAACAGTTGGCTTGTGAAGATATTAGCAGCAGTAGCCGGAAATTAGGATGTCAGAACAAAAAAGCAAAAGAAAAAGGACACCACATAGTCTGAAAAAAAAAAAAGAAGCAAAGTCCATGCCGAAGAAGATGGACTGGACGTGTAAAGCTGAAGGCGAGAAATAGTTGGCTAATGCCAGCGTGAAGTCAGAGAAGACAAGTGTTTACCGGGCGAGATAGACGTGATGGTGGTAAGAGACCTTTAAGACGTTGCAGTGGGGTTTTGTTAATCTCATTACAGATGAAATAGACAGAAAAAAAAAACAAGGAACATGAATTATTTTGAAAGTTATGGAAATAAATGCCTTTTGCTAGAACAGAAAAAAAAAAGCTGAGCCGTATATATTAATGAATTAATTTATTTTTGTTTGTTCCATTTCGACGATACCAGACGGTGTGAGCGCCCGAGAGAGATTCAAACACGATTCGAGCCTAAAAGTTACATGACATCTAGATCGTCTTAGGATATATTTCAGAACCTAAAGATAATCAACAACCAAATAATTTCTGATTTAATTCAGAGTCAAGATAAAAAGACGATTAAATAAATTAAACTAAACAATATAAGTTCCACAAAATGGATGCGAACTATGTACTCAAAAGACTAAAAAACAAGTACTTGCTATAAACCATTCTCATGAATAAAATATATTCCCTGCATCACTTTAAAAACTTTAATAATATTCTTCATAATTCTACTGATAATAATTAGAGTGTATTAATCTTTGAATACGCGTGTCATGATGTATTTCTTATGTATTTTTGGCATATTTTCTATGACACAAACATAAAATGAGGACAAAATTGACAGATTGGAAAAATTGAAATTTTTCATGTACGCCGGCCTGTCAGGTTTGGCATATTTTACAGATTCTTGGTTTAGATGCTTTTTATCAAATTTCCTTTAGCATACTAGTGTCATGACGTATTTCTTAGGAATTTTTGGTCGGTTTTCTATTATTTAAACCATTAAATAAAGACAAAATTAACTCATTGTAAGAATTAAAATTTCTCATGTACGCGGACAATTTTAGACGGACTTTATCACAGTTCCTTTAGAAGACTAGTGTCATGATGGTTTTGGTTTAGAAGCTTTAAATCACATTTCCCTTCTGAATACTAGTGTCATGATGTATTTCTTATGTATATTTGTCTGGTTTTCTATAATGTATTATTAAATTAAGACAACACTGACATATTGCAAAAATTGAAATTTCTCATGTACGCAGTCTGTCAGGCGTTGTCTATATTACATATTTTGGTTTAGATGCTTTTATAACATTTACTTTAGAATACAATTGTCATGACAAATTTAGCTACGTTTGACCCATTTTCTATGATTAAAACATTCAATTAAGATAAAACTTACACATTGTTAAAATTGAAATTTCGGAAGTACGCCGTGCTGTCAGGTTTTGGCCTATTTTACTGGGTTTTCGTTTAGATTCTGTTTTACACATTTAATAGTGTCATGATGTATTTCTTATGTGTTTTTGTCTTGTTTTCTATGATTTAAACATATAATTTAGATGAAATTGAAACATTGCAAAAATTGAAATTTCTCATGTGCACGGTCCGTTCAGGTTTAGGCTATTTTCCAGAGTTTTGCTTTAGATGCTGTTTTGCACATTTATTTTAGAATACTAGTGTCATGGTGTATTTCTTATATGTATTTGGCCGGTTTTCTGTGTTTTACACATTAAATTAAGATAAAATTGACACATTGCAAAAATTGAAATTTCATATGGACGGTTTGGCCTATTTTACCAGGTTTTAGTTTAGATGTTTTTTATCACATTTACTTTCGAATACTCGTGTTATGATGTATTTCTCATGTATTTTTGGCCGGTTTATTTTCATGAGTTAAAGATTAAATATAAAGATTTTTTTGTTTATATGCTTTTTATCACATATCATTTAGAATACTAGTGTCATGATGCATTTCTTATGTGCTTTTTTGTCGGTTTTCTAGGATTCAAGATAAACAAACTTCTGAAAAACCTCCTCCTTAAGTAAGACACTCTATCAAAACCCCTAATACTAATGATTACAACAATACTATCTCATTTATTACTGTACACACAATAAACTTTATCCCTGAGTGGCCTTCGGGCCTTGATAAGTGGTGACCCTCATGTAAAAAAAAAAAAAAAAAATTTCAACATCATTTTATGACAAAATTGACACATTGCAAATATTGAAATTATATATATATATATATATATATATATATATATATATATATATATATATATATATATATATATATATATATATATATAATATTGGTGTTATGTTCTGTCATGTTTCATTTCATTTGCTTTTGCCAAACGTGTGACGCGCTGAGTTATTTCATGACGATTACTGATCAGGAATCTATCTAACGTGTCATAGTTGTCACGACCGATACAGATTTTTTTAATTATTTTTTACTAAGCGATATGGGATTCCATAACATAGAAATCATGGTCTGACGTGTACTTTAATACTACACATTTTAACCATTTGGCCTGCAGCAAAGTGTAGTATCTGTTTTGATACTACACTTTACATTTTCTGACCTCAATCAGTGGAGAAGAAATCCTTCTAGACCGAGACAATTTTAATTTTTGTTTCTATCCAGAGTGCTCCTTTTTGGGGGGAGCTGGATTTTCCCCCGCATTAAAAATTGGCCTTGTGTCTAACTCTGCCCTCGTGGGGAGGGTAGTAAATAGGAAATACTACACATTGTTAAATATAAAAATAGAATTATGGACACAAGTCAAGTGAAGAAGGCCAGAAAATGTTGTGAAATATTGTAATAATAAGGTGAGAAAGCTAGTTTTTCCTTTCTTCATCATCTAGCTCATCATTGATATTTTTTTTTTCACAGGGCAGTTATTTGCTTTTCGAAAGTCATTGCTTTAGATGCATTACAGATAAAGGCTTACCAATTCCGAGGCGAAGCTTATACAAAGCTTTATAAAGTAAGTAAAGAATATCTCTTTTACATGGACCACTTGCCTTTGTAATCTTCCCCGCTCTAGTTTCAAAGATGGCGACAGGTCTGTCAATTGATGTATGGAAACACAAATTGATACAATACTTCCGCTATTGCTCCAAATTACTTACTTATATATTTGGACAAAATATTAAGGATTATTTTTGTTAAAATATTTTTTCTAACATATTTACGTTTTTTTTTTTTTAAATGTAGTATATTTAAATATACTTTATTTACATGCACTTTATTTAAACCTGCACAGTTTCTTACGATCGTTGCCGATTTAAAAAATATTTTTTTTTTATAGTTAACTATATTTTATGTTTATTTTTTCACCCCCCCCCACCTTATAATAAAAATATATTAAAATACGTAAACTTTCTTTATCAATTGATTTAATGTTTTTAGTCGCATAGAATATAAACATAGTTATTTTGAAAAAGATATGCAATAAAAAAAAACACACACACACTAAATCTATTGACAAACAAAGTTTACGTATTTTTATATATGTTTATTTTAAAGGGAGTGAAAAAAATAAGCCGTAATTAAACTATGAAAAATAATTTTTTTTTTAAATCGGCGGCGATCGTTATAGACTGCGCAGGTTTAAATAAAGTATATGTAAATAAAGTATATTTGAATATACTACATTTCAAAAAGAAAATGTAACTTTACTTGAAAAAAAAAAAAAACGTAAATATGTTGAAAAAAATATATCAACAAAAAAACTTTTAATATTTTACACAAATATGTAAGTAAGCAGTTTTTGAGAATAGCGGAAGTATTGTATCAATTTTGTGCTTCCATAACTCAAGTGACAGACCTGCCGCCATCTTTGAAACTTAGGACCTCATTTTATGCCCCATTACCCAAACGTTGTATGTCCGGACAGTCACAAATGAAATGAGAACTTTCCACACACACACACACACACATATATATATGGCATAATTACACTGACATGACACACTGGTTCTTGCCAGATCATTAATGAGCCTGGCCAGTAAAAGATGGGTGAATATTTGGGAATACTAGGCGCTGTATATATTGTGCCTGTATGTAGGAATTTCTAGGCTAGTATCTGAGTGCGTTTTTAAAACATTTAGGAGAAATGTACTCCCCGTCTTGTTAAGACATGCATCTCGGAGAAGGAATACTCTGATGTAAAATATGAGGTCTTTACGTCTGCTTTGTCTTGTGACAGCTATTGCACCGACTAAGATTAGCAGTTGTACCAAAATGTGTGGATGGTTCTTACACAAAGACTTCATCACTATAAGCAAATCATCTGTGTGAAATATCCGAACAAACCTTATATGTCGAAATCGACATATAATCATATATAGTAATACTACACATATGATATTGAAGATTTGGTTTAAGTCTCCCAAAATTCATACTGAAATTGGCATAACAAAGAAAGGGTTGATTAACAATAATTTCATTGTAGCAGTCTTCTGGCGATAATTACCAAAAAATAAGAAAATTAATTGATACTACTAACTGGTCATGGCTGACAAAATCTACTTCCATAAATTACAGGGTGGAATGATAAAATTGTCGCCATAGAAAAGACGATATGATTCCATTTCCATTTGATGAAAACCGGTTTTCTTTTTTTGTTGCAGACTATCAACTAGTTATCCAGTTGTGTACAAATTTCAAGAGCGATAGGAACCTTCTATCATGTCCAAAAATGATACAATGTTCAACTAATGAGATCGGAAATGGGCTGCTGCACAACTCATGTTCTCTACCGATCTAAATTATGACAACATGACCATTGTCAACACCCTCAAAATGCAAATCCGAACGGTTTAATGCTTGAGGGCACAGCTCAACAAAGTTTATGGCCACAGTTATATACTTTGGTGTTGTTTCAAGTGGGGGCCACATCATGACCCCTCAAATCTTCAAAGTCAGCTTGAAATTCAACACCAAAGTGTACCTTAATGTGCTGAACAATGTGGTGATCCCCCGGTGCAATCAGGTAGCTACTGGCAGACCCTAAGTGTGGCAGAAGGACTCGGTGCTTCCACAAGTCCAAAGAAACCCAGACTTGGCGTCAGAGGGAGTGCTATGACTTGTACCCTTCTGTCACTGCCCCCCCCCTTTTTTCTTTGACCTGAACCTGCTGGACTATTTCCTTTGTCATGCATCAAGAACATCACTGACATGATCTTCCACAACACCAAAGCCAGCCTGATCGCTGACATCTGCCGAGTATTCGCCAAGCTCCCGTCGGCGCTTGTGGAAAAGGTATGCTCCCAGTTTAGGACACATATCGAGGTGGTGATTGAGGCTGAAGGGGGCTACATTGGATAGATGTTAGCACTACTACATAATAAATAAAGATGTTAGCACTACTACATAATAAATAAAGCTGTAAAGTTGTTTTCTTTAGGGCAACAAATCCACACCGTACATATAGGTTTCTGAGCTCCACATTTTTACAAGCTTGAAAAGATGCACTTAAAAACGGTCAGAGATTACATCAATCAACACTATAACTATCAAGAGAGGAATAGTAGTCCTAATAACCCAGCTTAAGTAATACATATTTCATTACATAGTTCAACTTGCTGAATAATCTATTATCGGTGAGAATTTTCTTTGACATTAAACTGCCACGGGAATATTTTTAGGTATTTGCAATCTTTCAGTGAATTTTGAATACATGATGTTAAATAATGGATACTTGGTGATATCTGCCGTTGTTGATTATATTTATTCGTGCATACGATTTACAATATGATTTACAAAAAAGAAATTTCACAAAAAAATACTGAAAAATAATTATACACGAATATGGCACAAGGCCAAGTTGGATAGGGTTGGGATGGAGATTGTACGTCATCCTTTTGGTCTATTGTCTTACATTAGTTCCAGTTTTCACAATGCCGCATTCACACTGTGGCCAATTTTACTTAACCTTGTTCTCTTTTTTTTTATTTACAAAAAAATATATGTACAATTTCAATTCATCAGTTTAGGGGTGAGGGTTTCTACCCAAAAGCAGGATAGAAATGAGCTATCCACTGTTTTCAGGGGTCTTAAAGACAAGCAAGTCAGTTCCTAGGTGGGGTTGGGGCTTATCGAGGGGGGGAGGATGGGGCTTTATGTGAAAAGGGGTGCCTGTTGTTAACTATGATGTTGGAATAGATGGCACTGTTGCAATCTTCATCTGAACAGTTGTAAAGTTAGTGTCCAGTAGTCAGTCTTAACAGGTGAATTTGCCAAGCAGTGATATTATTATTATACACTAGAACCCCGGGATACACGGCATTAATCCATTCCAGGGTTAGTGAAATCGCCATATGACGGGGCCTAAGCCAAATTTTATACAGTACATGTTAAAAATTAGTAACAAAATACAGTATAGTATATAATACACATGTATATAATCAAATACCATCATAAATAACCCCATGAGGCCGGGAAAATACCGTAACGAGGGGCCGAAAAACAGTGTATTTCACATCGTCACCTTTAAAAGACGTATCCCGGGGACACCGTATCCCGGGCTTCTACTGTATATGAATTTATACCAGATTTTTTTTTCTACTTGTTGTCTATAAACTGAAATCACTAATAAAATGCAATATGTCAGTTCTATTTCCATTTCAAATTAAGAAAGACAAGGTCAGAATTTTAATTAAAAAAAACAAAAAAAAAACAGAGGAATCAAATAATGCTTGAAAATTCTAATTTCCTAAATGTCTGATTGTCTTTCAGAACTTCGGACAGATTTAAACACATTTTTCAAATGGTTGAATAATTTATATAGAGCGAGTGTAAATAGCATAGAAATTATAGAAAGTGAACGAAACGGACGCATATTTTTTGAAAACACGTATCAAGTATTGGCATGAATCGTGTTCATAGCAGAATTTTATACACTGCTTATGTTTACAGAACTATAATAATAAAAAAGTGAAAAGTTAACTTTGTTTTGTTACAAAGACAAGAAGGTTTTGTAAATACAAAGTGGAAAGATAAAATTGTTTCCCTAGAAAAGACGACATGATTCCATTTCCATTTTTTTTTTTTGTTGCAAACTATCTACTAGTTGGGCAGTTTTGTACGAATCCCAAGAGTGATAGAATCCTTTTATCATGTCTGAAGTGACACAATGTTCAACTCGTGAGATCAGAAAGGCGTCGCTATACAACTCAGGTTCTTAACTGATCCAAGTTATGACAACAGGCCTATTGCCAGCATTCTCAACATCGCTGGATTGCCACAAATAACAAGGACGTGCACAGGGTAATGGAAGCACAGTTTTCAGCCACAGTTATGTTCTTTGGTGTGGTTTCAAGTGGGAGGGGCCGCATCATGTCACCTCACATCTTCGAAGTCGGCTTGAAAGTCAACACTAAAGTGTACCTGGATGTGCAGAAGGGTGTGGTGATCCCTTGATGTAATCAGGTGGGCGCTGGCAGACTCTGGGTCTAGTAACATGACTCAGCACTGACCCACAAGTCCATAGAGATCCAGGCTTGGCCTCAGAAGCTGTGCTACGACTTTGTACGCTTCTGTTACTGGTCCCCTTCCTCCCTGACATAACCTGCTGAACTACTTCATTTGGACATACGTCGAGAACATCACTGACATGACTTTCTACAATACCAAAGCCAGCCTGATCGCCAAGTATTTGCTGAGCTTCTGCCGGTGCTTATGGAAAATGCATGCTCCCAATTCTGGACACGTATCGAGGCAGTGATTGAGGCTAAAGGTGGCTACATTGAATAGATATCAGCTCTTCTATATAATCAAGTTACCTTAATTGATTTCTTCGATAAAAGTTTTAAAATAAAACTGTAGTGTTGTGTTTCTTTAGGGCGACAATTTTATCGTTCCACCCTGTAGTTATACAATTTCTCCCATTCTAATACGTGCTGTCAATGAATAAATTCATTTTGAAATACCTATTCGTCTTCAGAATCCATTAAAGACACTAAAATCTAGAGATTAACGTACAATGTATTGACGTAAAGCAAAGGTGTCACGGGTCGTCTATTGTTTACATATGATCAATGGAAGAAGATATTTATACAAAAAGAATTTCATTTGTAAAACAACAAATTTTAATGTTATATTTTTTATATTCATGTGATTTCTTTTTTTTTTTTTTTACAGTATCAATTAGCCTTGCGAGATTACACCCACATCATCCACATGGAACCAAATAATTACATGTATTATTTTTATCTGGTAAGTCAGTATAAAATAATAATATACACTAGGTGTATTTATTTCTCCCCCACCGTTTGAAATGTAACACTAGGTCAGAAAGTGGAATTAAAAAGTCAGTGTTCCAGAGGAAGAGCACCCTGACTCTGCAATATATACTTGTGCAGCTCCAGCGACATTCTCCGGTGGGGGCGCATCAGGCGATTAGCAATAAACTAACCCCTTCTTAAATATAAACTCAACAGTAGGTTCTTTAATTGGGCAGAGGCGCGTCCGAAATGTATGTTTTAGTTTAGAACACAATTGAAGCATGATACTTGACTTTTGCATGTTAAACATTAATGCAAGCCATTATTTATAAAAAAGATAATTTTATAAAATGAGCAGTAGGCTCTCTACAGTGCAATGTAGACTACAATGTATTTTGGACCAAGTCACTGAAATCTAGGGCTATATTTATTGCTTATACTCGTCTTGGGATAGATATACGTATTTATCTGGTCAGTGATATCCAAAACTATAGGCCCTGTCGGCGGGGCATTAGAATACGCCGACTGCCCCCCTGCAGAGGGTAAAAGCCCCTCAATGGGGGTCCTGGATACGACCTTAAACTATATCCAGTGGTAAGGCCCAGCTTGTGGGCTTTGGGGAGTGTGAAGCCACCCTTTAATTACCATTGCTCCTAGGTCCACTCTTACCCGGAGTGGTAGTACCTGTTAGGGTCCCAACTATGGGTTAAATAGAAACCGGCGTGAAAACAACAAATATATTCTATTAAAAAAATTTTTTTTTCAAAATCTTTGGATTCGGCATTAAATAACCCGAAAAGGGTTGATATGCCGTAAAACAAAAACAACCAACCAACCAAAACTATATTTGTCGCTGACCAAAATACTCCAAAGTATACATGTTTCTTACCAGTGGTAACACATGTACGTGTTTAACTGGTGATACTCCAATCTATACATGTCTTTAACTATTTATAACACAGTGTGTATAAGGTACAGGTTGTAGTGGTTCATTAATTTGTACATGTTTCTGACCGAAGATATTATAATTCATACATATCTTTAATCAGGGATACTCCAATGTGTTCATAAACTAAACCAATGTTCTCATGTATCAAGCACCTGTACCCCAATCCCTGACAATTTTTTCTATGTTCTTCAATTAGCGTTGAACAATGAAGGTGCATCAGAGTTTTATCCCCTTAATGGGATTGGATTGGCATTGGATATTATTATATTGAAAAACCAGAAAATCCTCAACGCTCTAAGTTAGTTTGCATCAATTGTGACATCCTCTGGAATGATCACAAACAGACGAACCGGTAATACCGGGTTTGGTATTTGGTCCTGGTCAGGTTAAACCAACTATCACCGAAAGATCAAGTTTACAGGTAATATTGAATTCACGAGCAACCCGCAGCTGCATATATATTCTGGTTATGAGAAAATGGCATACACCGCCTAGAATTTCCAAATAATCACCATGTATCCCAGTCTTCATGTTGCTTAACTTCGATGATCAACATGATCAGTGTGTCAACACGATTCAAGATCAAAGTGTAGTATCTGTTCCGGCAGATGCTGCACTTAAGATAATTTGTACCAGTCAATGGAGGGGAAACCCTCTATACTGGGACAATTATTATTTTTGGTAACCAGAGTGACCCCTTTTAGGGGAGCTGGTTTTTACCTCACATTAAAAACGGCCTTGTGCCTAATTTGCTCAGTGGGGGAGCAAATAAATACCATCTGTTCCGGCAGATACTGCAAGCTATGACTAGCTATGACTAGCTATGACTAGCAAAGACCAGATGTGGGGGCAACCCCACATGCCTGACCTTTAACCAGCTCCCATTTCCCACCTCTCGGGAGCTGGTCCCCTTTTTCCCTTCCCCCTCCCTTCACTCCTCACATTAAAAATTGGCCTTGTGCCTAATTTGCTCGGTGGGGGAGCAAATAAATACCATCTGTTCCGGCAGATGCTGCAAAGACCAGATGTGGGGGCAACCCCACATGCCTGACCTTTAACCAGCTCCCATTTCCCACCTCTCGGGAGCTCGTCCCCTTTTTCCCTTCCCCCTCCCTTCACTCCTCACATTAAAAATCGGCCTTGTGCCTAATTTGCTCGGTGGGGGAGCAAATAAATACCATCTGTTCCGGCAGATACTGCAAGCTATGACTAGCTATGACTAGCAAAGACCAGATGTGGGGGCAACCCCACATGCTTGACCTTTAACCAGTTCCCATTTCCTTCCTCTCGGGAGCTGGTCCCCTTTTTCCCTTCCCCCTCCCTTCACTCCTCACATTAAAAATTGGCCTTGTGCCTTATTTGCTCGGTGGGGGAGCAAATAAATACCATCTGTTCCGGCAGATGCTGCAAGCAAAGACTAGCTATGACTAGCAAAGACCATATGTGGGGGTAACCCCACATATCTGAACTTGGTCAAGGTAGGGATCACCCTATGACCACAGTTACTATCCAGCTTCCATTTCCCACCTCTCGGGAGCAGGATCCCCCTTTCCCTCCCCCTCCCCCTCTCTCCACATTAAAAAACGGCCTTGTGCCTAATTTGCTCAGTGGGGAAGCAAATAAATACAAAGATAAAAGTGTAGTATCTGTTCCGGCAGATACTGCAAAGCTAAGACTAGCAAAGACCAGCTATGACTAGCAAAGACCATATGTGGGGGTAACCCCACATATCTAAACTTGGTCACTGAAGGGGCAATCCTTCATACCAACAGTTTCTAATCCAGCTCCCATTTCCCACCTCTCGGGAGCTGGTACCCCCCTTCCCTCCCCCCTTCCCTCCATCTCCACATTAAAAAAACGGCCTTGTGCCTAATTTGCTACTTGGGGAAGCAAATAAATACAAAGATCAAAGTGTAGTATCTGTTCTTCAGATGCTGCACTTCAATTTCTTGTTCTCTGTCAGTGGAGGAGAAATCCTTCACGACTGAGACAATTTTTATTTTTGTTCCTTTTCTCCACATTAAAAAACGACCCTGGTGTCTAACTCTGTCCCGTGGGGAGACATTGTAAATAGGAACACGATTATGCTGAATCTGGTAAGCAGCGTGTATTCAGGAGAGATTAATTTTATTCTTGATTTTTCTTTTTTAATTAATTTATTAATGGACAAATATTCTTTCAATTTTTCAGGGTGACATTTTTATTAAAATGAAAAAGAAGAAAATTGCAAGTTTTTTTCTCGAGTAAGTATGTGTATCCTCTGATGCAACGATTATTATTAACACGATGGCATCTAGGGACGTAAGGGACATACAGAGATGGAAAGAGATTTATGCAGATATAGGATAAAAGGGATATACAGAGAATAGAGGCCAGGAGAACCCAGTTGAGAGAATCAAGATTTTAAATCAAAGCTTGTACACTTGCATATGCCGGGGCTTGAGTTGTAAGCCATGTTTAATTTCAGAACAGTTTCCGATGGTTAGTTGTTCTTTACAAGTCCTGAAGGTGACTGATTCTCAGTAGACAGTTTTTGAGTTGTAAGCCATGTTTAATTTCAGAACAGTTTCCGATGGTTAGTTGTTCTTTACAAGTCCTGAAGGTGACTGATTCTCAGTAGACAGTTTTTGAGTTGTAAGCCATGTTTAATTTCAGAACAGTTTCCGATGGTTAGTTGTTCTTTACAAGTCCTGAAGGTGACTGATTCTCAGTAGACAGTTTTTGAGTTGTAAGCCATGTTTAATTTCAGAACAGTTTCCGATGGTTAGTTGTTCTTTACAAGTCCTGGAGGTGACTGATTCTCAGTAGACAGTTTTTGAGTTGTAAGCCATGTTTAATTTCAGAACAGTTTCCGATGGTTAGTTGTTCTTTACAAGTCCTGAAGGTGACTGATTCTCAGTAGACAGTTTTTGAGTTGTAAGCCATGTTTAATTTCAGAACAGTTTCCGATGGTTAGTTGTTCTTTACAAGTCCTGGAGGTGACTGATTCTCAGTAGACAGTTTTTGAGTTGTAAGCCATGTTTAATTTCAGAACAGTTTCCGATGGTTAGTTGTTCTTTACAAGTCCTGAAGGTGACTGATTCTCAGTAGACAGTTTTTGAGTTGTAAGCCATGTTTAATTTCAGAACAGTTTCCGATGGTTAGTTGTTCTTTACAAGTCCTGGAGGTGACTGATTCTCAGTAGACAGTTTTTGAGTTGTAAGCCATGTTTAATTTCAGAACAGTTTCCGATGGTTAGTTGTTCTTTACAAGTCCTGAAGGTGACTGATTCTCAGTAGACAGTTTTTGAGTTGTAAGCCATGTTTAATTTCAGAACAGTTTCTGATGGTTAGCTGTTCTTTACAAGTCCTGAAGGTGACTGATTCTCAGTAGACAGTTTTTGAGTTGTAAGCCATGTTTAATTTCAGAACAGTTTCCGATGGTTAGTTGTTCTATGGAGGTGACTGGTTCTCAGTTTTTGAGTTGTAAGCCATGTTTAATTTAAGAACAGTTTCCGATGGTTAGTTGTTCTTTACAAGTCCTGGAGGTGACTGATTCTCAGTAGACAGTTTTTGAGTTGTAAGCCATGTTTAATTTCAGAACAGTTTCCGATGGTTAGTTGTTCTTTACAAGTCCTGGAGGTGACTGATTCTCAGTAGACAGTTTTTGAGTTGTAAGCCATGTTTAATTTCAGAACAGTTTCTGATGGTTAGCTGTTCTTTACAAGTCCTGGAGGTGACTGATTCTCAGTAGACAGTTTTTGAGTTGTAAGCCATGTTTAATTTCAGAACAGTTTCCGATGGTTAGTTGTTCTTTACAAGTCCTGGAGGTGACTGATTCTCAGTAGACAGTTTTTGAGTTGTAAGCCATGTTTAATTTCAGAACAGTTTCCGATGGTTAGTTGTTCTTTACAAGTCCTGGAGGTGACTGATTCTCAGTAGACAGTTTTTGAGTTGTAAGCCATGTTTAATTTCAGAACAGTTTCCGATGGTTAGTTGTTCTTTACAAGTCCTGGAGGTGACTGATTCTCAGTAGACAGTTTTTGAGTTGTAAGCCATGTTTAATTTCAGAACAGTTTCCGATGGTTAGTTGTTCTTTACAAGTCCTGAAGGTGACTGATTCTCAGTAGACAGTTTTTGAGTTGTAAGCCATGTTTAATTTCAGAACAGTTTCTGATGGTTAGCTGTTCTTTACAAGTCCTGAAGGTGACTGATTCTCAGTAGACAGTTTTTGAGTTGTAAGCCATGTTTAATTTCAGAACAGTTTCCGATGGTTAGTTGTTCTTTACAAGTCCTGGAGGTGACTGATTCTCAGTAGACAGTTTTTGAGTTGTAAGCCATGTTTAATTTCAGAACAGTTTCCGATGGTTAGTTGTTCTTTACAAGTCCTGAAGGTGACTGATTCTCAGTAGACAGTTTTTGAGTTGTAAGCCATGTTTAATTTCAGAACAGTTTCTGATGGTTAGCTGTTCTTTACAAGTCCTGAAGGTGACTGATTCTCAGTAGACAGTTTTTGAGTTGTAAGCCATGTTTAATTTCAGAACAGTTTCCGATGGTTAGTTGTTCTATGGAGGTGACTGGTTCTCAGTTTTTGAGTTGTAAGCCATGTTTAATTTCAGAACAGTTTCCGATGGTTAGTTGTTCTTTACAAGTCCTGGAGGTGACTGATTCTCAGTAGACAGTTTTTGAGTTGTAAGCCATGTTTAATTTCAGAACAGTTTCCGATGGTTAGTTGTTCTTTACAAGTCCTGGAGGTGACTGATTCTCAGTAGACAGTTTTTGAGTTGTAAGCCATGTTTAATTTCAGAACAGTTTCCGATGGTTAGTTGTTCTTTACAAGTCCTGGAGGTGACTGATTCTCAGTAGACAGTTTTTGAGTTGTAAGCCATGTTTAATTTCAGAACAGTTTCCGATGGTTAGTTGTTCTTTACAAGTCCTGGAGGTGACTGATTCTCAGTAGACAGTTTTTGAGTTGTAAGCCATGTTTAATTTCAGAACAGTTTCCGATGGTTAGTTGTTCTTTACAAGTCCTGGAGGTGACTGATTCTCAGTAGACAGTTTTTGAGTTGTAAGCCATGTTTAATTTCAGAACAGTTTCCGATGGTTAGTTGTTCTATGGAGGTGACTGGTTCTCAGTTTTTGAGTTGTAAGCCATGTTTAATTTCAGAACAGTTTCCGATGGTTAGTTGTTCTTTACAAGTCCTGGAGGTGACTGATTCTCAGTAGACAGTTTTTGAGTTGTAAGCCATGTTTAATTTCAGAACAGTTTCCGATGGTTAGTTGTTCTTTACAAGTCCTGGAGGTGACTGATTCTCAGTAGACAGTTTTTGAGTTGTAAGCCATGTTTAATTTCAGAACAGTTTCCGATGGTTAGTTGTTCTTTACAAGTCCTGGAGGTGACTGATTCTCAGTAGACAGTTTTTGAGTTGTAAGCCATATTTAATTTCAGAACAGTTTCCGATGGTTAGTTGTTCTTTACAAGTCCTGGAGGTGACTGATTCTCAGTAGACAGTTTTTGAGTTGTAAGCCATATTTAATTTCAGAACAGTTTCCGATGGTTAGTTGTTCTATGGAGGTGACTGGTTCTCAGTTTTTGAGTTGGAAGCCACAGAGCAAAAGGTTCTTCCCGTGTTGACACAAAGAAAACATATGCAAGGTTGCTAAAGAAAAGGTTTAATTTTTATGGAGCAATTCTGGTTTCTGATTGGTTGGTAGCAGAACGTGAATTAATTTGATTTGTCAGTTCCTAGCAGCATCGTTTATAAATAGAATCTTCCAACTGTAAGGGATCATACCCGCATTTCAATTAAAAAAATATTGCAACACCGGGTAATAAATTAAAGCATCATCACAAACAGGAACACCAATTCAGGCGGCTGCATTGAGTTGCTTTCTGCTGTTGGAGTGAGTAGCTGCGGGGAAGTCATATATACGGCAGCAGGACTTATTTTCTTATCATACCTGTAATGTGCATCCAGGAGACAAGCGCCCGCATTTTTGTGTGTTGTGTGGGTGCGTAAGAGAGACGGACGAAAAGGAAAGACTTACCTCGGGGCCGGCTCGGCGTCGCCGACCGAAAATAGAGAAAGAAAGATCAAGATGGTGGCCGCCGTCTTTTGTAAAGGATGATATCTCGCAAAGTCACATGAATTCTCGCAATATGCAAATTTAGCCAGCCTGCAACGGCCATAAAAGCGGGTGATTGAAAGACGTGGGGGAGCGATGATTGACTTGGTCGGGAATCATGTTACTGTTGCTTCTCGTGCCGTGTGGGTGTGAGCATATCTTACCGTTGTTGGGACCGTTCTGAGTAACCGATTGTTGGGTCCGTTCTGAGTAACCGTTCGCATCCGTCTAGGTAACTTGCTAGTTGGATTCCGTGCAGAACCGGTGTTTACTGGCTATTGAATTGCTTTACGTTGCTGCAACATTACACATCTACAGAGGGCGCAGTACTTTTAAAGGATTTTCCTTATACATCTACAGAGGGCGCAGTAATTTTAAAGGACTTTCCTAACACATTTTCTACAATACCTTCGGTAAAATCTCAGAAGTGGCTGTCTGAGAAGTTCCACAACTTCAACAGTACAAATATCTGCCGTCATTTTCTTAACTCTTCTAATTGCAGCCTCATGGACTATTAGCTGTGAGGCATAGTTGAGAACGGCACTAACTATATATTTGGTAACATTAAGGATAAAAACTGATTGCCAGGATCAGACAGGCATTTCTTGACCGACATTGTGAAAGCCGCATGCTCCAAGCTTAAGCCTCGCTTGGAGATCATGATTGAGACTTAGAGTAACTTCTTTTCATGTTCTGTATTAAGTAATAATCCAAAATTTTAAATGCATCTTTTAGAGCAGGTTTTCCAAAAGTGGGCTTCGTGAGTGAGGCAAATGACCAAGTTCTTTATATGGAAAAAATGAAATGGCTGCAAACATTTAATTGTTGATATTTTTCCTGGAAAGAGATATGGTACATAACTACAGGTGTAAGGAATTTCAGGATGGTTTATGAAAAAGAAAATAAAAAACATAAATTAACAAAAAAAATGCAACAATTTTTGATTAACCAAAAACAAAATTGGTTGTAAATATTATCATTAGTTAGTATTAAATGTGAAATTTGTTTTTCATATTTATTATAGAAATTATCTTGTTAGTGCTCTGTGAAAACTTTTGACCTGCTTAGGGGCTCCATGATGTCCTGAAGTTTGGTAAACCCTGTTTTAGCAAATCTTTTGCCGAATACAACGTACTTGAAGAAGCCGAACCGCAGTACAAGGATTACAAGCATTGATTAGCAATTGTTTCTAAATGACAGATTTTCATGGGTTGAAGGTTCAATCCCACCACAGATGGCAATAACTAAAAATGACATAATAGTTAACACTTCTACTTGTTCATGGCTGATGTATTGTTCTGGCCCGGAAGGGTCACTAATGAAAACACGGACACGGCTATGTGTTAAAACAAAATATTTGTGTTGAGAATGAAACAGAATATACAGAGACCAACAGTCGTAAAACTTTACGCCTTGATAGAGTACTATGAAGTACACAAACATATTCGGAGAGTCGGTATCTCTCACCCTATTTATGCAATTTGAAAGAGTTCATGTCTTGTGTATGGGTGAGTCTCCATAACGCCCCCCCTCCTCGCTCCTAAACCTTTTCGCCGTGTTAATATCTTTTCCACTTCATATCAATAGTCAGTGGATCGGTGAATTTTCTCTTCTGCTCGACCATCGTTGTTCTGGGTGAGGTGGGTCGAAATCGAGCGTCTGAAAATGTCGTCTATCATCTCTTTCTCTACAAATAATGTACCTCTAGTGTTATCTGAGTGACTTTTTTTACAAATAAGTTTTGGTGGCGTTTATGAGTATGTTATGTACCTTGTATGGTATACCCAACATCGCCAATCCGTTATAATTTGATTTTTTGTTAGTAAATATTATTTTTTAGTAATATTATTCATTATTTTCTGAATGATAAGCCCAGTTGACTTTATATTTCTACATACAAAGGAATTGAAAGATCGAAGGTTGGTATAGTCGGACCATCTTCGTCTTTGTGAACCCTATATGTGTCTTGCTTCAACCTCTTTTCGTTTACCTTTAAACATAGTTTACTTTTTATGCAACTCTGTTTTTGACGATTTTATTTCCTGCTCACTTTTTAATTGTTACTTCGTTATTTTTCGCCGTATGTTTGAATTGTATGCGTTAGTTCTTTAATGTCTTTCTTGATTTGCCGCATGCAATTCATGTGAAAAGGAATTTCGTTCGATAGGTTTTCGTTTCTTTTACTTTCTTCAGTTTACATATTTTTAGATAAAAAATATTGGCTGATAAGTTCCAAAATTTAAAACTGTTCATCCAATTCAAACCAAATAAATTTACAGATTTTTTAGTACGTACGCCTTCAACTTTTCAATAGTCCTGCTCAAATTTAATAGTAAACATAATTCTCCAATAAAATTAATATTATTGCCAGTCAGCTGACTTTAGTGTTTTCTGCAAAGTCGGTTTATTAAGTTTCTTCCACGTATTCAAATTTATAATTAAATGATCCGATCCAGTCTCCAACTGAAATTTAACGATTTAATTGACTATTACGTATTTACGTACATTTTCGTCAGTTTTCTCTCCGGATTTTGTCTATCTATTTTTTGTCTTGCGTTTGCTTCTACAATGCGACATTTTATGACCAAGCTTAATACAATTTTGACAAATTTATTACGAAATGAGCAGAATTTTTCCCAATGTAATTCCGCGCATGGATTGCATGATCTCGGGGTTAATTTATTTTATTTCTGTATCGCCTCCTCGTTTTGAATATGTGGTAGCCATTTTCTTTTTATTCTCTTTTTTAAGGGAGTAATTCTTTGCTTTATACTTAGAATTTTTTCCTTTTTTTTCACCATTAGTTGAAAGACTTTTTAGGTATTTTTTAGTCCCAGCTGAAAAGTTTAACTTCTTCGTTGAAAACGGATTTTGTTAGTTGTATTCCTTTGAGAATTTGAATTCTTCGTCACTAAGTTGTGAGTATTCCCTTTTTGAATTCAAGTTCCTCGTCGCCAAGTTGTTGTGACCCGAATGCGTCACTAATTAAGACATGGACACGAATATGGGTTAAAACAAGGTATTTGTATTGGGAAGAAAATAGAATATGCAGAGAACAATAGTCGTAGTACTTTACGCCAAGATGGCGTCTTACCAATTATACAAACGTATTCGAAGGGTCGATACCTTTCGCTCTATTTATGCAGCTTGGAAGAATTCATGTCTTGTGAATTGGTGAGTCCCCATAACATGTATCAAGAACAATCTACACCTCTGTTCAGTTTAAAATTCTATACAGATTTTGATATAAAGATTCTCAAGTTTAAAATGTTGGAACTTATATTGTCTGAAAGGTTATGAAAATAAACACATGTAATAATCCCAAACAACTTCCCATTTACAATGAAAGATGCAGAATATTCAACCTGAATTTTATTTACTTGTTGTACAAATTCAAGTAAAAATACGTAGATTTGATAAAACGCATATAAAAGAAATTGAAATATTTGTTAACCAAAGATTCAAAATATGGTCAGACATAGAAAATTAACAGAGAAAGTGCAGCTTATATTATAAGTAGACGCAGAATATTTGACAAGAGTATAAGTTAAGCAGTAGCAAGAGATATTAAGTGTATAAATCCTAGACAATCGGTCTTGAATGCTATATTGAACAGATAGCTTCATCGATAAGTACACAGCTTAAGATATGATGCTAGATGTCAATGGTGGAGTAGAATGTGAACTGATTTCAATAATGTTTAGATTAGTAAGCAAAAGTAAATATGAATAAAAATGATGAGAAAGATAAAAAATTATTTATTAAATCCTAAAAATGAATAAAAATTTTAATGAAATAAGAAATTTAGAAAGATTAGGTAACCAGTAATGAGGATATTACTAATTCCAAGATAGTGTGTTTCAGACTATTTTGAGATGACGCCCTCAGATGGAAAATTCAGAGAGTACTTGGTAACTTTTCTGAATTATTCCTTGATATTATTTTTTGTCCCAGAAAAACTAATGTTTGGCACAAGTAATACTAAAAAATAACCGAAATGATTTTATATTTTCAGGTTGCTTTCCATTGTGGATTCCAGCGTTTCTTTACCCATGTCCTGTGAATTAGCTGCTGTTCATTCTTACTTAACGCATTATGACAAAGTAAGTAATCTTGCAGATTATGTTAAAATTAATAGCAGTGCTACTATTCAATGATAATGCTTCAAATTCTATTCCACTACATTCATCGCTTGGCCTTCGGGACAAGATCAAAGTGTAGTATCTGTTCTTCAGATGCTGCAAGCTATGACTAGCAAAGACCAGATGTGGGGGCAACCCCACATGCCTGACCTTTAACCAGCTCCCATTTCCCACCTCTCGGGAGCTGGTCCCCTTTTTCCCTTCCCCCTCCCTTCACTCCTCACATTAAAAATCGGCTTTGTGCCTAATTTGCTCGGTGGGGGAGCAAATAAATACCATCTGTTCTTCAGATGCTGCACTTCTATTTCTTGTTCTCTTTCGTTGGAGGAGAAATCCTTCACGGCTGAGACAATTTTTATTTTTGTACCTTTTCTCCACGTTAAAAAACGACCCTGGTGTCTAACTCTGTTCCGTGGGGAGGCATAGTAAATAGGTACATTCATCGCTTGTATTGCAACAGATGAAACACCCTTTGAACTTACTGTGCTGAGGTTCAGTGGAGCACAATTGGGATAATTGACAACACAGGAAAGTTGCACCTATCATGTCAGCAACTACAACTTACCAGTTATACTGCTGGTGGCTCGGTTTTTCAGATGGACTTAGGCTGTAGTCGGCATATTACTCACTACAGTTCCCGCCTTCCAGATGTTCTACCTCAGGGGATTAGCCCCAGACGCACCACAAGAGAATTTCCCTGCATAGACTGGCATCAAAGGCTGAAGTCTACGGAAGTTTGGAAGGCTCTTCAAATTAAAGAGAACATAACCAAGGAGAGTTGTGGCAAAGAAGTTAAAACATGTGTCATGTAATGATACTGTCTATTCGGTATACCTACTTAGCACAGCAATGGGAAGGTTTGTATGAATAATTCTCTCTCTAAGAAGAACTATTAGATGAAGCTTGATTAGCTACAAACGATCTAACATTACACATTACATTTGGGAAATCATATATATATAGAAAAACTAGAAAAAATGTGACACATTCGGTCACTGTTGACTTCGGGTAAAATTGCAGGAATCAGAAGAAAATGCATTTGTAAACACACACACACACACAGTATGTTTATTGTACAAACATTATTGGTTACATATATGCATACATGCTTCAGTGGAACCTCAATTCAAAGACACCATCTCATCAGACTGAAAAAAGAGCAAAGTATATATACTAGCTGAGAGACCCGTCGTTGCTCGGGATTGACTGACGATCACCGAATGTTCCACGCTTCCAATACTTTTATTGTCATCAAAATTGGTGAATAGCCCATTTTTCAATCAAATTGAAATTGATTGATTGTCTGTTCTAATTAGGGCCCCAATGTGGCGCATCAGAAGGAAGCTTCATATGCCTTCCTACAGTGAATTAATCTACAACACATTGTACTCTACATTGCACTGTAGAGAACCTACTGTTGATTTTATAAAATTACTAGCTGGGGTGCCTAGCGTTGCCTAGGTGTTTGGAGGTGTGTTTGTTGGTGGTGGGGGTGTAAAGCAGAACAAAATGGAAACTTAATCCTGTTTAAATATAAAAAAAAACGATGTTAAACTCCTTAAAAAATAAAACAAAGAAACAACGATTTTAAAAATGGAAAAAAAAATCTTTTATAGATGTAAAAGGAAAAAGGGTTACTGGGCTGACAACATATACCTGCGCTACGGTAAAAGTTGCAATGTAAGATGTTAAATTTAGTGATTAAAAAGTGAATGGGTTCAAATTGAGGGCAAAACTATTTCTGCGGGACAGTTTTTTTTTTGGCTTTATTTTTTTCTCTCCCCAACTTGTTGTAGGGAGCACAAAATAGCAATTGTCTGTACGAAGTTTTCAAGTGCTCCTTGCCGCACGAGTGCCGCTGACGCTTTTGTGAGTTTCACTTTTTTATACCGAAAAGCCAACGACATGCGCGTGGGCCAATAAATATCGGCGAAAATCGCCGGTAAAAGTTGCCCAAATTAAAGATACATGCCGAGTTGTTTCTTTGATCTTAGATATTATCATCTCGCTAGTATATAAAAAGTTAATAAGAATGAGCGAGCAAGCCAAGAACCAATGCGAATAAAGCCTTTGCCGGACGTACAGAAAAAATGCACACACACACAAACACACACACATTTTCGCTTTTATATATATAGATGTTTATATAATGGTTTGAATTAAAGTTTAAAATGCCAAGTCAAGTATCATGGTTTAATTGTGCTCTAATCAGAAACATTCATTTTCGAACACTCCCCTGTCTTATCAAAAAACCTACCTTGATTTTATACGGTGATTGTACGGTGATAAAACTTCTTAAATGCACTTGTATTGTTAACTTTGGTTCAAATCAGGCTGTTACATAATGGGTATATGCTTGTCATAATTAGGTACGTATATGTACACGCATACGTGTTACAGACGGGTGTATATACAGACACTAATGCATGTGTGTATAAAGTAAATAGCAGTCCATGTAACAGTTTGCGTATCAATGTGTCAGTGCGTGTGTGCGTGTGCACAAGTGTTTTACACATATTCATAAAAAGTTCAATGAAACTTTGGTAAACGGACTACTAACCTTTGTATAAATAAAGAAAATCATACAACTCATTTTTGAAATTCACTATCTGTGAAAATCAAGCTTTAGTAGGCTGTATTCCGATTCCTGGTGTAGCTGTTCATTTGAATTTGTAAATATAAAAATTGGTCAGTCATCTCATAATATATATAGCAATAAATAAAACACTAAATTTTCAAGAGTCTACATCAATTTTAAATGCCTGCACAAAAAATCTGGAAATTTATTTAAGGCATCTCGTAATTGAGGTTGGAGAGCATTGCTCAAACTGGAATTATACTTTCTTGAGATTTTCCAATATACTCCCTCCCTCTTTGTATCCTCATTCCCTGATCAAGGAGTTTGAATATAGATAGTGCCGATTGTGTCGGCAGATATAAACAAATTAACGAATCTACAGTTAATACATGCACTTCTTCCTTTAAGTATTAACCATGGGATTATTTTTGTTGTTTTTCAGGCTCTATCTATTTTGCAAAAAGCTTTGGGAAAAAACTCGGAAGATCCTCAATTGATGATGTCGTTGGGAACAACTCAACTAGAAGCAAGGCATTACCGGGATGCTTTGGTCACGTTCAATGAACTTAGAGTAATTGTGGTAGGTTGTATAAATCAAAACTAAATAGTATCTTTTCAAACATTTATTCTATTGTATTACTAGTTATAATAAACTGAACTACTCCTTATCACCCAGAAAAGCAGTTAAATACATGTTTTGAAAGACTTCTTCAATTTTATTATTTTATTAATACTCATCATTGCCCAGGGAGCGAAACAATCTTGTGAAATTCCTTTCCTATTTTACTGTCTCTTCTAATCTCTTATTATCTATATAAATGAAACAGTAGACGTATGTGTGTGTATCTGACTGTGGATAAATATTTAACAAAACTCTTAAACTACTGGTCACGTAACATTGAAATTAACAGGAAATAGTAATTATGCACTAAACATGGTTTATAGCGAGTTAAATCTATGTTTGACTGGATGAATAATGCGTACAGACATATATCGGCAAGTTGAAATGTAAATTGTCCATTACAACTTTCTGACATATTTTTTACTCCTTTCTGCGCATGCTCAAATTCAATTCATTTCTTCAAGTCGTTTAATATTAAATCTTTCTTGACTACCTCCCAATAGCTACATCGGTAGGAAACGCAGCTGGAGCGCTATAATGTTTTAGTTTCGATTCTAGCTAATGGCAACGAAGTAATTTATTTCTCACTTTTTAAATCACGACTATATGTTAGGTACAATGTAAAATTAAATAGAGAATTTGCTCTGTAATAATAATTA
Organism: Euprymna scolopes; assembly: GCF_053919585.1. NCBI lineage: Eukaryota > Metazoa > Mollusca > Cephalopoda > Sepiida > Sepiolidae > Euprymna > Euprymna scolopes. The sequence goes on along the minus strand of NC_136484.1, from coordinate 40,251,465 downwards.
TGAAACCTGCATGAATTAAAATAGTATATTTAAGCATATTTTACAAACCGGCAAAGCTCCCCCTTCACTAGTTAATTTGAATAATTTACGATGTATACACTTAAAAAATAGGGCCTTCAGACAAAAACTGAATATTTATAACAACAATTCTGAAGAAATGGAACAACATTCACATCTGTTGAGTAGGGGAACTGATGTAGGAGTTCAATTATTTATCATTCAAAGATGGAAATTTGATTGTTAAACTTTACAAAAAATTCATGATATTTTATGGCTTTATTAAATAACTGTTTGGTTTAATGGATTGAACCGAAGTAAATCTCGTATCCATTTTGTTATCATGCTCCTATCTCGCTCCACACATTCCTTACACATCCTTATGTCTAGGGAGTTGACGGTTGCTAAGTGGTTAATGATGCGGACTGTCAACCTTGGGTTGCCAAGTTCGAGTTCACTTCGTTCCACAGAAACATTTTCACTTAGAGATGTTGGCGACTATCACGTGATCACTCTTGTATGACGCAGGTGTCTTTTTAAAAAGAATTCTTACAAGAACAATATCAGGTAAACGAAGGATAACAAAAACAATCAGGTATTGAGCATGTTGAATTTAATACTGAAAATAAATGCATAAAATATAAATAAAATGTAGATACATGAAATAATATATATATATATATATATATATATATATATATATATATATATATATATATATATATATATATATATACACTTGTGCCCGATATTATTCATACCCCTCGGATCTTTGAGATTTCTATAAGAATATTGCTCAAACCAGAAGGTAGACAATATTAAAGGGATTTCAAACAATAAATCAAGCATAAGCATTTAATTTAAACTCAACAAATAAATAAATTATGCAAGTTTGAAACATTATACAAAGAAAAACAATAATGGCACTAGTTCAAAATTATTCATACCTCTCTTACTAATAGTCAATAGCATGCCCTTTATTCTTAATAACTGCCTGTAACCGTTTTGGATATTTATCAACAAGGTTTTTACAAGCATCAACACTGATTTTTGACCATTCTTCAATGCAGTAGTTCTCCAAATCCCTCAAATTTCTAGGTGTCTGCTTTTTAACCTCAGTTTTCAATATGTGCCAGAGGTTTTCGATAGGGTTCAGGTCGGGACTCTGGCTAGGCCATTCCAAAACATTAATTTGATTATCCTCAAACCATTTCTTGACTATTTTGGCAGTATGTTTTGGATCATTATCCTGTTGAAGGACCCAGTTTGGTCCTAAATGGAGCTTCTCCGCACCCTGTCTAATGTTTTTCTGGAGTATCTCCAAATATTGCTCCTTCTTCATGGTTCAATCTATCTTGACCAAGCTACCTGGACCACTAGCCGAAAAGGAGCCCCAAAACATTAGGCTACCACCACCATGTTTCACCGTGGGTATGGTGTTCTTTGGGTTGTAAGCTTCTCCTTTCTTCCTCCAAACGTAAGAAGCATCCATATGGCCAAACAATTCAACTTTTGTTTCGTCAGTCCACAAAATACTTGAGAAAACGTACTCTGGAGAATTCACATGGGTCCTAGCAAACTTTAGACGTGCTGCAAGGTGTTTTCCGGTGTGCAATGGAGTCCTTCTTGGTCTTCTTCCTTTCAAACCATTTTCATGCAGAGTCCTTTGCAATGTTTGCCTTGATATTTTTATGCCAGAAGACTCCAGATTTTCTAAAATGTCCTTAATAGTGGTGGTTGGATTTGCATTAACACTTCTTACAATATTCCTGGTGGCTCTAGCAGACAGTCTCCTTTTCCTTCCTCTACCAATCAAGTTGTTTGTTATGTGGTGGCTCTGGGATTTGTTAATGATGCTCTGTACTGTTGCTGTAGGGACCTCAAATTTCTTTGAAATTGACTTGTAACCTAAACCATCCTTATGTGAATTCACAATTTTAGTCCTAAGATCATTACAAAGCTCTTTTTTCTTCCCCATTTTAATAATTTTTATTCTTTTATTGGTTTTCAGTTGATATCATTTTAATTTCTGAAAAATGCAAAAAACGAAATGAAATTAATCAAAGGTTGTATAAAAGCATTCAAAATAAGAATCAAACAGGAAACAAACAGTCAGAAACTCGATTAATACTGAAAAAATAAGGGGGTATGATTATTTTTGAACATTGCAGATTTTATAAATAGCTGTATATTTCTTTTATTATAAGTATCCCGAGATTTTAAAATGACTAAACCGATCAGAAGAGGTTTATTAAGAATATGTATCAATATGGACGTAAACAATAAATTCTTACAAAGTTACACCTAATAAACTCAATTTTCAAGAGGGGGTATGAATAATATCGGGCACAAGTGTATATTTTAAAGTTTGTTTTTAAAAGGGCGTTACTTTCAATGTATACCATTTTAATTTAACGGGTCTAGATTGTTATTTTAAAACCTTTCACCGTTAATTTTGTGTTAAGCCCAATGTGACTATTTAATAGGGACAGAGCATATATTGTTCAAAATTTTGTTAAAAATTCAAAGACTCACGTTTTCTTTTTTATAACCTTCGTTTATTTCCTGGATTTTTCCATTACAGCTGTTTCATTAATGAGTTAGCAATTTTACGATTAATGTTTTCGTAAAAATATTCCGTCCTCACCAACTTCTTCAGATGTTTATCCATTAGATTTTCACAACAAATGGTATATTTTTAACATGGTGGACATCGTATTCGGGTAAAAAGATTTCCACAACCATGCTTCCTATCTTCCTCCATCTTTTGGTGTTAAGTAACAATAAAAAAGAAAACGTGAGTCTTTGAATCTTCAACAAAATTTTGAACTATATATGTATATATATAGATATATGTAGTTCAAAATTTTGTTGGACTTCCACTTATCTTGTGCTTCCTTTTTTAAAATTAAATATGTTTTTAACTCTTTTTCAAGATGTCTTTTAACATGTTTTATTAATCATTTGTTCATATTATAAGCTCTATTTCCTTTTCGGTTTTATTGAGCTTTAACATCTGGTTGAGATTACTTTACTTGTAAATATTAACTCTTTAATATTCATAATATATTTTAAGTTTACCATTTTGATTACCTTGGTAAACTTATTGTAATTTTCATTTATATATATATATATATATATATATATATATATATATATATGTATGTATATATAATATAAAGCTGAATGTCTGTGTGTGTATGTGTGTGTGTGTGTGTGTGTGTGTCTGGTCACGAATAGGCTCCTATATGCTTGACTATTTTAAAAAACTGATTACATATAATGATAGAAGATGTATCGAAAAAAAAGTTTACAAGTGTTTTTGATATAGATGTACATAAGAATACTTTGATAAGTATGTTTTAACTTAAATAGGGATGGTATAAAAAAATTGTGGGGGTCTGCGTTCGCGCCTGGCCTCCATACAATGAAAATAATCACAAACTTTAATAGAGACTTTTCATATCTATCTGCATAAGTATATTTTGATAATTATGTTTCAGTTTGGAATGGTCCGGAATCCATTCACCAAATAGCAATAGAGCAGCCACGGTACTTTGCACCTGCTGATAGGACAACCTCCTTAGTGGTTAATCCAAGGTTCAGATCAGGCGGGTAACGTCAGCCCAGATGAAACGTTTACCTCCAGCACCCTTGCTAGTGACATGACCACAAGGATAAACATAGAAACAGAAATTTTCCGACATCTCAGGCTACTTTTTACAACGTACTACCGACCTGGAAAGCAGCTTTTTCTTCACACTTTGTCAGAAAAATCATTCAGTGGAAATGAGGATTGAAGAACAAAAAAAGAGAAGCGAGAGTTACTGGAGCTGCCGATAACACATCCACATGCATTATCTACTCTCTATTGAGAAAATAAGATAAAATAAAATAAAAAAAAGTTGAGAAGGACTTATTAATATCTACTTAAAGTCTGTTGCCCCATTCCCGGCTTAGGATAGTACTTGAAGATAGTCTCACCTCCCATGTTAATGCATGGATACGTTTTGCCTTTACCTACGTGAAGCTGGGATGTTAAACCGTTCCAGCTCCACCCCATAATAAATATGCTATAATGGAACTTTTATCAAATTGAAAAAGTTTGGTTATTTTTAACTCTTTTAAAAAGCTGGTTTATAAGTAATACCTTTAGGGTTATGTATTAACTTTAGCTAGACGTAATGCATACTTTAGAAGAAAAAAAAAGACGCGTGTTTTTGAGTTCAGATCATATGCAAATATAATCTGGGATAATATGCAAATATAATCTGGGATAATATGCAAATATAATCTGGGAAATGTCATTTCATGGGAGATTTTTTCTCGTTTAAATATAAGAAAAAGTATTGGTTAATAATAGTATTTTTGACAAAAAAGATTTAGGAGAAAGATAAGAAAACAAGACAAATATTCAGGATTAAAGTCAAACCTGTGATAAGGAAAAAGAGAAAAAGGAAACAAAAAAAAACATCTTAGTGTTTTTAAATTAGTAGTCTGAAAAAGTTACGAACAGAAAAGTTTCTTAGCTTTTGGGACAGTAGAGTTCGTATTAGGTTGGAGTCGATAAGCTGGGAAATGATATTTACTGTTTTGGATAATTACTTATTCCCCATAGAAAGTTATTCTTTTTTGTTTTGCTGTTGCGTCATTAGTCTTTCTTCAGTATTCTTTCCTTTTGCTGTTGCGTCATTAGTCTTTCTTCAGTATTCTTTCTTTTTTTGCTGTTGCGTCATTAGTCTTTCTTCAGTATTCTTTCTTTTTTTGCTGTTGCGTCATTAGTCTTTCTTCAGTATTCTTTCCTTTTGCTGTTGCGTCATTAGTCTTTCTTCAGTATTCTTTCTTTTTTTGCTATTGAGTCATTAGTCTTTCTTCAGTATTCTTTCCTTTTGCTGTTGCGTCATTAGTCTTTCTTCAGTATTCTTTCCTTTTGCTGTTGCGTCATTAGTCTTTCTTCAGTATTCTTTCTTTTTTTGCTGTTGCGTCATTAGTCTTTCTTCAGTATTCTTTCTTTTTTTGCTGTTGCGTCATTAGTCTTTCTTCAGTATTCTTTCCTTTTGCTGTTGCGTCATTAGTCTTTCTTCAGTATTCTTTCTTTTTTTGCTGTTGCGTCATTAGTCTTTCTTCAGTATTCTTTCCTTTTGCTGTTGCGTCATTAGTCTTTCTTCAGTATTCTTTCCTTTTGCTGTTGCGTCATTAGTCTTTCTTCAGTATTCTTTCCTTTTGCTGTTGCGTCATTAGTCTTTCTTCAGTATTCTTTCTTTTTTTGCTGTTGCGTCATTAGTCTTTCTTCAGTATTCTTTCCTTTTGCTGTTGCGTCATTAGTCTTTCTTCAGTATTCTTTCTTTTTTTGCTGTTGCGTCATTAGTCTTTCTTCAGTATTCTTTCCTTTTGCTGTTGCGTCATTAGTCTTTCTTCAGTATTCTTTCCTTTTGCTGTTGCGTCATTAGTCTTTCTTCAGTATTCTTTCTTTTTTTGCTGTTGCGTCATTAGTCTTTCTTCAGTATTCTTTATTTTTTTGCTGTTGCGTCATTAGTCTTTCTTCAGTATTCTTTCTTTTTTTGCTGTTGCGTCATTAGTCTTTCTTTAGTATTCTTTCCTTTTGCTGTTGCGTCATTAGTCTTTCTTCAGTATTCTTTTCTTTTTCTGTTGCGTCATTAGTCTTTCTTCAGTATTCTTTCTTTTTTTGCTGTTGCGTCATTAGTCTTTCTTCGTTATTCTTTCTTTTTTTGCTGTTGCGTCATTAGTCTTTCTTCAGTATTCTTTCTTTTTTTGCTGTTGCGTCATTAGTCTTTCTTCAGTATTCTTTCTTTTTTTGCTGTTGCGTCATTAGTCTTTCTTCAGTATTCTTTCTTTTTTTGCTGTTGCGTCATTAGTCTTTCTTCAGTATTCTTTCTTTTTTTGCTGTTGCGTCATTAGTCTTTCTTCAGTATTCTTTCTTTTTTTGCTGTTGCGTCATTAGTCTTTCTTCAGTATTCTTTCTTTTTTTGCTGTTGCGTCATTAGTCTTTCTTCAGTATTCTTTCTTTTTTTGCTGTTGCGTCATTAGTCTTTCTTCAGTATTCTTTCCTTTTGCTGTTGCGTCATTAGTCTTTCTTCAGTATTCTTTCTTTTTTTGCTGTTGCGTCATTAGTCTTTCTTCAGTATTCTTTCCTTTTGCTGTTGCGTCATTAGTCTTTCTTCAGTATTCTTTCTTTTTTTGCTGTTGCGTCATTAGTTTTTCTTCAGTATTCTTTCTGTTTTTGCTGTTGCGTCATTAGTCTTTCTTCAGTATTCTTTCTTTTTTTGCTGTTGCGTCATTAGTCTTTCTTCAGTATTCTTTCTTTTTTTGCTGTTACGTCATTAGTCTTTCTTCAGTATTCTTTCTTTTTTTGCTGTTGCGTCATTAGTCTTTCTTCAGTATTCTTTCTTTTTTTGCTGTTGCGTCATTAGTCTTTCTTCAGTATTCTTTCCTTTTGCTGTTGCGTCATTAGTCTTTCTTCAGTATTCTTTCTTTTTTTGCTGTTGCGTCATTAGTCTTTCTTCAGTATTCTTTCTTTTTTTGCTGTTGCGTCATTAGTCTTTCTTCAGTATTCTTTCCTTTTGCTGTTGCGTCATTAGTCTTTCTTCAGTATTCTTTCCTTTTGCTGTTGCGTCATTAGTCTTTCTTCAGTATTCTTTCCTTTTGCTGTTGCGTCATTAGTCTTTCTTCAGTATTCTTTCTTTTTTTGCTGTTGCATCATTAGTCTTTCTTTAGTATTCTTTCCTTTTGCTGTTGCGTCATTAGTCTTTCTTCAGTATTCTTTCCTTTTGCTGTTGCGTCATTAGTCTTTCTTCGTTATTCTTTCTTTTTTTGCTGTTGCGTCATTAGTCTTTCTTCAGTATTCTTTCCTTTTGCTGTTGCGTCATTAGTCTTTCTTCAGTATTCTTTCCTTTTGCTGTTGCGTCATTAGTCTTTCTTCAGTATTCTTTCCTTTTGCTGTTGCGTCATTAGTCTTTCTTCAGTATTCTTTCTTTTTTTGCTGTTGCGTCATTAGTCTTTCTTTAGTATTCTTTCCTTTTGCTGTTGCGTCATTAGTCTTTCTTCAGTATTCTTTCCTTTTGCTGTTGCGTCATTAGTCTTTCTTCAGTATTCTTTCTTTTTTTGCTGTTGCGTCATTAGTCTTTCTTCGTTATACTTTCTTTTTTTGCTGTTGCGTCATTAGTCTTTCTTCAGTATTCTTTCTTTTTTTGCTGTTGCGTCATTAGTCTTTCTTCAGTATTCTTTCCTTTTGCTGTTGCGTCATTAGTCTTTCTTCAGTATTCTTTCCTTTTGCTGTTGCGTAATTAGTCTTTCTTCAGTATTCTTTCTTTTTTTGCTGTTGCGTCATTAGTCTTTCTTCAGTATTCTTTCTTTTTTTGCTGTTGCGTCATTTGTCTTTCTTCAGTATTCTTTCTTTTTTTGCTGTTGCGTCATTAGTCTTTCTTCAGTATTCTTTCTTTTTTTGCTGTTGCGTCATTAGTCTTTCTTCAGTATTCTTTCTTTTTTTGCTGTTGCGTCATTAGTCTTTCTTCAGTATTCTTTCCTTTTGCTGTTGCGTCATTAGTCTTTCTTCAGTATTCTTTCTTTTTTTGCTGTTGCGTCATTAGTCTTTCTTTAGTATTCTTTCCTTTTGCTGTTGCGTCATTAGTCTTTCTTCAGTATTCTTTCTTTTTTTGATGTTGCGTCATTAGTCTTTCTTCAGTATTCTTTCTTTTTTTGCTGTTGCGTCATTAGTCTTTCTGCAGTATTCTTTCCTTTTGCTGTTGCGTCATTAGTCTTTCTTCAGTATTCTTTCTTTTTTTGCTGTTGCGTCATTAGTCTTTCTTCAGTATTCTTTCTTTTTTTGCTGTTGCGTCATTAGTCTTTCTTCAGTATTCTTTCCTTTTGCTGTTGCGTCATTAGTCTTTCTTCAGTATTCTTTCTTTTTTTGCTGTTGCGTCATTAGTCTTTCTTCGTTATTCTTTCTTTTTTTGCTGTTGCGTCATTAGTCTTTCTTCAGTATTCTTTCCTTTTGCTGTTGCGTCATTAGTCTTTCTTCAGTATTCTTTCTTTTTGCTGTTGCGTCATTAGTCTTTCTTCAGTATTCTTTCTTTTTTTGCTTTTGCGTCATTAGTCTTTCTTCGTTATTCTTTCTTTTTTTGCTGTTGCGTCATTAGTCTTTCTTCAGTATTCTTTCCTTTTGCTGTTGCGTCATTAGTCTTTCTTCAGTATTCTTTCTTTTTTTGCTGTTGCGTCATTAGTCTTTCTTCGTTATTCTTTCTTTTTTTGCTGTTGCGTCATTAGTCTTTCTTCAGTATTCTTTCCTTTTGCTGTTGCGTCATTAGTCTTTCTTCAGTATTCTTTCCTTTTGCTGTTGCGTCATTAGTCTTTCTTCAGTATTCTTTCTTTTTTTGCTGTTGCGTCATTAGTCTTTCTTCGTTATTCTTTCTTTTTTTGCTGTTGCGTCATTAGTCTTTCTTCAGTATTCTTTCCTTTTGCTGTTGCGTCATTAGTCTTTCTTCAGTATTCTTTCTTTTTTTGCTGTTGCGTCATTAGTCTTTCTTCGTTATTCTTTCTTTTTTTGCTGTTGCGTCATTAGTCTTTCTTCAGTATTCTTTCCTTTTGCTGTTGCGTCATTAGTCTTTCTTCAGTATTCTTTCCTTTTGCTGTTGCGTCATTCGTCTTTCTTCAGTATTCTTTCTTTTTTTGCTGTTGCGTCATTAGTCTTTCTTCGTTATTCTTTCTTTTTTGCTGTTGCGTCATTAGTCTTTCTTCAGTATTCTTTCCTTTTGCTGTTGCGTCATTAGTCTTTCTTCAGTATTCTTTCCTTTTGCTGTTGCGTCATTAGTCTTTCTTCAGTATTCTTTCTTTTTTTGCTGTTGCGTCATTAGTCTTTCTTCGTTATTTTTTCTTTTTTTGCTGTTGCGTCATTAGTCTTTCTTCAGTATTCTTTCTTTTTTTGCTGTTGCGTCATTAGTCTTTCTTCGTTATTCTTTCTTTTTTTGCTGTTGCGTCATTAGTCTTTCTTTCAGTATTCTTTCCTTTTGCTGTTGCGTCATTAGTCTTTCTTCAGTATTCTTTCTTTTTTTGCTGTTGCGTCATTAGTCTTTCTTCGTTATTCTTTCTTTTTTGCTGTTGCGTCATTAGTCTTTCTTCAGTATTCTTTCCTTTTGCTGTTGCGTCATTAGTCTTTCTTCAGTATTCTTTCCTTTTGCTGTTGCGTCATTAGTCTTTCTTCAGTATTCTTTCTTTTTTTGCTGTTGCGTCATTAGTCTTTCTTCAGTATTCTTTCTTTTTGCTGTTGCGTCATTAGTCTTTCTTCAGTATTCTTTCCTTTTGCTGTTGCGTCATTAGTCTTTCTTCAGTATTCTTTCCTTTTGCTGTTGCGTCATTAGTCTTTCTTCAGTATTCTTTCTTTTTTTGCTGTTGCGTCATTAGTCTTTCTTTAGTATTCTTTCCTTTTGCTGTTGCGTCATTAGTCTTTCTTCAGTATTCTTTCCTTTTGCTGTTGCGTCATTAGTCTTTCTTCAGTATTCTTTCTTTTTTTTCTGTTGCGTCATTAGTATTTCTTCGTTATTCTTTCTTTTTTTGCTGTTGCGTCATTAGTCTTTCTTCAGTATTCTTTCTTTTTTTGCTGTTGCGTCATTAGTCTTTCTTCAGTATTCTTTTCTTTTGCTGTTGCGTCATTAGTCTTTCTTCAGTATTCTTTCCTTTTGCTGTTGCGTAATTAGTCTTTCTTCAGTATTCTTTCTTTTTTTGCTGTTGCGTCATTAGTCTTTCTTTAGTATTCTTTCTTTTTTTGCTGTTGCGTCATTAGTCTTTCTTCAGTATTCTTTCTTTTTTTGCTGTTGCGTCATTAGTCTTTCTTCAGTATTCTTTCTTTTTTTGCTGTGGCGTCATTAGTCTTTCTTCAGTATTCTTTCTTTTTTTGCTGTTGCGTCATTAGTCTTTCTTCAGTATTCTTTCCTTTTGCTGTTGCGTCATTAGTCTTTCTTCAGTATTCTTTCTTTTTTTGCTGTTGCGTCATTAGTCTTTCTTCAGTATTCTTTCTTTTTTTGCTGTTGCGTCATTAGTCTTTCTTCAGTATTCTTTCCTTTTGCTGTTGCGTCATTAGTCTTTCTTCAGTATTCTTTCCTTTTGCTGTTGCGTCATTAGTCTTTCTTCAGTATTCTTTCTTTTTTTGCTGTTGCGTCATTAGTCTTTCTTCAGTATTCTTTCCTTTTGCTGTTGCGTCATTAGTCTTTCTTCGGTATTCTTTCCTTTTGCTGTTGCGTCATTAGTCTTTCTTCAGTATTCTTTCTTTTTTGCTGTTGCGTCATTAGTCTTTCTTCAGTATTCTTTCCTTTTGCTGTTGCGTCATTAGTCTTTCTTCAGTATTCTTTCTTTTTTTGCTGTTGCGTCATTAGTCTTTCTTCGTTATTCTTTCTTTTTTTGCTGTTGCGTCATTAGTCTTTCTTCAGTATTCTTTCCTTTTGCTGTTGCGTCATTAGTCTTTCTTCAGTATTCTTTCCTTTTGCTGTTGCGTCATTCGTCTTTCTTCAGTATTCTTTCTTTTTTTGCTGTTGCGTCATTAGTCTTTCTTCGTTATTCTTTCTTTTTTTGCTGTTGCGTCATTAGTCTTTCTTCAGTATTCTTTCCTTTTGCTGTTGCGTCATTAGTCTTTCTTCAGTATTCTTTCCTTTTGCTGTTGCGTCATTAGTCTTTCTTCAGTATTCTTTCTTTTTTTGCTGTTGCGTCATTAGTCTTTCTTCGTTATTTTTTCTTTTTTTGCTGTTGCGTCATTAGTCTTTCTTCAGTATTCTTTCTTTTTTTGCTGTTGCGTCATTAGTCTTTCTTCGTTATTCTTTCTTTTTTTGCTGTTGCGTCATTAGTCTTTCTTCAGTATTCTTTCCTTTTGCTGTTGCGTCATTAGTCTTTCTTCAGTATTCTTTCTTTTTTTGCTGTTGCGTCATTAGTCTTTCTTCGTTATTCTTTCTTTTTTGCTGTTGCGTCATTAGTCTTTCTTCAGTATTCTTTCCTTTTGCTGTTGCGTCATTAGTCTTTCTTCAGTATTCTTTCCTTTTGCTGTTGCGTCATTAGTCTTTCTTCAGTATTCTTTCTTTTTTTGCTGTTGCGTCATTAGTCTTTCTTCAGTATTCTTTCCTTTTGCTGTTGCGTCATTAGTCTTTCTTCAGTATTCTTTCTTTTTTTGCTGTTGCGTCATTAGTCTTTCTTTAGTATTCTTTCCTTTTGCTGTTGCGTCATTAGTCTTTCTTCAGTATTCTTTCTTTTTTTGCTGTTGCGTCATTAGTCTTTCTTCGTTATTCTTTCTTTTTTTGCTGTTGCGTCATTAGTCTTTCTTCAGTATTCTTTCTTTTTGCTGTTGCGTCATTAGTCTTTCTTCAGTATTCTTTCCTTTTGCTGTTGCGTCATTAGTCTTTCTTCAGTATTCTTTCCTTTTGCTGTTGCGTCATTAGTCTTTCTTCAGTATTCTTTCCTTTTGCTGTTGCGTCATTAGTCTTTCTTTAGTATTCTTTCCTTTTGCTGTTGCGTCATTAGTCTTTCTTCAGTATTCTTTCCTTTTGCTGTTGCGTCATTAGTCTTTCTTCAGTATTCTTTCTTTTTTTGCTGTTGCGTCATTAGTCTTTCTTCGTTATTCTTTCTTTTTTTGCTGTTGCGTCATTAGTCTTTCTTCAGTATTCTTTCTTTTTTTGCTGTTGCGTCATTAGTCTTTCTTCAGTATTCTTTCCTTTTGCTGTTGCGTCATTAGTCTTTCTTCAGTATTCTTTCCTTTTGCTGTTGCGTAATTAGTCTTTCTTCAGTATTCTTTCTTTTTTTGCTGTTGCGTCATTAGTCTTTCTTTAGTATTCTTTCTTTTTTTGCTGTTGCGTCATTAGTCTTTCTTCAGTATTCTTTCTTTTTTTGCTGTTGCGTCATTAGTCTTTCTTCAGTATTCTTTCTTTTTTTGCTGTTGCGTCATTAGTCTTTCTTCAGTATTCTTTCTTTTTTTGCTGTTGCGTCATTAGTCTTTCTTCAGTATTCTTTCTTTTTTTGCTGTTGCGTCATTAGTCTTTCTTCAGTATTCTTTCTTTTTTTGCTGTTGCGTCATTAGTCTTTCTTCAGTATTCTTTCTTTTTTTGCTGTTGCGTCATTAGTCTTTCTTCAGTATTCTTTCTTTTTTTGCTGTTGCGTCATTAGTCTTTCTTCAGTATTCTTTCCTTTTGCTGTTGCGTCATTAGTCTTTCTTCGTTATTCTTTCTTTTTTTGCTGTTGCGTCATTAGTCTTTCTTCAGTATTCTTTCTTTTTTTGCTGTTGCGTCATTAGTCTTTCTTCAGTATTCTTTCTTTTTTTGCTGTTGCGTCATTAGTCTTTCTTCAGTATTCTTTCCTTTTGCTGTTGCGTCATTAGTCTTTCTTCGTTATTCTTTCTTTTTTTGCTGTTGCGTCATTAGTCTTTCTTCAGTATTCTTTCTTTTTTTGCTGTTGCGTCATTAGTCTTTCTTCAGTATTCTTTCCTTTTGCTGTTGCGTCATTAGTCTTTCTTCGTTATTCTTTCTTTTTTTGCTGTTGCGTCATTAGTCTTTCTTCAGTATTCTTTCCTTTTGCTGTTGCGTCATTAGTCTTTCTTCAGTATTCTTTCTTTTTTTGCTGTTGCGTCATTAGTCTTTCTTCGTTATTCTTTCTTTTTTTGCTGTTGCGTCATTAGTCTTTCTTCAGTATTCTTTCTTTTTTTGCTGTTGCGTCATTAGTCTTTCTTCAGTATTCTTTCCTTTTGCTGTTGCGTCATTAGTCTTTCTTCAGTATTCTTTCTTTTTTTGCTGTTGCGTCATTAGTCTTTCTTCGTTATTCTTTCTTTTTTTGCTGTTGCGTCATTAGTCTTTCTTCAGTATTCTTTCCTTTTGCTGTTGCGTCATTAGTCTTTCTTCAGTATTCTTTCCTTTTGCTGTTGCGTCATTCGTCTTTCTTCAGTATTCTTTCTTTTTTTGCTGTTGCGTCATTAGTCTTTCTTCGTTATTCTTTCTTTTTTTGCTGTATCGTCATTAGTCTTTCTTCAGTATTCTTTCCTTTTGCTGTTGCGTCATTAGTCTTTCTTCAGTATTCTTTCCTTTTGCTGTTGCGTCATTAGTCTTTCTTCAGTATTCTTTCTTTTTTTGCTGTTGCGTCATTAGTCTTTCTTCGTTATTTTTTCTTTTTTTGCTGTTGCGTCATTAGTCTTTCTTCAGTATTCTTTCTTTTTTTGCTGTTGCGTCATTAGTCTTTCTTCGTTATTCTTTCTTTTTTTGCTGTTGCGTCATTAGTCTTTCTTCAGTATTCTTTCCTTTTGCTGTTGCGTCATTAGTCTTTCTTCAGTATTCTTTCTTTTTTTGCTGTTGCGTCATTAGTCTTTCTTCGTTATTCTTTCTTTTTTGCTGTTGCGTCATTAGTCTTTCTTCAGTATTCTTTCCTTTTGCTGTTGCGTCATTAGTCTTTCTTCAGTATTCTTTCCTTTTGCTGTTGCGTCATTAGTCTTTCTTCAGTATTCTTTCTTTTTTTGCTGTTGCGTCATTAGTCTTTCTTCAGTATTCTTTCTTTTTGCTGTTGCGTCATTAGTCTTTCTTCAGTATTCTTTCCTTTTGCTGTTGCGTCATTAGTCTTTCTTCAGTATTCTTTCCTTTTGCTGTTGCGTCATTAGTCTTTCTTCAGTATTCTTTCTTTTTTTGCTGTTGCGTCATTAGTCTTTCTTTAGTATTCTTTCCTTTTGCTGTTGCGTCATTAGTCTTTCTTCAGTATTCTTTCCTTTTGCTGTTGCGTCATTAGTCTTTCTTCAGTATTCTTTCTTTTTTTTCTGTTGCGTCATTAGTATTTCTTCGTTATTCTTTCTTTTTTTGCTGTTGCGTCATTAGTCTTTCTTCAGTATTCTTTCTTTTTTTGCTGTTGCGTCATTAGTCTTTCTTCAGTATTCTTTCCTTTTGCTGTTGCGTCATTAGTCTTTCTTCAGTATTCTTTCCTTTTGCTGTTGCGTAATTAGTCTTTCTTCAGTATTCTTTCTTTTTTTGCTGTTGCGTCATTAGTCTTTCTTTAGTATTCTTTCTTTTTTTGCTGTTGCGTCATTAGTCTTTCTTCAGTATTCTTTCTTTTTTTGCTGTTGCGTCATTAGTCTTTCTTCAGTATTCTTTCTTTTTTTGCTGTGGCGTCATTAGTCTTTCTTCAGTATTCTTTCTTTTTTTGCTGTTGCGTCATTAGTCTTTCTTCAGTATTCTTTCCTTTTGCTGTTGCGTCATTAGTCTTTCTTCAGTATTCTTTCTTTTTTTGCTGTTGCGTCATTAGTCTTTCTTCAGTATTCTTTCTTTTTTTGCTGTTGCGTCATTAGTCTTTCTTCAGTATTCTTTCCTTTTGCTGTTGCGTCATTAGTCTTTCTTCAGTATTCTTTCCTTTTGCTGTTGCGTCATTAGTCTTTCTTCAGTATTCTTTCTTTTTTTGCTGTTGCGTCATTAGTCTTTCTTCGTTATTCTTTCTTTTTTTGCTGTTGCGTCATTAGTCTTTCTTCAGTATTCTTTCCTTTTGCTGTTGCGTCATTAGTCTTTCTTCGGTATTCTTTCCTTTTGCTGTTGCGTCATTAGTCTTTCTTCAGTATTCTTTCTTTTTTGCTGTTGCGTCATTAGTCTTTCTTCAGTATTCTTTCCTTTTGCTGTTGCGTCATTAGTCTTTCTTCAGTATTCTTTCTTTTTTTGCTGTTGCGTCATTAGTCTTTCTTCGTTATTCTTTCTTTTTTTGCTGTTGCGTCATTAGTCTTTCTTCAGTATTCTTTCCTTTTGCTGTTGCGTCATTAGTCTTTCTTCAGTATTCTTTCCTTTTGCTGTTGCGTCATTCGTCTTTCTTCAGTATTCTTTCTTTTTTTGCTGTTGCGTCATTAGTCTTTCTTCGTTATTCTTTCTTTTTTTGCTGTTGCGTCATTAGTCTTTCTTCAGTATTCTTTCCTTTTGCTGTTGCGTCATTAGTCTTTCTTCAGTATTCTTTCCTTTTGCTGTTGCGTCATTAGTCTTTCTTCAGTATTCTTTCTTTTTTTGCTGTTGCGTCATTAGTCTTTCTTCGTTATTTTTTCTTTTTTTGCTGTTGCGTCATTAGTCTTTCTTCAGTATTCTTTCTTTTTTTGCTGTTGCGTCATTAGTCTTTCTTCGTTATTCTTTCTTTTTTTGCTGTTGCGTCATTAGTCTTTCTTCAGTATTCTTTCCTTTTGCTGTTGCGTCATTAGTCTTTCTTCAGTATTCTTTCTTTTTTTGCTGTTGCGTCATTAGTCTTTCTTCGTTATTCTTTCTTTTTTGCTGTTGCGTCATTAGTCTTTCTTCAGTATTCTTTCCTTTTGCTGTTGCGTCATTAGTCTTTCTTCAGTATTCTTTCCTTTTGCTGTTGCGTCATTAGTCTTTCTTCAGTATTCTTTCTTTTTTTGCTGTTGCGTCATTAGTCTTTCTTCAGTATTCTTTCCTTTTGCTGTTGCGTCATTAGTCTTTCTTCAGTATTCTTTCTTTTTTTGCTGTTGCGTCATTAGTCTTTCTTTAGTATTCTTTCCTTTTGCTGTTGCGTCATTAGTCTTTCTTCAGTATTCTTTCTTTTTTTGCTGTTGCGTCATTAGTCTTTCTTCGTTATTCTTTCTTTTTTTGCTGTTGCGTCATTAGTCTTTCTTCAGTATTCTTTCTTTTTGCTGTTGCGTCATTAGTCTTTCTTCAGTATTCTTTCCTTTTGCTGTTGCGTCATTAGTCTTTCTTCAGTATTCTTTCCTTTTGCTGTTGCGTCATTAGTCTTTCTTCAGTATTCTTTCCTTTTGCTGTTGCGTCATTAGTCTTTCTTTAGTATTCTTTCCTTTTGCTGTTGCGTCATTAGTCTTTCTTCAGTATTCTTTCCTTTTGCTGTTGCGTCATTAGTCTTTCTTCAGTATTCTTTCTTTTTTTGCTGTTGCGTCATTAGTCTTTCTTCGTTATTCTTTCTTTTTTTGCTGTTGCGTCATTAGTCTTTCTTCAGTATTCTTTCTTTTTTTGCTGTTGCGTCATTAGTCTTTCTTCAGTATTCTTTCCTTTTGCTGTTGCGTCATTAGTCTTTCTTCAGTATTCTTTCCTTTTGCTGTTGCGTAATTAGTCTTTCTTCAGTATTCTTTCTTTTTTTGCTGTTGCGTCATTAGTCTTTCTTTAGTATTCTTTCTTTTTTTGCTGTTGCGTCATTAGTCTTTCTTCAGTATTCTTTCTTTTTTTGCTGTTGCGTCATTAGTCTTTCTTCAGTATTCTTTCTTTTTTTGCTGTTGCGTCATTAGTCTTTCTTCAGTATTCTTTCTTTTTTTGCTGTTGCGTCATTAGTCTTTCTTCAGTATTCTTTCCTTTTGCTGTTGCGTCATTAGTCTTTCTTCAGTATTCTTTCTTTTTTTGCTGTTGCGTCATTAGTCTTTCTTCAGTATTCTTTCTTTTTTTGCTGTTGCGTCATTAGTCTTTCTTCAGTATTCTTTCTTTTTTTGCTGTTGCGTCATTAGTCTTTCTTCAGTATTCTTTCCTTTTGCTGTTGCGTCATTAGTCTTTCTTCGTTATTCTTTCTTTTTTTGCTGTTGCGTCATTAGTCTTTCTTCAGTATTCTTTCTTTTTTTGCTGTTGCGTCAGTAGTCTTTCTTCAGTATTCTTTCTTTTTTTGCTGTTGCGTCATTAGTCTTTCTTCAGTATTCTTTCCTTTTGCTGTTGCGTCATTAGTCTTTCTTCGTTATTCTTTCTTTTTTTGCTGTTGCGTCATTAGTCTTTCTTCAGTATTCTTTCTTTTTTTGCTGTTGCGTCATTAGTCTTTCTTCAGTATTCTTTCCTTTTGCTGTTGCGTCATTAGTCTTTCTTCGTTATTCTTTCTTTTTTTGCTGTTGCGTCATTAGTCTTTCTTCAGTATTCTTTCCTTTTGCTGTTGCGTCATTAGTCTTTCTTCAGTATTCTTTCTTTTTTTGCTGTTGCGTCATTAGTCTTTCTTCGTTATTCTTTCTTTTTTTGCTGTTGCGTCATTAGTCTTTCTTCAGTATTCTTTCTTTTTTTGCTGTTGCGTCATTAGTCTTTCTTCAGTATTCTTTCCTTTTGCTGTTGCGTCATTAGTCTTTCTTCAGTATTCTTTCTTTTTTTGCTGTTGCGTCATTAGTCTTTCTTCGTTATTCTTTCTTTTTTTGCTGTTGCGTCATTAGTCTTTCTTCAGTATTCTTTCCTTTTGCTGTTGCGTCATTAGTCTTTCTTCAGTATTCTTTCCTTTTGCTGTTGCGTCATTAGTCTTTCTTTAGTATTCTGTCTTTTTTTGCTGTTGCGTCATTAGTCTTTCTTCAGTATTCTTTCTTTTTTTTTGCTGTATTAGTCTTTCTTCGTTTTTCTTTCTTTTTTTACTGTTGCTGCATTAGTTTTTCTTCGTTATCCTTTCTTTTTTTGCTGTTGTTTCATTTGTCTTTCTTCATTTTTTTTTTTTTTGCTGTTGCGGCATGAGTCTTTGTTCGTTTTTGCATCTCTGAAAATCCAATGTATTTTTTCAACAACTTTGTTATGGTTTATTTGAAATCTTCATATTTTCTTCTTATTATATTGTTTTATCTGTAGGATATAATAACATCTTAATAGTAACTACATTTATTTTACTTTAAATGTAGAGATAACATAAATATTAAAATTGTCACCTTGTTCAAGGGGCAAATCCATGCCAGCCTATTTGTATCTAAACTGTCTAGCGTCAAAATAATATGTTGTGGTAATATCAAAGATTATATTGTGTATATTATGCAAACAGGTTTTTTGTCTGATCTCCAATAATTTCTTACTAGAAAATAGCAAACCACTGACAACTTCTCTGTGAAATCAAAGGAAAGGATGATCTGAATTTCCCCTTTTAAAAACGAAAACATCGACCACACGCCTCCATTAGCACCGGGGAAGAAAATCTACCCTCTACTCTAATGTTAACTTTATCTCGTTTTTTTAGTGTTGTTGGTAAAATGCTCCATTTATTTTTGAATATCCTACCCTGTATAGGTGGCATTACTTACTATTAAACGAGATATTGACGTACATACGCAAATGCATGCGAAATGATGTTACCGGAAAAGAAAAGGACTATAAAAAGGAGAAAGAACACGTTAGAGAAAAGGATCACTTTAGAGACATGGATGACATTCAAGATCACATTAGAGACGTGGATGATGTCACAGTCGTAACAAGAAGTCACGCGTAGCAGGAGAACGAGGAAATAAATATCGGTGTTATAACGGGAAAAAACCGAGTTGAAGTTCTTGCCTATTCTTCGTCTACTTTGCGACTGAGGGAACAATGTGTTGGATAACGTTACAAGTGAACTTTCTAACAGAAGTGTACTTGATAAGTGTCATACATTATTCTCATGAATGGCTGTACTCTTTAGAAGAACTCAACTCTAAAACCTCTTGGTCTTTCTCATCCAAATCTGTCTGGGACTTCATATATTAGATCCATTGCGTTTTCTACTTGCCATTATATCGGTGCTCTCTATCGCTTTAAACATTTAAACGTACATCCAGTTTTACTATGTTATATATATAATACCTTAATACAGCAATCCGATACAGAAAGGCTGACAATCAATTTCTTCATCAAAAGTTAATTTTTATGTACTTTTCTCTCTTTTTTTTAGACGATTCTTCTTATGTTTTTTTTCTGTAAAGGAGGCTTCTTAAAAGTCTTATTAACTAAACTAGAAGTTAAAAAAATATAACATCCTGTACTGTTTACATTGTTTTCGTCAACGTGCTGGAAATGTTGATTGCACGTCAAAAACGGATCCAACATGCGTTCTCATTGGATACAATAGATGGTTCGATGTGAAAATGCCCTTGAGATACATGTATCTGCCCTCTAACGAAAGAGATAGGAAGTCACAATAAAGTTTTTAACCATTTTCATTATTCTCCAGTTTCTGCCAATAATAAAATAGACATCGCTAATATTGCTTGGTCTTTAAATAATTGGGAAATGACTACGATAGTCGTGAAATCACTTTTATCTGATATTTGGCGAATTTGAAGAGAATCCATTAATGATTTGACATGCAAAAATCTGTGGTTCTTCAATTAACTTGCTGTCAGATAAAGTACGTATATGTAAATATGTAAACTATATAGATGTTGCTAACGTTTAATGAACATTTTTCTGCATTCCAATCTAATTTGTTGATACAAATCCCCAACACACACACACACATAGTATGTATGTGTATATGTATTATATTTATATATATGTATATACATATATATATATATATATATATATATATACTATTATGTATATATATACTATTATATAAAAAGAAATATGTGTGTCTTGTTTCAATGTTTGTGAGTTCGTTCCCTATCAATTCGAAAACGGCTGGGCCGATTTTTATGAGATTTCGCATGAAGGTACTTTATGTGCCTGGCAGTGCTCTTAGATAGGTTTTGTATCAGAATGTCTTTGATAAGTATCGATAATTAGTAATTGAAATAATCCGATGAACATGTGATTTTGACAAACGTTAACACCTTACACAGCCTAACATCACAAGTGTATTTGAGAAGTTTATTACCACACAAATAATAAGGACATGACATATAAAATCAACAATAGATTCTTTGATATGACAGGAGCACGTTGAAAATGAATGTTGCTGATTAAAGCCCGATTGTATCACGATACTCAACTCTTTTTATTTTAAACTTAAATTGAAACACTTATAACTGTACAAGCAGTAAGACCAGGCATATAAAATCAACTGTAAGTTATTTGATATGACAGAGGTGGGTTTGAAATGAATGTTTCTATTTAGAGCACAATTGAGGCATGATAGTGACTTTTGCATTTTAAACTTTAATGCAAGCCATTATTTAAAAAATAATTGTAGAAAATCAACAGTAGGTTCTCTACAGTGCAATGTAAGCTACAATGTATTGTGGACTAAGTTACTGTGGGGAGGCATGTAAAGCTTCTTCCCAATGCATGGCGACGGGTACCCAACTAGAGCAGACAATCAATCGATTTGATTGAAAAATGGGCGATTTCACCGATTTCGATGACAATAAAAATATTGAAGTGTGAATCATTCAGTTCCGGGCAACGTCCGGTCTCCTTGCTAGTATATTTCTATAAAACACTCTTTTTGTATATGTGTGTGTGTGTGTGAGTTTGTTGCTTATGGATTTCGATAGGGCTGGGCTGATTTTTTTGCAATTTGACACAAATATTCTTTATGTATCTGGAAGTGTTCTTAAATAGGATTTGTTGTGATAATCGGGAAAAAAAATCCATTAAAGAAGGAACAGTCCGATTTTAACCAAAGTTAACACTTTTATATAGCTTAACATCACAAGTGCAGTTGAGAAGTTTTATCAATGAACAAGTTAAAGGGCTCGATTTAATTGACGAATGAGCGATTTCATGGATTTTGATGATAATAAAAATATTGGAATTGTGGAATATTCGTTGATTCTCAATCAATCCTGGGACACGTCATGTCCTCCTGCTAGTATCTCTCTCTCCCTCTCTCTCTCTCTCTCTCTCTCTCTCGCTCTCTCTCTCTACCTATATCTATCTCTCTCTCTCTATATATATATATATATATAGTAAGTTATGAAAATATATATAGCAATTAAGCTACACAGAATATTTCACATTTCATTCTCATAAGAATTCGTCAGGCTTATAGGAAAAGTTGTGGTTGTTGTGTGTTTATATATACGCATATGCTATCGAGTTTTTTGTTAGCCAATCAGCTTTCTAGTTGACACCACGTCCATTCTAATCAGCCAATGGGCAGGCACTTACAGGTCAAAGGCACAGTTGACCTCACGTTCATCCCTTCTCTTTGTGTGTTTATGGAAAGGGTAGATATCCTTTTGTTGTAGTAAGCTGGCCTACTTTCAGCATAGGTGTAGTTGGATATGTTATTTTCTGGGTTTTTTTTTTGTATTTTTGGCCAGTCCATCACCTTTACCCTCAGCCTCTTCAGTAAAACAGTGATCGTCTTGGAGGTGTGTTTGGGGTCATTTTCATAGTCAAACACTGCTCTGCGAGCCAGTTTATGGAGGGAGGAATCATGCTTTGCTGTAGTATTTCACAGTACATACTGGAGTTCATGTTGCAACGAAATGTAACTCTCCAACACCTGGAGCACTCATATAGTCCAACACCATGACATTCCTACCACCATGCTTGACTGTATACATGACTCACTTATCTTTGTACTTCTTACCTGCCGCCACACATACTTGAAGCCATTGGAAACAAATTAATCTTCATCTAATCAGACTACAGGACATTATTCCAGTAATCCATGTGCTTTGTTGACATGTCTTCAGCAAACTGTTTGCAGGCTTTCTTGTGTATCATCCTCAGAAAAGGGTTTTTCCTGGGGTGACAGCCATGCACACCAATTTGATATAAAGTGTGGCGTATGGTCAGACCACTAACAGGCTGACCTCCCTCCACCTCTTCAATCTCTGCAGCAATGCTTACAGCACTCCTACACTGATCTTTCAAAGAAAGCATTTGAATGTGACCTTCGTTATGTGCGCTCAGCTTCTTTGGACGACCTTCCCGAGGCCTGTTCGGAGTAGTGGACCCTGCTCTTTTAGAATGTTGGATGATCTTAGCCACTGTCCTGCAGCTCAGTTTCAGAGTATTGGCAATCTTTTTTGTAGCCTTGGCAATCTTCATGCCACGCAACATAACGTCGTTTAAGATTCTCAGAGAGTTCTTTGCCATGTGGTGCCATGCTGGAACTTCAGTAATCAGTATGAGAGTTTGAGTGCTGCACTTCAAATTTGAACCTACCTGCTCCCAATGAACACATAGGCCTAGTAACATAAATGAGTCACATGGAATTTTGGAGGGAAAATGGCAAGACTTACTCGATTTGGACATTTAGTGGTGTAGTTTCTTATTGGTTATTATTATTATTTTGTTAGTAAGGGTTTAGATTTTAATGGTTATACATAAAAGAGAAACTAAGTGAACTCTATTATATAAGCTGCATAAAGAATACTTTTCATTGAGTCAATGTTGTCCCATAAAGAGATATACTTAAATATCCGCAGGAATATATATATATATATATATATATATATATATATATATATATATATATATATATATAAGATAACAGTGTATAACTACATTGCAAATAGTTATTTACATCACACAGTTCTTTTAACATATTAAAACTTTGGTATATTTGTACATATCTGTTTTGTTATGCAGAAACAATCAATTATTAATATGTTAATATCAATTCATTCCATGCGTATATTCCTCGCAAAAATAGACATCTTTGTTTAGAAATAACATAAAAATACATAACAATATTTTGTTGAAAAATAAACTTTATAGAAGACTTAGAATTGCATATTTATTTAAGTAGCTCCCTTGATTTTAAGTATAAAGTTAGTCAAACCTTAGTTAAATTTCGAATTAAAATGTTCTAAAAAGTTTTCAGCCTACAAAGAAATTATTTATGTGATAATATTATTTTATTTAACTAATATTTATTGTCTGTACTATGTTAAATAGAGTTCTATCAAAAATGGGGTTATTTAGGTCGTGTATACGAAAATAACTCCTTATTTTTAAAAATTCCATTTAATATCTTTTCATGTGCGACCATTTAAGTGTTTTTTTTCGTATTGTTTATTCTTCATATAAGGTTCAATTGTTTAGTATCCTACTTATATTTATAAAGTATAAATAGTTACCCACTCAGGTTTTTGGCAGGGTAGTAAATACTATATTTCTATGCAAAAGACACTGTACCATTTCTTGCTTTTTATTTAATAAGTTTTCTTTTTATATGTGCCCCATTGTTATATTTAACAAACATTGAGCTTGTAAATAAAAAGGATTGATATACACAAAGAGTGAAGTATAATTGTCTTTTACCAAGAAAAGAACACACACACACACACACACAAACACATGTGTGTGTGTGTGTGTGCGTGTGTGTGTGTGTGTGTGTGTGTGTGTAAGTGAAAGATTTGAAAGATAATTTATATCAAGTAAATCAATATGGTCTAATTTAAGTATGTATGGGATCAGTTAGAAATTACTTCTTATTATAGAAGATAGATGTTTTATCAACATATGTTAATTTGCCCATCAAGGGACATAATACAATTAGCGATTTTCTCAGTTATCTCCCATATACTTTAGAGATAATTGCATTTATTAACCCAAATATATTTTATTTAAATCATATATATTGTTTTTCTTTTCTGAAATCATGGAATCTTCTTATTTATAAATTATTTATTCATTTTTCGAACTTGTAATATTGTGTTTTCAAATACACTAGCGGGGATACCCAGCGTTGCCCGGGTGTTTGTAGGTGTGTGGGTTTTGGGTAAATCGTTAAAAAAAAACCAAGCCTTGACGTGCAGTTGGAAAATAATAAAGTGTGAAAACAAAAAAAAACGTGTGACTTGCCAGGTGCCGTTTTATATATATATATATATATATATATATATATATATATATATATATATATATATATATATATATATATATATATATATATATATATATATATATATATATATATATATATATATATATATATATATATATATGGCATAATCACGTTGACACACCGGTTCCTGTCAAATCACCGAAGTTAAGCAACATTGAGCCTGGTCATTACTAAAATGGGTGACCAATTTGGGAAGTCGCGGTGCTGTATGTAGGAGGACGTTGACACCTCCCTGCAAAAAGTTGCAAAAAACTAATGTCGTCATCTCCCCTAACGAGGATATACATGTGACTGGGGATCGCTTGTGAATTTCATACTCCCTTGAAACTTCCTCCTTCGGAGGAAGCCGATTAAACCCTGAATAGGGTTGGTGCTGACTGCACACACACACACACACACACACACACACATATATATATATATATATATATATATATATATATATATATATATATATATATATATATACATATATATATATACTAGTAGGCCGCCCAGCGTCGCCCAGTCATAAAATATGCATAAATATTGTTTTAGTTAATGCAGAATTCTTATTTATTATAAACAGAAATACTGTAGGAATCAAACCTGCCGTTAAATTTCTTTACAAAATGAAGTAAAAAAACGGAAGGAAACTGAGACATGTGCATGCAAATATTATGGGTTTTTTTTTTCTAAACAGTTCATTTCTTGTAAGTAAAAGAAATACTTCAGCTGAGATCAAAACTAAAACCTAAAGACAGTGAGTCAAGTACGATAAGCATTATGCCAGCTTATCAGGATCTTTAAAAAGTGTTTTCAAACCTACTTATCCTTTACATAAGGAATCTGTAATGTGAACGATTCACGCATGCGCATTCGTGAAACAGTTGGTAAACAGATAAAAATCCAATGCCCCACCACGTACCAATTTTTTAACTGTGACCCCTTAGCAGCCCTATTTTCCGGATGAAAACGGATAAAAAAATGTTTCCGCATGTCTGAATATCTTATATACCAAATTTCAAGTCTGTATGTAAAAAATTCGTTGAGTATATAGGTTGAGAAATGTCCTCACACACACACATTCTCACTATCGTATAACGATTAGATCACTGTCTGACTGACGTAAATGAACACTTAAAATTAAGATGTTTATTATTCAACGTTATTTCAAGCGGTTATTGGTAGCCGAATGGATTAGGTCTCCGCTAATCGAGCCAGAGATGTCTCCTGATACGGGTTCGAATCGTTCGACTGGTAGTAATCGTGACACCCTGCACTGAAGATTCCCGAAAGGATGAAACACTAGTGTCTGTAGGTATTTAATTATTATAGTAGAAAAATAATTATGACAGCCCCTTTAAGAAATTCGTTTCCTATCGTTGAGCACTTTCAGTTGAATTAAAAGTCGGTCAATTTAGCTCTTATGCGTAGATCATCGTATAACGATTAGATCACTGTCTGACTGACGTAAATGAACACTTAAAATTAAGATGTTTAAAATTCAACGTTATTTGAAGCGGTTATTGGTATCCGAATGGATTAGGTCTCCGCTAATCGAGCCAGAGATGTCTCGTGATACGGGGTTCGAATCGTTCGACTGGTAGTAATCGTGACACCCTGCACTGAAGATTCCCGAAAGGATGAAACACTAGTGTCTGTAGGTATTTAATTATTATAGTAGAAAAATAATTATATATATATATATATATAATTTTAACAATAAAGACAAATTAAACCAATTAAATGATATTTATTTAAACATTATTTTATAATCTTCCCAGTGTAATAAATGAAAATAATATAAAACACTGCTGATATAATACATAAAATTACAAGCGATCTAAACATTTCGACAGTTTCATTCTTATGAGAGACTCGTTACCTGTTGTTTCCGTTGTGGTTTATGTGTCATTTGAATTATTTCTTGAATAACTCAGTCATCAAATTAAACCAAATCAAATGTTTTTGTGATTTTTTATTAGTAAAATAAACGGAAATAAGTTTTCTTGTAGAGTTAATTGGAAACAAGTTTCAGGTAAAATGTTGATTTATATTGTCTGTTTCTAGAGTTGTCCAGAGAAGGGTAAGAAATATACCAAGTTGGCAGATGACGTATTCTACTATTTGGGAATGGCTTACATGGCGCTAAAACAAGAAAAGAAAGCTCTGGTTGCATTTAATCGTGCCATTGAGATTAATCCTCGACATGCTCCCGTAAGTATCATTTATTAAAATAATCATTCTGCTGAAATGTACATTTATAATCAAGTTTTCAATGGTAGTCTATTGGTTTCATCATTTTTTTTTATTATTACATTTTCACCCCAAACAAGGCATATTGCAACTTTGGTGTAAGAGGCTACTATCAGGGACATAAGCTACTGGGATACTATGTAGGAAGTTGGGCAGCAACATGTCGGTTCACGTTACACTTGAACTTCTGCATGTCAGTACAGTTGGGGAAGCAGGGACCCGGAATGGAATTACAAAGTCTAGCGGTTCTGGGGAAGAAACTACTGGAGTAGAAATGTCTCTTACATCTACATCTCTTACATCTAGGGATCTCTACTGTGTAGGGGTGGGATTTAGCTGCTGGTCGGGTTAGTCGAGGGTATTTACGTACAAGTGCTTTCAGTTCGTCAGAGAATTCACCATTAAAATACTTGTAGAACAGGCAGAGGGATGCAACATTTCGTCGGTGGGACAGAGGCTGGATCTTAGATGACAGTTCAGGACTTATCAGGTTGGAGAATCTCTTTTGGACCTTGTCTAGGAGCGAGAGATTAGTAGCAGATGCACAAAAGCTATGCAAGTTAGTCTAGGGACAATAGTGAATAGTGTTAAGTCGATCCTGATGCTTCTTGGTCCAATGCAGTACCTATTTTTTAGGATTCATATGGAACCATGTAAGGCTAACTACATGTATTGATATTGCATATAGAAAAATGTAAAAAATCAGATTAAGCAAGAAAAGTGGAAAAGTCCATTAGAAATTCGTATCGTATCAGACGGGTTGCCTGGACTGAACTGACTCTCCCCCCAGAGGTCTCTATCTTATCTTGCATGGCCTTAGGAAGATCTTCTAGTTGTAAGCTAGTGTTTTCTTGCCAAAAATTTTTGTATACGTCTTTATAGGCCTTCCTACTTTAGCGGTTCCATGTTTGGGATCCCACATTACCACATCACTGATGGCTTCATCTTTTAGTCTGTATCAATGTCCGGCATATCGTGTTTTTCTTTCTCTTATTACTGAAGAGGTCCTAGGAAACCTACCATACACACGGCTAATGGTTGAATGCATTTTCCAGTTTACGTTTAACATTGCCTGGAGTATTGTAGTGTAAGTTCCATCTAGCTTACCTCAAGTTTGTTTTTTTTGAATGAGAGTTCATGCTGGTGAACCATAAAGCAGCACCGTCTCCATTATAATTCTAAAATGTTTTTCTTTATCTGTTTCGAGGGGAAGATTTCCATATAACTTTCAGCCGATTAAATGCACTTTAAGCCTTGGCTATTCTGACGTGGACATCTTTTTCAGTGGATGTGATGTGGCTGTCGAGATATTCGAAGTCATCTACTTGTTTAAGTGGTGTTGTGTCTATTGTTTCAATTAGGCCAGTTTGGTGAAAGGACACATATTCTCCTTTAGTTGTGTTTGTATGCAGTCCAATCATGACAGCTAACTCTTCCAGAATATGCATAAAAAATTGAAGATTAAAATTAGAGTTATGTGTCATGATATAAGTTATTTGTCATGGACGGCAAATATGAACTGAGATATGACGAAGTAGTTAGCTAAATATCTTTCGATTGGCGTATTGATAGGATTCGGATGAGTTTTTTCTGAAGTTCTATCTTTGTTAGCTCCTATCTCTGTGAAGCAAGCAAGCAGAGGCTTAAATAATATGCAACAAAACAACAAAACACATGATGTCATTAAGTTTTAATTTTGTTGTCTTTTCTTTATTGTTACTCAAGGAAAATAGAAACAACACTGCTCTTATCATTACGGCATGAGACATAAAATAATCAGTAACTACTGCTAAATCACCACTAAGACGCCCACTACACTTATCATTACTATAGTCAGGCGCCGCTATTCCTTATCACTGATTCTGAGGGAACATATTTCTGCTTATACTAACGCATTATGGTTCGATTTTCAAAATAAAGTTCTACAATTTTATTTCCTCGAGCTAAACTGAACTTTCCAAATGTTCAGCTGCAAAAATATGAAATAAAAACAATACATAATTTTGTCGTCGTCATCGTCGTCGTCGTCGTCGTCATCATCATCATCATCATCATCATGAACATCATCATCAGCAGCAGCATCAGCATCGTCGTCGTCATGATGATGATGATGATGATCATCATCATCATGAACATCATCATCATCAGCAGCAGCAGCATCGTCGTCGTCATGATGATGATGATGATGATCATCATCATCACTGTCGGCGCCATCATCATCATCATCGTCATCATCATTATCATCATCATTGTTATCAATGATTTAACGGGCGTTTTACATGTTTCCTTTTCGCAGCTCTACCATTTAGCTGTGACTAAATGTGCTGTTAATTTTAATACGAGTTTGATCATTTCTATGCATTGTTTGGACAATCTTCACCGATCACTCGGTTGCCCTTAGTTTACGCAAAATCTACCAGGCAACTTCTCTTAGCACTTTTGTAAAAAGCTTTCTCTGGATTTATAAAAAGCAAAATTCAGGTTCTACTTTTTATTAAAATATTTCCCTTGCATTAGTTTAAGCATAAACATAGATCCAATGGTATTTTACCCAGACATAAAACCGAATGACTTCTGAACTGACTTATCTCTGGTCAAGTTTTTATTTACCCCTCTTTCTTTTATGCCCATTTTTCTTATTTCAAATTCATGCTTTTCTTGGCCTCTCTTTTTTATTCATATTCACTCCAAACAAGGGAAATTGCTATTGAAAACTAAAGAGCTAATGTGCATTTCAGACAATGACTACAGCGATGTATCTGTTCGCATTACACTTAAATCTCTGCCTGTTTGCACAGTAGTAAAGACATGATACAGGGATGGATTTTCAAAGTGTAGCAGTTCACGTGAACACACTTTTAGAGTAGAAGGCTCTCCAACATTGGCGGACTTTTGTTGCTTGTCAGGTTAGTCAGATGTATTTACATTGAAGGAGCACCAGTGCTACGAGTTTGTCAGATTACAGTTCATTAAAATACTTGTAAAATAATAGAAGTATTGCGGCGATAACAGTGTGGGATCTATTAGATTTGAAACTCCTTTTTGGATCCTGACTCATTGGGAGAGTCTAGTGGTTATTGAACCAAACAATGTGATGGCAATATTCTATGCATGGATGAATAGTGGCTTTGTAGGGATACATCTGGTGTAGGTGTTTTTTATTTCTAGCATGATAGATGAAGCCCACCTTCTTTGCAGCCTTCTACCTTAATTGTTCTACATCTATTGACCCAAGAATTCTAATCCATTCTTTCAACGTGACCATACCATCAAAGTTTCTTGTTCTTCCTACATCTCTCTATGCTGTATATCTAGATTTCATCTTTCTGTGAGATCATCAGAACTAAGCTTGTCTTTAGAATCGCATTACACATCTATCGTTTCATTCTTATATCATTTCTTTTCATGCAACGCATGTCCGCAACCCTGGTTGATAGTGATAAAGTTCTGTTAGTTAGTAATAGTAGAAGCTTCCTGAACTTACCTTAATTCTTTCAATCACATTAGCATCTGCTCAACTCTGGGTGTCAATGTTATTACTAAGGAAACAACACCTCTTGACAGCTTCAATAACTTCACCATCCAAATATACTTAGTCAGCATCTGGGTTCTCATCCATCTTCATTGTTTTACACTTCTTGCATATAAACTAATTATGCTCTTTCACCTTATCTGTAATTCCACTGCTGTTTGTATTTACCCAATGCTTACAAGTACCACAAAAGATTGAATTCCTTTCCACAAACTAAGCAGAAGTTTCCTCGGCATATTTTCTGAAAAAAAAAAAAGAATACCTTACAGACAATGCTAAAATAAATAATATTTTTCTACACGTAATGTAATATCACTTTCTAATTTGATTGTTTCAATTGTTTGGTACACTTTTGTACCAAACTGCTCTTAATGTCCGCCTCAGGCTCTCTTCAGCCGACTCTCATCTCTGAGATGAGAGTCGGCTGAAGAGAGCCTGAGGCGGACATTAAGAGCAGTCCGCAACTACCGGGCTTGAAACCGTCGGTACCGACTACCGATATAAATGTAAATTCCTGTATATATTATACAATATATATATATATATATATATATATATATATATATATATATATATATATATATATATTGTATAATATATACAGGAATTTATATATATATATATATATATATATATATATATATATATATATATATATATATATGTATATCTTCTTGCTCGTCCGTCGAAGTCGACGATGACCAAGGTATCAATCAGTTCGGCATCGGGGGTCGGTGGGTCCTGAGATGGCTGATGAGTAAAAGACTCAGTACAGAACAGTCATGTACTTCTACTTTAAGATTAAAGCTGTAACTAAATGTGCCGTTAATTTTAACACGAATTTGATCATTTCTATATGTTGTTTGAACAATCTTCACCGATCACTCGGTTGCCCTTAGTTTACGCAAAATCTACCAGACAACTTCTCTTAGCACTTTTGTTAAATGCTTTCTCTAGATTTACAAAAAGCAAAATTCAGGTTCTACTTTTTTAAAAAAATATTTCCCTTGCATTAGTTTAAGCAGGAACATAGATCCAATGGTATTTTACCCAGACATAAAACCAAACTAACTGCATTTCATTTATACTTATTTGATTGTGTTTACTGCTCAATGATTCTCTCTGATATTACTTCGCTTTTCTTTTACAATTATAACGATTCTAAAGCAATCCTGTATAATGTAGGGTGCCACTCCCCCTTCCAAAATGCAGTCGATGTAATCTATTATATGAAACTCAAACGTCTGCTAAAAACTTTTCTCATCTGTATTTTACATATGCTAACACTGCATTGTTAGAAAGAGCGATCTCTCGGACAACGATTTCAAAGAATTGGAAAAAAAATCGCCCATTATTTCGTGTAAAAATATCGTTTTCTTTGACGGGAGAGTCAGATAAAAACCTGCCTTTCGACGCGATTTGCAAACCACGCATGTGTGAATCATCAATACATTCTTTCGTTTCAAATAGCTAGATTTGCGCGACATAGCATCTGCGTAATCGTGGGCACATTGATAAGAGCGTTTAGTTACTAACTTCAATTATGTGATTCTGCGCCAAGCATGTGTCATTTTTAAAAGCTTGTCTTTAGAATCGCATTACACATCTATCGTTTCATTCTTATATCATTTCTTTTCATGCAACGCATGTCCGCAACCCTCTCTACATTTCCATACATCAATCATCACACTGCGTGCACATGCCTGGAAGACTTTCCCTGGTTGATAGTGATAAAGTTCTGTTAGGTAGTAATAGTAGAAGCTTCCTGAACTTACCTTAATTCTTTCAATCACATTAGCATCTGCTCAACTCTGGGTGTCAATGTTATTACTAAGGAAACAAAACCTCTTGACAGCTTCAATAACTTCACCATCCAAATATACTTAGTCAGCATGTGTCATTTAAAAAAATTTTTTTTTTTTTTTGCTTACAAAATTTTGCTTATGGCTATGCTTTTGGCTGATGACACCCGAGTCTCGTTTAACGCCCCCTCCCCCGCTAGTCATTAATAAAATCCTTTTTGCAATATGTGGGAGAGATAAATTTTAATCTATGTCTGACTAGTCTATCAAGTTTCATTTATAAATATCCAACAGTCTTTATTTAATCACCTTTTAATGATATGCCGGGACAATTTGGTGATCGTTTCTAAAAATAACCCCTGTTCCTCAAAATAAAGACTGTCATTATTCAAGAGATTCTGATAATGGACTTTCGGATTTGACCAAAGTTTGAAAGGAAAACTCTTGACATTTTTTTTTTCAACGAAAAACTCAAATTAGGGACATTTCATATGGCATTGATTGGAATCGTCTGAGGTCAACTGGAGAACTTTCACCCCATCCAATTCTTCAATCTTGCTGTTGATCTTTCTGGCTTTGTGTGCGGCTCTGCATGAAGGCTCTTTCAAAGAAGTTTCTCAATAATTATTCAATACAAGCCAAAGAATTTGTATTTTGACCAAATCTGAAATCTTACACGTCGTAGATGATAATGGTCTTTATTTTGAAATAAAATGATTGTTTTGAATTTCATTATTTGATTTGGAGTAAATTACTGCATAAGGTATTATTTTAACATAACACACAAACTTTTACTCAACCTAATATTGACTCACAAATTTCTGAGTTATCACCCTTTGAGATATATAAGAATTATGCCCTTTGAATTATTTCCAATGTTATAATTGATGAAGTGTTCAATTTTGAATATTTTACTTTTCAGTGTCTTTATAATCGTGGTTTAGCCAAGATACATCTCAACCTTCCGCATGGTATCCTTGATTTCAACAAGGCTCTGGCAATTAATTCAGAATATTATGAGGTAAGTAGGACTCGTTTCAAATCTCTATATCTATAAAAAGTGAGAATGTATGTGTGTGAGGACAACTCTCAACTATATGCTCAAGGAATCTTTGATCTGCAGGCTTGAAATTTGTTATATAGGATATTCAGACACGTGGAAAACTTTTTACTCGGTTTTCATTCCCAAAAAGGAATACTAAGTGGTTAAAATTGAAAAATGAGTACTTCAGGGTCATCTCATTTTTATCTGTTTGTCAACCGTTTCACCAGATTTAAAAATACTTAAAAAAATTTACGCCACTCTGGCCTAATGGTTATCGTATTTGATTCATTGTCTTTAGGTTTTGGTTTCTGTTAAGTTTTGAGACATTGTGTTGAACAAAGATGGCGGCGTAGTTCAGATTAGTAACAAAGATGGCGACCAAGAATCAAATGCGGTCCCTGGCGTAGTTAACCTTTTAAGTTCTGAGATATTGTGTTGAACAAAGATGATGGCGTAGTTCAGATCAGTAACCAAGATGGCGACCAAGAATCAAATGCGGTTCGTGGCGTAGTTAACCTCTTAAGTTCTGAGATATTGTGTTGAACAAAGATGGCGGCGTAGTTCAGATCAGTAACCAATCTCAGATCCGGTATTTTTTTTACTTACAAGAAGTGGACTGTTTAGAAAAAATATAATACTCCCACTCAGATCGCAGTTTCTTTCCATTTGTTTTGACTTCATTTTTTTGTTTTTTAGAATTTAATGTTACGTTTAATACCGGGCAACGTTAGTACATGTTCTAGCATATGTATAAAAGTGAGAATCTGTGTGTGTATCTGTGTGAGGACAATTCTCAACCTTAGATACTCAACGAATTTTTGATATACAGACTTGAATTTTGGTATATTGGGTAATCAGACCTGAAAACTTTACAATCGGTTTTCATCCAGAAAAAATGGCTACTAAGAGGTCAAAATTGAAAAATTGGTAGTTGGGGGGCGGTTGTCGGATTTTTATCTGTTGGTCAACTGTTTCACGACTGTGCATGCGCGAATCTTTCACATGACAGTTCCTTTATGTTAAGAATATGTAGGTTTGAAAACACATTTTAAAACGTAACAAGCTAGCTTAATGGTTATCGCACTGGACTCACTGTCTTTAGGTTTTGATTTTTATCTCAGTTCGAGTATTTTTTTTACTTTCAAGAAGTAAACTGTTTAAAAAATGTATTACTTGCGTATACATGCCTCAGTTTTTCCTGTTTTTTTTTTACTATATTTCTGCTGAAAACTATTTTCATCGGCATTGTACATGTGTCACACGGCATTGTTAGAAAGAGCGATCTCTCAAGCAAAAATATCAACGAATTGGAAAAAATCGTCCATTATTTTGTGTAGAAATATCGTTTTCTTTGAAGGGAGAAATAGATAAAAAAAGAACTGCCTTTCGACGCAATTTGCCAATCGTGCATGTGCTCATTTGAGTACCTTCCACTGAAATAACGAGAGAGTGGAGAGAGACGTGCAACGTTTATTCTCTAAGAAAGCAGCTATAGGGAAACGAAGAGATCACCTTTCACTAAATTTCAAAATCGATTTTGTACTTTGTTAAGGGAGGAAAGAGTGCTCTGTGCAGCACCTCCACACATGTGACAGCAGTATTTCATCTTCGGACATATCAGACGATGAGATTGTTTTTATATTAGATGGAATCGTTTAATGCAGCAGTTATTGAAATAAGTTTTTTCGAATTAAATATACAATTACGGTAATTTCATTTTTTTTCTTTACTCTCTTCCATAAAATAAATATCAAATATTCTTACGTATTCGCTGTAGTCATTTGTTCAGTCTATATAATTGTTAACATCTACATTTGTCGCTCGTACAAGATATATACACACTGACAGCGCATAAAACAACAGCACAGTTGATCTATAAAAATATATTGTTTTTATTTCACACTGACAAATCAACCTTTAATTATAAATTATTATTGATGTTTTGACATTTTTGAAAGGCATGTGGGGGTGGTGCGAATTTAGGCAGTTGTCAGGCAGTGAAGAAATGGTCACATAGCCTTTTTCTCTCTCTAACCGACTGACTACCTTTCTATTTGTGATGATTTTATTTATAAAATATTCTTATCCTATTAGAATTTAATATTTCTTTTGTCTATTGTTTAAATCCTTTGATCGATATCCTGTCACATATTTCTGGGTCAAATTATGTATTCCATTAGACAATGGTGGAAGTCCTGCATTCCTCACATGGGATCCATTTGCATCTGTAGAACCCATCGAATGTTTTTCTTCCCGGAGTTGCATGGCAATAACTAACACCCATAAATTATTCAAAACAAATGTATTCAATAGAATTCAAAACGCTGTTGATGAGAAGACGTAGCCTCTTTTAGCATTTCAATGAAAGGAATTTGTTTTAATTGTTAATAATGGAAATATTATAGAATTATTTTAATTTGAAAAGGAGTTCGTTTCTCTTTTCTTCACACACTCCCTTCACTCTCCTTTTTCCATCTCCTCTCTTTCGGTATTTAGGGACCTCAGTATTGAAGGGATTGAATTTTGCTGCTTTTCGGGTTAGTCAAGAGTATGTACATCGAGAGGGCACAAGTGCTATGAGTTCATCAGAACACATCCCATTAAAATAGTTGCAATACAAGCACAGGTATACAACATTGAACAGAGATTGGAGCTTGGCCGGCATTAGATTTGAAACTCTTTTTGGGCCATCTAAGAGTGAGGGACTAGTGTTAAATGTTCTAGTCCGGATGTGGCAACAATACTTTAATCATTGGGCGAATTGCACCTTTGTAAAGTTATAGGATACTTTCTGGTGCGGTGGATTTCCTTTACTCTGTTTGGCATAATGATAACTAAGAGACCAGGATTCAATCCTCAATTGACTCATAGCCAAACTGAAAACATGTTACTTGATTAACACCCAGGACTATACAGGGAGTATCAAGAGTAAAGTGGAGTAATCCTGAGAATGATATAGCAGCTGATAAAAAGGTAACCTTCGGGACGTCCTCGACTGCAATCGACCGTTTAGTTCTATATTAGCTTCATACCAAACGATGAGAAAAAGTATACAAATATCTATCTATCTATCTATCTATCTATCTCTCTCTCTCTCTCTCTCTCTCTCTATATATATATATATATATATATATATATATATATAAATATATAGTATGTTTATTATACAAACATTATTGATTTCATATGTGCATACATGTTTCAATGGAATCTTAATTTCGAGAGACCCACCTCATCACACAGAAGAAAAGAAAGGAAAATGAAACGGAAATCAGGATTCATTCATTTTGCATAAAAAAGATATCTGGGTGTCACTTAAACCCTGAAAAAATAATCGTAATGATTTCAATGAATCTACATCTAGGAAACCAAATTATACAGCCATTATATATATATATATATATATATATATATATATATATATATATATATATATATATATATATATATAAAAAATTGAAAGACAATTCTTAAAATTTTTAACTACACTGCATGTCAAATTTCCGTTAAGATAACATTTTTTATCAGTTTCAGAAACTTACCGGTAGTTTCGTATCAAAAGCTTCAGAAACGTAGGCAATGCTGAGCTGCGCGTACTGTGAAATTTTCGTACTGTTCCGCACAATGTAAACAACTTGCCATCGTAATTGCTGAATCCACGTTATTTGAGGTGTGTCAAATTATTAACAAGGCAGTTTGTTTCGTCAATAAAATGGGTCGTAAAGGTGGTTTGAGTTGTTCTGAAAAGAGTACTATTATAGAACAGCTAGCAAAAAGCAAAACTACACCCGCAATATCGAAATTGAAAAGAAGGTACCATCAAACTGTGAAGAACTTTGTCAATGAGACTACAAAGGTACGTTAGAGAGCTGATAAAGGTAAATCTAGAGTTGTTTCACGCCGTTCTCCACTCCAAATTAAACGTGAAGTTGTTAAGAACCCTGGGCAGACTAGTCGAGAAGTCTTTGACCAAGCCGGATTGAAGAATGTCTCAAAAAATACTCGATCTCGCCTTCTGAAAGTCTGTTAAACCTGTGACAAAGCCTCCATTGAAGCAAGATCACATACAAAACCGATTGAAATTGGCAGAGGACAACATTAAAACGGATTTTCCCAAAGTTTTGTTCACGGATGAAGTGCATGTCACTCTTGATGGTGCAGATGGCTGGAGCAAGGGATAAGTCATAGATGGACGACATCGTCATCAGCGTTTAAAGCGCCAACAAGGTGGTGGTGGGATAATGATTTGGGCTAGGATTATCGGAGATACTTTAGTTGGCCTATGGAGAGTCCCAGGAGGAATAAAAATGACGTCAAATGCTTACATAGCTTTTCTGAAGGAGCACTTTAAACCATGGCTGAAGAAGCAAAGGTTGACGTTCAGAAGAACCATTAATATTTTGCAGGATAATGCTCCCTCGCATGCAGCAAACAAAAGCAAAGAGTATTTGCAACAACCGGAGTTCTCTGGGCTATAGAAGATGGATGGCCTGCGAATTCACCAGATTTGAACCCAATTGAGAACCATTGGAGTGTCATGAAGCGACACCCCAGGCAAGTGGACGCCAATTTAAGAGTTGTGGGATGCTCTTCAAGAGGTATCGCGAGGAATAACTGTTGACAAAATCACAAATTTCAGTAATTCTGTAGACCAAGGTTTTTACAAGTCATTCATAAAAAGGGTTGCAATATCCCTACTAATTATGTCAACATAGAAATTGCTATGTAGTTTTTGTACTCTAAGAATTTTTCCTAGTTCATTTAATGTTTGAAAATTATTTCAATAAACAAGTTATGAGGAAATTGTGTGTTTTCTTTCTCAACCTTGTTAATAACTTGATACATTGAAATCAACAGATATTCCTATCTTCTGCCATAGTTTCGCTAATACGGCTTTAAATACTGTTATTTTCTGACTGGAGTAGCTAAATATTATTGTAAGCACTTTCTCAAAGTTTCAAGGATCTTCATTCACTCGTTCCTTAAATATTAAAAATAAATGTAAACTCGTTAATAATTTGATACACAGTGTGTGTGTATATATATATATATATATATATATATATATATATATATATATATATATATATATATATATATATATTTTTAAGAAGTTATTTTTAATTTTTCGAAGATCAGTAACAATGTGGTTTTATTTTTTTTTTTTTAATATATTGATATTAAACTATATTTTAAACTGATATTTTTTTTACTGAAAATAAAATTCTATTTTAAAAATAAAATATCTTTATCTTCGTTTTTCCCATATTCTTCGGACAGATGTAATGCTTACTTTTCTAAGAAAAATCTATTTGCACGGTGTGTATGTATTGTTTTATCAAATATAATTTATTTTGAATTGAACATTTTGGAAATAAAATTATACTACATCGTACCAAACTGTATGACAGAAAAGAAAAGAAAAATATTTTACTTTGAAAATGAAAATTTTGGAATACCTCAGTTTAAAATAAATCTTTGTAACAGAAAAGTGTTTATTTTTTAGTTTAGCTTGTCAGGGTATTTAATGCCGAATACTGTAATTTTAGCAAACGAATTTATATTCTTAATATCTTTGAATATTAATTCATTGTGTTTGCCAGTTAGTCAGGATAAAAAAAACTAATCATATGCTACAACACTCTTTTACAACTGTTAGATATTAGCAGGCAACGCTGGGAAGAAAAACATTCAATGCGTTGCACACACGCAAATGGATTCAGATGTTAAGAATTCGACATTTTCACCTACTGTCTTACGGAATGCATAATTCGACCCAGAAATATTTAAGTAGATATCGGTCAACGGTTAAGACAAGTGACAAAAGAAAGAATGTGGTTATAAATAAAATTGTCATAGAGACACAAAAGTCAGTGAGAGAGACAAGGCTTTGGCACGAGTCACCATGACTTCCCCACTAGCCAATCGTCTAACACACATACCCCCGTTTCAGTAAACGTCAAAACATGAATAACAATTTGTCAGAGAAAAGCTGATTGTCGGAGTGAAATAAAAACAATAATATATTTTTGTAGATCAGCTGTGTTGTGATTTTTACTTCACTGTCAGTGTGTGTATATACTTTGTGCCAGCGACAAGAGTACATATTAATATTAAATAGACTGAACAAAGGCATTTTGAACAACCAGCCACAGCGATTACGTAACACATCATCCGTACTTGTTTATGGCCCTTTCTTAAGATTGTAACCGTCAACCTATGGCACATGTGATGCTAAGTTTATTGAAGATATTTTTATCAAGTTTTATTCGGCAGATTCAAGTAGGGTTAAAATTATAATATGTATCTTTAAATATGATCATAATCCAAAGAAATCACTATAAACGAATACAAATATCACAAAGAAGTATCATAGTGTACATCTCATTTACGATGGAATGTTTATACAGAGTGTCACAAAAGTATCCATATATTTAGTCATATGAATTACCATGCAGTTTTCTATCATATTCAGAACTATGTAATGCATTGTACATTTCTTTTTATATGAATAGTTTATAAATCTATCTCGCAAATGATTCTTTTTGAAATATAGATGGAATACTACTGCCCCTTCGGGTAAGAGTGGATCTGGGAGTAATGCCAATAGGGGGGCAGGTTATCACAATATTCCATAAGCGTCTTTTACTTAAGGATACATAGTATGTGAAAGATTGCTTCTGCAGTCTGCCCACTACAGGTAACGTGTGGCTAAACAGTTTCAACACCTCCTAAATTGGAGCATTACCGGCTGTAGTTGAAGGTCATATCTAGGGCTTCGTTTTATTTGAGTTAGAACCTTGTTTTATTTAAATTTGAGTTTGTAACATGATAGGTTGACAGTTTTTAAGTTGAGTTTTGACTTTCGTTATTTTAAAGTTAAACTATTTAAAGTTAAATCTGAGTGTAACTATTTTTTTTATTTAAGTTTAAACCGTGTTCATTTCAATGTGACATTTTTAAATTAGAGATTGGATCTAATTTATTTTCAGTTGGTGATTTTTTTAAACTTTACAATGTATCTTGTTTTATAAAATCCAATTTAGAATAAAACAAAATACAACCTCAAATTTTATAAGATCACTAATTGCAATTAAATTAGGTCAAATTTTGTATTTAAAAACAATATCATTTAAGATTGGACCTTTTTAAATATGATTTTGGACATTGTTTTATTTTAGACTTTGACATTTGAATTTGG
Source organism: Euprymna scolopes (assembly GCF_053919585.1). Taxonomy (NCBI): domain Eukaryota; kingdom Metazoa; phylum Mollusca; class Cephalopoda; order Sepiida; family Sepiolidae; genus Euprymna; species Euprymna scolopes. The sequence goes on along the minus strand of NC_136484.1, from coordinate 40,212,199 downwards.
GTCATTTTAATTTGAATCGAGATTTAATTTTTTTTTTTTTAGATTAGTCTTATTGAAACTTGCGATTTGACGGTGTACGAGGTGCCTTCAATAAGTTTCCAAACATTTTTCGTATGAGCATTTTACTGATAGTACACTCATGAAACTCAAGTCCACTTCGAAGTAATCTCCTCCGGTTGCAATGCACTTCTTGTACTGTTCCAGCAACATCTAGAAGGCCCCATGGAAGTCCTCTTGTGGGAGCGTGTCAATGACCCTTACCACAGCTTCTCTCATCTCCTCAATTGTCTCATAACTAGAGCTATGACAACAGCATATTCTTTTCATTGTTTTGACTCTCGAGTATATATCCGACACAGTTAGACACAATTAATCAACTGAGAACCACATCACTCTATATAAAAGCATATATCATTGGATATATACATGAGAATCAAAACAAGGAAAAGAATATGCTGTTGTCATAGCCTTACTCATAACGACAGTGTCATGGTTTTTTTGTGAACTTACGGATTAACCAAAACTTACAAGAAGCAAAGTCTGGATTAAGGAATCCGAATCGATCAGCTGGACAATCTCTCTGCTGTCATAACCATGTCTTTCTTTCTGATATTTTCTGAACATCCTTGGAACAAACATTACGCAAATCTTCCACATCTTCAGTTCCTCATGAATAATTGTGTGTACAGTTCCCACATTGACATCAAACTGTGCACTTATTGTCTCTATGGACACACAACGGTCCTTATCCATGAAATTGTTTATTTGGCCAATCAACTCTGGTGTTCTGACTTCCTTACTCCTCCCAAACCTTTCATCATCCCTTACAGACTTCCTGCCTTTCTTGAATATCTTAAAACTGATGCTCGATTCATGCAAGATGATCTAAAAGGAGTCTGAAGCATTCTATACATTTCTGTGACAAATTTAAAACAGATCGTTCTTCTAATGTGTCCTCACGTCAAGACTGCATTCTTGAAATTCACCAGCTGTGACAATCAGGCTTTAGTAGGGTGTATTCCAATTCCTACTGTAGTTGTTCATTTGAACATGAAATCATAAACAATTCGTCAGTCATCTCATAATATGTATATCAGTGACATACTGACTTTTCAAGCATCTACGACAATCTTAAATGCCTGTACAAAAAGTCTGGAAACTTATTGGAGGCACCTCATATCTTGTTTAATTTCAAGTTAAACTTTATAAATTTGAGTATTATTTATTTTGAGAGCTCTGAGATTTTTGAGCATTTTAAATTGGAGTTTGAACCTTCTTTAATTTGAAGTAGATGTTTTTTTTTTTTTTTAATTTAAGACTGTGCTTTTTGATTTTGAGATCCGGCTTTTCATACTTTGATTTTTTGACTTGTTCAAGTGTCAAGTTCTACATGCTGTTAATTTGAGATTGTGTCAAAAACGCGTATTAAAAAGGAAGTTGAAGATTTGAAATACACATTGAAATAGTCAAATGGTAGTTGTCTGAATTTAGTACAAATATTTCCTCAGTCAAGAGACGGAGAAAGATAAAAAAAATAATAATAAAATAAGATTTTAAAAATATGGCATAATAAAAATATGTCTTAATGCAAGACGGGAAAAGATTGGTTTGCTGAATGCTGAAGTGCATCTTAGTATTCTAAAGTTGTTTACTTGTCGAAATGTCGTCCTCGTGTAAGTGGAAATATGAATGTAAATGTTTTTATGTCATGAAACGATGGACAAGCAAACGAACATGTAGTATACTTAGCATGGAATATATTTTCTTTGTTTATCTACATGCTTATATATATATATATATATATATATATATATATATATATATATTTTACATATATATATATATATATATATATATATATATATATATATATATATATATATTACACAGTGGTCACCACTATATATATATATATATATATATATATATTTTACACAGTGGTCACCACTTATCAAGGCCCGGAAGCCACTCAGGGATAAGGGTTATTGCAAGTACATTATGTTAGTGTGGAGATTTGATGCAGTGTTTACTTAAGGGGGCGGTTCATTAGGAATTTGTTAACGGTGGACTTGAAGACATCCAAGTTGTAGTCCGGAGGGAAGCAGGCAGATGGAACAGAGTTCCACAGGCGTGCAGTTCTAAGAAAGAAGCTTTGTTCATGGAATCCACGTTTTGATTTAGGCACAGATAAAGAGTGGGGGAAATTTTTCACAGTGGATTCAGCTAGACGGGTGTTTATCGTGAAAGATTGGCGAGGGGGGACCAGAGATTGGAGTTCAGACGAGCACCTGCCATGGAAATAACGATAAAACAAGGATAGGCTCGCAACGTCTCTTCTGTGGGAGAGAGGTTGCAGGGTAGAGAAAAGGGCATCCCCCACTAAGCCATGAAGTCTATTTTGTATTCTGTCAAGGCAGGATAGGCTGTTTTTAGCAGCTGCTGCCCACATATGGCAACAGTATTCCATCCTTGGACGTACTTGACTTTTATATAGATAGAGAATTGCATCAGTAGTGAGATATCTTCTGGAGCGGTACAAGGATACCACCATCTTTCCAGCGACCTTGGCAACAGACTTGATGTACGTGTTCCATTCCAGATCAGGAGTAAAGGTCAAACCCAGAAGCTTGTCAAAACACGAAGCTTCACCCAGACGAGAGCCATCCATCACAATTGATGCCAGATGGGGATCAGAGCGTTGATGATGTAAGGATAGGAGTTTGGTTTGGGATGCATTAAAGGTAACCAGCCACTTCTTCCCCCACTGAACCATGCGCTCGAGATCAGAGGAGAGAGAATCAGAGATAACTTTGTCATTTACAGCCTTTGATGTGTTGCCATAAATGGTTGTGTCATCAGCATAGATGTCAATGAATGATTTAAGTATGTGTTTAGGGAGGTCATTGATGTAGATCAGGAAGAGAGTTGGGCCCAGGATGGACCCCTGAGGGACTTCAGCATTTATATTGCAGGCCTCCGATTTTTGTCCATCTACCACTACTCTTATGAGCCTATCGGAGAGAAATTATTTAATGATTGAGAAAACATTTCCAGTTATACTGTAGCTGGAAATCTTGTGAAGTAGACCCTTATGCCATACCTTGTCGAAGGCCTTTGATATGTCAAGAGCAATTGCCCTAGAAAGGAAGCCTTTGTCAAGAGATTCGTTAATCCTGTGGGATATAACCGTCAGCACATCTGCTGTAGATCTTGCAGAGCGGAAACCATATTGTGTGTCACTAAGAAGGTTATTCCTGCTGAGGTGGGTGACTATTTCTCTATCTAATATGGATTCCAGCAACTTGCTCATAACACACAGGAGACTTATTGGTCTGTACTGAGGGAGATGACTTATCACCTGAATTCTTAAATACAGGGCATACTGATGAGGTTTTCCAGGGAGTCGGAAAGCACTTCTCCTTAAGGCAGCGCTTAAATAGTTTCGTAAGTATGGGAGCAAGTTCTAGTTGAAGCTTTTTTAACACTATAATTGAAATGCCATCAGGGCCAGTTGCTTTATTGGAATCTAGGTTCTTGATTAGCTTGGCGACCTCATGCACGGATATTTGTATGTTACCTAGCTTGTTCTGTGTTATAGGAGGAAATATGGGGAGTTGATGGCCTTCGTCGCATAGGGTAGAATTAGCTGCAAAGTTCTTGGCAAATAGTTTGGCCTTGTCTGACGCTGACGAGATTACCTCTAGTCCATTGATAATGGTTGGGATAGAACGCACACTTCTGTTCAGGATCCTATTTGTTATTTGCCAAAACTGGTGGGAACCAAGCCGCTGATCAGCTACCTTGAATTTAACAGACTGGGCATATAGCTCTCTTGCATTTTTTATTACTCTTTTACAGTGGTCGCTGGCAGTCCTGAAAGCAGCTTTAGTCTCAGTGCATCTATTACGTTGGTAGCTATGGAAAAAGTGATTTCTGTGCGCAATAGCAGCAACACATTCTGGGGAGAACCATGACTGGCTGTTAGGTTTTTGTTGGAATTTTTTAGATGGTATGAATTGGTCTATGCCTACAATTAACCATTCGGTCAGATCTGATACTATAGAGGACACTTCCTTTTTAAACATGGAGTGCAGAGGTAAATGAGATATGAATGTACGGAAGCTGTCTCAGTCAGCCATAGAGTATCGGTATACAGTACGGTGGAGGGGTATGTCTGGGGACTTCTTACATTTAGTTTTTATCTTAACTGATATGACGGAGTGGTCGGAGGATCCTAGAGGAGAATGAACGGAACATGAACATAGCTCAGGGGAAGTTGAGAGAAAAAGGTCTAGGAGGCTTGCATATTGACCGGGTGTATTGGGCACATGGGTGGGTTCGCAAACAATCTGAATGAAGTCATAAGCAATGGCAAAATCATGACAAAACCTCCCCTCATCGTCTGTTTTATTTGAATGGGTCAGCCATTCCACATTATGGATGTTGAAGTTACCACAGATGTGGATGTTAGCCGAGGGATGTGCAGACAGTATGTGATCTATTTTCTCAGATATGCTCTTAAAGATAGTAACTCCGCTGTTGTGGGGTCGATAGAGGGCAAATATAAATGCAGTGGTGTTAGCAAGTGCAACCCTGAAGCACATATCGGGTAAATTAGGATCTTCTCTAGAGATATCCCTGCCACACGGGAAGCCATCCTTAATGTAGACACATATTCCATGCCTATGGCGATTTTGGGAGTCAGATTTAGCTGTTAAGTTAGAGTATCCGTTAATTATGAACTCATCTAGGAAAGTGGTCGGCCCTATTCCAGTTTCACTTAGAAATAATATGTTCGGTTTCGTCTCCTGTAATTGGGTTTCAGCCTCTGGAAGGTTGGAATGTAGACCCCTGATGTTGGAGAAGGAGACCTGGTAGTAGGGGTCTACGTTGGAAGATGGGGTTCTAGGTTTAATCGAGTTTTTATTTCGGAGATATTTCATGTTGAGTTTGGGATTTGTGGAATAGGTCGGCATACTTGGTTAGAGCAGTACACAGAGGGAAAGTAAGAGAGAAAAAGACAGGAAAAATTTTTTTTTTTTTTTTGTAGCACACGAAAAGGTTAAGCCGTAACAATTACCCACTAGTATGGCGTCGAGAGGCCCCACCAGAGACTACTGCATGGTCCAGATCCACTCACCAAATGGTAATACAGCAGTCCCAGAACTTTGCGGCTACTAATAGGACAGCCTCCTTAGTGGTTAATCCAAGGTTCGGGTCCCTGACTATCAGGCGGATAACATCAGCCCAGACAAAACGTTTACCTCCAGCACCCTTACTAATGACATGGCCACAAGGACAGACAGAGACAGAAAAATTTCCGACATCTCAGACTACTGGTCACCAAGTACTACCGACCTTTAAGCAGTTTTTTCTTCACCCTTTGTCAGAAAAATCACTCATTGAATGAGGACTGAGGGACAATATATATATATATATATATATATATATATTAGTGTTGGGATGATTAATCGGAATCGGGAATTGAAAACATCGGAACATTTGATGGTGTTGGAATGGGTATTGGAATAAAAAAAATTGTGCCTTTTGTCCGATGTCAAAACGATTATTTTAATTGTCTTTTTTATTTGATTTTGTTTAAAGCAAACCTTTCATTGCTGCTAATAACGATAAAATTATAAATATTTATTAATTTTAAACTACCAGTAAAGCTAAAATCGAGAGACTATCTCCCACAAGTGTATTTTTATGTTTAGGAAGATATCTGCACATTTAACATGTGTTTTTATGGAAACTGAGGGAAAATAACAAGTATTTAGTTAAATATTTAGAGATTTTGAAAGAATCAGAATCAGAATTGGTAATTGTTTCGGAATCAGGAATTTAGTACGTAATCAGTAATTGTATCGGAATTGGGAAAAATATATATATCTGTATACCTATATAGGTGAGTTTTTTTTTCTCACTCTGAGATTGATACTAAAAGCCTACAATTTCTATTTAAAAATTATTGAAACGAACTTCTTAATATACTCAGTCATGGATATGCGAGCGACTACATGAAGATTAATTATTTGCATATTCGAGCGTT